>NC_058080.1:31841147-32163254 GCF_014858855.1 Bufo gargarizans
TTAAATCTGAAATGAACAGAAAAGCTGACCTGCTGGGGACAAGAAAGAACTGACGGCAAAATGGTCACCCCGATAATAGTGATTAACTCTGAAATAACAACTTGTAGATATCATCTTATACTAGAAAGAAATGATAACATATAATTAGATTCCAATCATTACATTGTCTCAGCAGTGCATTTATTAGGAGGAGACGGAGAGGATCTCCCCATGTCTACCTGCTGATATGTAGGAGATACACAGGAATTACTGCTCCTTGCTATAGCTAATGAAGTCATACATCTGCCATGGAGTCAAAGACATCGGACCAAAAATATCAGTCCCTTGAGGTTACGGGGGCTTTGTAATTGTCTTTCTTTGTCTGGGTAAGGGATTTTCAAATATACAAATAAATTTAAAAAAGATGAATTGTTTTATCACAAGACTCTACATACATATACAGTGTATAACGTGCAGGGCAGAGGGATGTCATAAGGTCATTCAGGATAAAAACAGGAGACCTTGAGAACAGATCTAGGAGAAGCTGCAGCAACCGCGGTCCGCAAGGGGTCCCTTTTAAGATGGTATAAGTCAGGGATGGCCAACCTGAGGCTCTCCAGCTGTTTCAAAACTACAACTTTAAGCATGCCCAGACTGCCTACAGCTAGCAGCCTACAGCAGGGCATGGTGGGTGTTGTAGTTTTACAACAGCTGGAAAGCCGCAGGTTGGCCATGCCTGGTATAAGTGTTTGTTGTGACGCCAGTTGCATTGCAGCAACGAGGGCACAGGGCCCCCTTTTAGTGATATGGTG
Source organism: Bufo gargarizans (assembly GCF_014858855.1). Classification (NCBI taxonomy): domain Eukaryota; kingdom Metazoa; phylum Chordata; class Amphibia; order Anura; family Bufonidae; genus Bufo; species Bufo gargarizans. The sequence continues at coordinate 31,841,939 of NC_058080.1, forward strand.
GTCCACAGGTGTAGGAATGTCAAAGTGGTGTAGGGTGGCCTAATGTCCCTTAAAGGTGTTGCACTTGTCATGGTGCTCCTACCTGGATACACTGGAAGCCCAGGCGTGGCCGTCCATTGCAGCAAAAGGGGTAGTTGATTAAGAAGATGATGAAATAAATGGAGTCCAGACCTTGTGGTGAACTTGACAACAGCTTTACTTGAATAAACTTTCATCAGGCAACAATCTTACAACTTTATCTTGGTCACCAGCAAGCTTTAGCTTAATCCTGGCAGGCAAACACACTCGGCTCTACTACATCTGCTACTCTCTGGCTCTGCTGTGCTGACAGGATTAATTAGGAACTCTTCCTTTGCTGTATGCTGCAACTTAACTTTGTTATCTGGTCTGTCTCTAACTTTCTTTATCCAAAGGAACGGTCTCTCCCTGGCTTCTTGAGGCTTCTAGCATGGGCCTCCAGGTGCAGCAGAGCTGATGGTGCTCTGCTGGCTTTAGCAGGGTCCGTCCAGCAGGGATGAGGGCCTGCTTCCTTCCCCTTAGAGGGGGTACTCTCATCTGACCTTCATCTACTAAAACTCCTCCCTCTCTAAAGAGGGCTAGAATGGAAAGAAAGGCCCCATTCCAGGTAAACTAGCTCTGCCAAGCTCGCTGCCATCTGCTGGTGAACCAGGCACATTACATGAACACAACAGTTACATAGAAATAAATATACACATTTTGCAGGATCTGGAAATAAGTGCATGTGATGACCTGGAGTTAACCATATGAGATAGCAAAGGGGGTGTAAAAGGTGGTAATGCACCTCTGGGGCGTTACAAAGCAACATCAGAATAAAAGGCTTGCGTGAAAGTTATTTAACAAATACATTCACCGATATGTGTTTATTGTTGTTACCCCAAAATGCCCCTATGGAATTAAGGGTGGATCAGATCCATAAGTTATGTCAAGAGCTTAGATTATAAATCAAGTCACGCATCATTTGTGCGTTGCGTGAAAATTGCAGCATGTTCTATATTCTGCGGTTTTCACGCAACGCAGGCCCCATAGAAATGAATGGGGATGCGTAAAAATCGCAAGCAAGTGCAGATATAGTGTGATTTTTCACGCATGGAGACGAGGGATGAGTTACCCAGGACCCCATGTATTTTATTATTTTCCATTATAACATGGTTATAATAGAAAATAATAGCATTCTTTTATTCAGAATGCTTAGTACAAGGTCCATTGTGGGGTTAAAAAAAAAAAATAAAAATGTAACTCACCTCATTCACTTGATCGCGCAGCGGGGCTCGTCTTCTTTCTTTCTTGTTCTTGCAGTACGTGACTAGAAAAGGACCTTCGGTGACATCATCGCGCTCACCTTCGATCCCAAACCCGAACTTCAGTGAAGAAGTTTGGGTTTTTGGTACCACATACAGTTTTTTCTCACGTGCGTGCAAAACGCATTGCACTTGCGCGGAAAAAAACTGAACAACGGCACGCAATCGCAGTCAAAACTGACTGCAATTGCATATCTACTCGCACCATTTTCCCTGAACGTACATGCATCCTATCAGGCCCTCACACGCGACGCCCGTGTGAAAAAGGCCTTAGGGAAACATGGCGCCTAGATTGTAGAAATGGTTCCAGGAGTTATAGTTTGGGTGTTTTTTTTTTCTCAATTACTTTTTTCTCTTTGGTGGGGAGGCACCCCAGGTTTAAAAATATTTTTCATCAGGGGCACAGTGGAAGCACAAGGCGAAGGCAGAGGAGGAGGAAGAGGTCGCCAACGCAGCTGGGGAACCGCCGACACCTCAGAAGGCAGGGTTAGCAAGGCCGAAATGTGGAAAAGCTTTGTCAGCACAACAACCAGCACCACCAGCTGATATGGAACGTCTTAGCAGGAGGCAGCATTTCAGCAACATGGTGGAGCAGTATGTGTGCACACGGCTACACATACTGAATGAAGGGTCTGCCCCCTTCAACTTCTGGGTCTCCAAATTGTCCACATGGCCAGAGCTTGCCCTTTACGCCTTGGAGGTGCCGTCCTGCCCTGCAGCCAGTGTATTATCTGAACGTGTGTTTAGCACGGCAGGGGGCGTCATCACAGACAAGCGCAGCCGCCTGTCCACAGCCAATGTGGACAAGCTCACGTTCATTAAAATGGACCAGGCATGGACCCCACAGGACTTGTCCGTACCTTGTGCAGAATAGACATTTATACCACCATCAAACATACATTCTTGTACCCAAGTCAAGTGCAATGATTCGTTGATTTTTTTTATTTTTATTTGTCCCAATATTTTGGGGGCTACCTACCCCAATAAAAAAAATAAAAAAAACATTGTTGGCGACCTCCTACAACTCCATTTCTGCCTCCACCTACAACACCACATTCACCGCCTCCTCAACCTCCGACTCCATATCCACATCCTTCTCTGAGTTGCAGGTTAATAATTTGTAATTTTTAGTTATTTTACTTTATTTTAAGTTATTTCACTATCCACATTTGTTTGCAGAGCAGTTGCCAGGCTCGAAAGCACATTTTACCGCCGTTTACATCCCTCTAGCCTTTTCAAGGACTATTTTAGAGCCATTTTAATGCAAAAAAGTGCAAATTTTAGTGCCCTAAATTGAAAAAAATCTTATTTTCAATTGTTGGGTGACATTTTACCATTTATGGCGTATACAAACCCCTGCTGTGCCTGGGTGACAGGGGCCTAAATCTCTCAAAATCCTCTGTTGTATTGCTGGGTGACATGAACCCCCTTTTGCCGTGAATGAACCCCGGCTCTGCATTGCTGACAGGGAACTACATTTAGTGAAAACATCTGTTACTGATGGGAAGATGCGTGACTACAAGCGCGCGCTGCTTATGGCATTCCCACCTGACAGCGGGGGCACAGTGGGAGCACAAGGCGAAGGCAGAGGAGGAGGAAGAGGTCGCCAACGCAGCTGGGGCACCGCCAGCACCTGAGAAGGCAGGGTTAGCATGGCCCACATGTGGGATAGCTTTGTCAGCCTTGGAGGAGCTGACCTGCCCTGCAGCCAGTGTATAGTGTGAACGTGTGTTTAGCCGGCAGAGAGCATTATCACAGGCCGCAGCCAATGTGGACAAGCTCATGTTTATTAAAATGAACCAGGCATGGATCCCACGGGACTTGTCTGTACCTTGTGCAGAATAGACATTTATACCGGCCTCAGCCATCCATTCTTGTACTCAAGTGCACTTATTCTTTGTTTTATTTTGTTATATGTCCCAATATTTTGGGGGATACCCCAATTTAAAAAAAAAAAATAACACAAATCAGTGTTGGCTACCGATTCCTCCTTCACCGCCGCTTCCACCTACACCACCACGTCAACCTACACCGCCACATCCACCCATCCACCGCCTCCTCAACCTGCTACTCCTAGATCCAGATTGTTATTTTTAATTTTTCTGTATTTTATGTTATTTTAAGTCATTTCCCTATCCACATTTGTTTGCAGAATAGTTGCCAGGCTATAAAGCAAGTTTGGCCGAACTCGTCGAACCCGAACATCTAGGTGTCCGTTCAACTCTACTAATGAGCATTCCTACAAACGCTCATTAGCGATGATCTGCCCAGTTATCTGCCAGTCTAATACAGCTTTAGGCCTCTTTCACACGGGCGTGAGTTTTTTTGCCCGGATAAGAGCCGGGTGCGTTGCGGGAAAATGCGCGATTTTTTCTGCGCAAGTGCAAAACATTGTCATGCGTTGCACTCGCGTGAGAAAAATCGCGCATGTTTGGTACCCAAACCCGAACTTCTTCATAGAAGTTCGGGCTTGGGATTGATGTTCTGAAGATTGTATTATTTTCCCTTATAACATGGTTATAAGGGAAAATAATAGCATTCTGAATACAGAATGCTTAGTACAATAGCGCTAGAGGGGTTAAAAAAAAATAAAAAATAATTTAACTCACCTTAGTCCACTTGCTCGCGAAGCCCGGTGTAGCGTTATACTACCCTACCTCGTGAGATTTCCCTACCCTCTGACTTCCTGTCGCATGAGCGATGACGTCGGGGGGCGTGTCTCACTTTTCTCCATCTGCGCATGCCCAAAAGGACACTCTAGTGAAAAGCTCAAGGCTGAACTTAGCAGCACGCCGGGAACCTGCGCATGCGTCTGGGAGCCGAGGTAGGGAAAAATCACGGGTCAGTGCGCAAGCGCAGTTAACTCATTGAAATCCACCCGATATACGCGCCTGCGCAATGTGATGGTAGGGAAAAATTACGTCCCAGTGCGCAAGCGCCGAGGGTAAGCATGAATATCCATGCCAAAAGCACTTTTAACCCTTTGCAGGAGCTATTCTCATATTGGTTCTTGACTGATTGTCCTCCTATATATAGGTTCTATTATATAGGGGGTCTGTCTGCACAGTATATGGGGGGGTCTGTCTGCGCAGTATATTTGGGGGGCTGTCTGCGCAGTATATTTAGGGGGCTGTCTGCGCAGTATATTTGGGGGGCTGTCTGCGCAGTATATGGGGGGGTCTGTCTGCACAGTATATTTGGGGGTCTGTCTGCGCATTAAATGGGGGAGCTGTCTGCGCAGTATATGGGGGGGTCTGTCTGCGCAGTATATTGGGGTTGTCTGCGCAGTATATGGGGGGGCTGTCTGCGCAGTATATGGGGGGGCTGTCTGCGCAGTATATGGGGGGCTGTCTGCGCAGTATATGGGGGGGTCTGTCTGCGCAGTATATTGGGGTCTGTCTGCGCAGTATATGGGGGGGCTGTCTGTGCAGTGTATTGGGGGGCTGTCTGCGCAGTATATGGGGGGCTGTCTGCGCAGTATATGGGGGGGCTGTCTGCGCAGTATATGGGGGGGCTGTCTGCGCAGTATATGGGGGGGCTGTCTGCGCAGTATATGGGGGGGCTGTCTGTGCGGTACAGTATATTGGGGGCTGTATGTGCAGCATATTTGTGGGGGCAGTGTATTATATTTGTGGGCTGTGCGTTAGATGTGGAGCTGTGCACCACGTGTGGCCTGTGTGTTAGATGTGTACAACCCTAATTTAACAAATACTACAAAACTGCAGCCATCTCGTCACTTGGAGAAGGATGAGAAGCGGCCCCCATCCAGAGGCACACATCTGCCACCAGATCCGTCGCTCACTGGATTCTGTAATCAACGTCTGCTGTGTATGTGTGCACCGTCAGTCTGCTGTGTATGTGTGCACCGTCAGTCTGCTGTGTATATGTGTGCACCGTCAGTCTGCTGTGTGTGTGTGCACCGTCAGTCTGCTGTGTATGTGTGCACCGTCCGTCTGCTGTGTATGTGTGTGCACCGTCAGTCTGCTGTGTATGTGTGTGCACCGTCCGTCTGCTGTGTATGTGTGCACCGTCAGTCTGCTGTGTATGTGTGCACCGTCCGTCTGCTGTGTATGTGTGTGCACCGTCAGTCTGCTGTGTATGTGTGTGCACCGTCAGTCTGCTGTGTATGTGTGTGCACCGTCAGTCTGCTGTGTATGTGTGTGCACCGTCAGTCTGCTGTGTATGTGTGTGCACCGTCAGTCTGCTGTGTATGTGTGCGCACCGTCAGCCTCCTGTGTATGTGTGCACCGTCAGTCTGCTGTGTATGTGTGCACCGTCAGTCTGCTGTGTATGTGTGCACCGTCCGTCTGCTGTGTATGTGTGTGCACCGTCAGTCTGCTGTGTATGTGTGCACCATCAGTCTGCTGTGTATGTGTGTGCACCGTCAGTCTGCTGTGTATGTGTGCACCGTCAGTCTGCTGTGTATGTGTGCACCGTCAGTCTGCTGTGTATGTGTGTGCACCGTCAGTCTGCTGTGTATGTGTGTGCACCGTCAGTTTGCTGTGTATGTGTGCACCGTCAGTCTGCTGTGTATGTGTGCACCGTCCGTCTGCTGTGTATGTGTGCACCGTCAGTCTGCTGTGTATGTGTGTGCACCGTCAGTTTGCTGTGTATGTGTGCACCGTCAGTCTGCTGTGTATGTGTGTGCACCGTCCGTCTGCTGTGTATGTGTGTGCACCGTCAGTCTGCTGTGTATGTGTGTGCACCGTCAGTCTGCTGTGTATGTGTGTGCACCGTCAGCCTCCTGTGTATGTGTGCACCGTCAGTCTGCTGTGTATGTGTGCACCGTCAGTCTGCTGTGTATGTGTGCACCGTCAGTCTGCTGTGTATGTGTGTGCACCGTCAGTCTGCTGTGTATGTGTGTGCACCGTCAGTCTGCTGTGTATGTGTGCACCGTCAGTCTGCTGTGTATGTGTGCACCGTCAGTCTGCTGTGTATGTGTGTGCACCGTCAGTCTGCTGTGTATGTGTGTGCACCGTCAGTCTGCTGTGTATGTGTGTGCACCGTCAGTCTGCTGTGTATGTGTGCACCGTCAGTCTGCTGTGTATGTGTGCGCCGTCAGTCTGCTGTGTATGTGTGCACCGTCCGTCTGCTGTGTATGTGTGTGCACCGTCAGTCTGCTGTGTATGTGTGCACCGTCCGTCTGCTGTGTATGTGTGCACCGTCCGTCTGCTGTGTATGTGTGTGCACCGTCCGTCTGCTGTGTATGTGTGCACCGTCCGTCTGCTGTGTATGTGTGTGCACCGTCAGTCTGCTGTGTATGTGTGTGCACCGTCAGTCTGCTGTGTATGTGTGCACCGTCCGTCTGCTGTGTATGTGTGTGCACCGTCAGTCTGCTGTGTATGTGTGTGCACCGTCAGTCTGCTGTGTATGTGTGCACCGTCCGTCTGCTGTGTATGTGTGTGCACCGTCAGTCTGCTGTGTATGTGTGCACCGTCCGTCTGCTGTGTATGTGTGTGCACCGTCAGTCTGCTGTGTATGTGTGCACCGTCCGTCTGCTGTGCATGTGTGTGCACCGTCAGTCTGCTGTGTATGTGTGCACCGTCCGTCTGCTGTGTATGTGTGTGCACCGTCAGTCTGCTGTGTATGTGTGTGCACCGTCAGTCTGCTGTGTATGTGTGCACAGTCAGTCTGCTGTGTATGTGTGCACCGTCAGTCTGCTGTGTATGTGTGTGCACCGTCAGTCTGCTGTGTATGTGTGTGCACCGTCAGTCTGCTGTGTATGTGTGCACAGTCAGTCTGCTGTGTATGTGTGCACCGTCAGTCTGCTGTGTATGTGTGCACCGTCAGTCTGCTGTGTATGTGTGTGCACCGTCCGTCTGCTGTGTATGTGTGTGCACCGTCAGTCTGCTGTGTATGTGTGTGCACCGTCAGCCTGCTGTGTATGTGTGCACCGTCAGTCTGCTGTGTATGTGTGTGCACCGTCAGTCTGCTGTGTATGTGTGTGCACCGTCAGTCTGCTGTGTATGTGTGTGCACCGTCAGTCTGCTGTGTATGTGTGCACCGTCCGTCTGCTGTGTATGTGTGTGCACCGTCCGTCTGCTGTGTATGTGTGTGCACCGTCAGTCTGCTGTGTATGTGTGCACCGTCCGTCTGCTGCACTGCGTCTGTTCTGCCATTTGCTCTAACAATTTTAATTTATTTTTTTGTGTCACAACTCTGACCAGCATGTTCTCCTATGGAACACGAAGTACCTGAAGTGGAATGAAGAAGCCCATGTTTGAGGCCTGCGCCCTGGCGGGAGCATTGAAGGGGCATCTGACACGTGACGAGCTGCTCCTGTGTACTGTGATCACCGCGAGTTCAGAGGTCGGCACCCATAGGCCGTCCACATGCTGTGAATTACATCTCCCATCATGCTGGTAAAGTATTATGGGAGGTGTAGTCCAAAACATCTGGAATACCAAATGCGTATGAATGAAAAGCATGGTGTGTGACTGGTCAGTAACAAGGGTTGAAGCCTTGACGTGGCGTTACTGCTCACATGTGTATCCATGTGCCAATTCAACCAATGTGAGTGACTGTAACTAATACTGATTAGGTAACTATAAATACTGTGACAATGGAGAATTAAAAGACTGTATCTCCTACACACTGCTTACACTGTGACCGTATCTCCTACACACTGCTTACACCGTGACCGTATCACCTACACACTGCTTACACCGTGACCGTATCTCCTACACACTGCTTACACAGTTACCGTATCTCCTACACACTGCTTACACTGTGACCGTATCACCTACACACTGCTTACACTGTGACCGTATCTCCTACACACTGCTTACACCGTGACCGTATCACCTACACACTGCTTACACCGTGACCGTATCACCTACACACTGCTTACACCGTGACCGTATCTCCTACACACCGCTTACACAGTGACCGTATCTCCTACACACTGCTTACACTGTGACCGTATCACCTACACACTGCTTACACTGTGACCGTATCTCCTACACACTGCTTACACCGTGACCGTATCACCTACACACTGCTTACACCGTGACCGTATCACCTACACACTGCTTACACCGTGACCGTATCTCCTACACACTGCTTACACCGTGACAGTATCTCCTACACACCGCTTACACCGTGACCGTATCTCCTACACACCGCTTACACCGTGACCGTATCTCCTACACACTGCTTACACCGTGACCGTATCACCTACACACTGCTTACACCGTGACCGTATCTCCTACACACTGCTTACACCGTGACCGTATCACCTACACACTGCTTACACTGTGACCGTATCTCCTACACACCGCTTACACCGTGACCGTATCTCCTACACACTGCTTACACTGTGACTGTATCACCTACACACTGCTTACACTGTGACCGTATCTCCTACACACCGCTTACACCGTGACCGTATCTCCTACACACTGCTTACACCGTGACCGTATCTCCTACACACTGCTTACACCGTGACCGTATCTCCTACACACTGCTTACACAGTGACCGTATCTCCTACACACTGCTTACACTGTGACCGTATCACCTACACACTGCTTACACTGTGACCGTATCTCCTACACACTGCTTACACCGTGACCGTATCACCTACACACTGATTACACCGTGACCGTATCTCCTACACACTGCTTACACCGTGACTGTATCTCCTACACACCGCTTACACCGTGACCGTATCTCCTACACACCGCTTACACCGTGACCGTATCTCCTACACACCGCTTACACTGTGACCGTATCTCCTACACACTGCTTACACTGTGACTGTATCACCTACACACTGCTTACACCGTGACCGTATCTCCTACACACCGCTTACACTGTGACCGTATCTCCTACACACTGCTTACACCGTGACCGTATCACCTACACACTGCTTACACCGTGACCGTATCTCCTACACACTGCTTACACCGTGACTGTATCTCCTACACACCGCTTACACCGTGACCGTATCTCCTACACACCGCTTACACTGTGACCGTATCTCCTACACACCGCTTACACTGTGACTGTATCTTCTACACACTGCTTACACCGTGACCGTATCTCCTACACACCGCTTACACTGTGACTGTATCTTCTACACACTGCTTACACCGTATCTCCTACACACTGCTCACAGTGTGACCGTATCTCCTACACACTGCTTACACTGTGACCGTATCACCTACACACTGCTTACACCGTGACCGTATCACCTACACACCGCTTACACCGTGACCGTATCTCCTACACACTGCTTACACCGTGACCGTATCACCTACACACTGCTTACACCGTGACCGTATCTCCTACACACTGCTTACACCGTGACTGTATCTCCTACACACCGCTTACACCGTGACCGTATCTCCTACACACCGCTTACACCGTGACCGTATCTCCTACACACCGCTTACACTGTGACCGTATCTCCTACACACCGCTTACACTGTGACTGTATCTTCTACACACTGCTTACACCGTGACCGTATCTCCTACACACCGCTTACACTGTGAATGTATCTTCTACACACTGCTTACACCGTATCTCCTACACACTGCTTACACTGTGACCGTATCTCCTACACACTGCTTACACTGTGACCGTATCACCTACACACTGCTTACACCGTGACCGTATCACCTACACACCGCTTACACCGTGACCGTATCTCCTACACACTGCTTACACCGTGACCGTATCACCTACACACTGCTTACACCGTGACCGTATCTCCTACACACTGCTTACACTGTGACCGTATCTCCTACACACCGCTTACACCGTGACCGTATCTCCTACACACTGCTTACACCGTGATTGTATCTCCTACACACCGCTTACACCGTGACCGTATCTCCTACACACCGCTTACACCGTGACCGTATCACCTACACACCGCTTACACCGTGACCGTATCACCTACACACTGCTTACACCGTATCTCCTACACACTGCTTACACCGTGACCGTATCTCCTACACACCGCTTACACTGTGACCGTATCACCTACACACCGCTTACACCGTGACCGTATCACCTACACACTGCTTACACCGTGACCGTATCTCCTACACACCGTTTACACCGTGACCGTATCTCCTACACACTGCTTACACCGTGACCGTATCTCCTACACACCGCTTACAACGTGACCGTATCTCCTACACACTGCTTACACTGTGACCGTATCTCCTACACACTGCTTACACTGTGACCGTATCTCCTACACACCGCTTACACCGTGACCGTATCTCCTACACACTGCTTACACTGTGACCGTATCACCTACACACCGCTTACACCGTGACCGTATCACCTACACACCGCTTACACCGTGACCGTATCTCCTACACACTGCTTACACCGTGACCGTATCACCTACACACTGCTTACATCGTGACCGTATCTCCTACACACTGCTTACACCGTGACCGTATCTCCTACACACCGCTTACACCGTGACCGTATCTCCTACACACTGCTTACACCGTGACCGTATCACCTACACACTGCTTACACCGTGACCGTATCTCCTACACACTGCTTACACTGTGACCGTATCTCCTACACACCGCTTACACCGTGACCGTATCTCCTACACACCGCTTACACTGTGACCGTATCACCTACACACCGCTTACACCGTGACCGTATCACCTACACACTGCTTACACCGTGACCGTATCTCCTACACACTGCTTACACTGTGACCGTATCTCCTACACACCGCTTACACCGTGACCGTATCTCATACACACTGCTTACACCGTGACCGTATCTCCTACACACTGCTTACACTGTGACCGTATCTCCTACACACCGCTTACACCGTGACCGTATCACCTACACACTGCTTACACCGTGACCGTATCTCCTACACACTGCTTACACTGTGACCGTATCTCCTACACACCGCTTACACCGTGACCGTATCTCATACACACTGCTTACACCGTGACCGTATCTCCTACACACTGCTTACACTGTGACCGTATCTCCTACACACCGCTTACACTGTGACCGTATCTCCTACACACCGCTTACACCGTGACCATATCTCATACACACTGCTTACACCGTGACCGTATCTCCTACACACCGCTTACACTGTGACCGTATCACCTAAACACCGCTTACACCGTGACCGTATCACCTACACACTGCTTACACCGTGACCGTATCTCCTACACACCGTTTACACCGTGACCGTATCTCCTACACACTGCTTACACCGTGACCGTATCTCCTACACACCGCTTACAACGTGACCGTATCTCCTACACACTGCTTACACTGTGACCGTATCACCTACACACCGCTTACACCGTGACCGTATCACCTACACACTGCTTACACTGTGACTGTATCTCCTACACACCGCTTACACCGTGACCGTATCTCCTACACACCGCTTACACCGTGACCGTATCTCCTACACACCGCTTACACCGTGACCGTATCACCTACACACTGCTTACACCGTGACCGTATCTCCTACACACCGCTTACACCGTGACCGTATCACCTACACACCGCTTACACCGTGACCGTATCTCCTACACACTGCTTACACCGTGACCGTATCTCCTACACACTGCTTACACCGTGACCGTATCACCTACACACTGCTTACACCGTGACCGTATCACCTACACACTGCTTACACGGCCATAGAGGGACATATGTTCGGACCTTTCTGAGACCTGGGGGGATTTAAATGCGGTGTCTCAGAAGATATGTTGTAAGAACAGCAATTTTTTTTTTTAAACATTCATATTGTTCTTAACCTTACATCATGTTATGTTTTTTTTTTCCAACATTTAAACAGGTTACACAACGCGTTGCTGATCTATCCAGGACGGCTTCAGGATGGACTATAAGAAGGAGGTTCAGTCCCGATTGGGTCCGGCGCAACCTCAGGGAGTACATATACAGCGGCCTTGGTTTACGACGACGCACAATGGCACAAAGAAGGTAAATTATATATTTTTTTTTAAAGAAATGTAAATGAAATGTAATTTAAAGGGAACCTGTCACCGGGATTTGGGGTATAGCGCTGAGGACATGGGTTGCTAGATGGCTGCTAGCACATCCGCAATACCCAGTCCCCATAGCTCTGTGTGCTTTTATTGCTTAAAAAAATCAATTTGATACATATGCAAATTAACCTGAGATGAGTCCTGTATGTGAGATGAGTCAGGGACAGGACTCATCTCAGGTTAATTTGCATATGTATCAAATCTGTTTTCTTACACAATAAAAGCACACAGAGCTATGGGGACTGGGTATTGAGGATGTGCTAGCGGCCATCTAACAGCCCATGCCCTCAGCTCTATACACAAAATCCCGGTGACAGGTTCCCTTTAAGGGACTGTCTGTAACAGCAGAGCGTTTGGCTACCCTATTTTGGACAGCCAACTTATGGTGTAATGTAGACGTAGCATCGGACATGGATGGTGTTTTTAAAGGTAAATTTTTATTTCATTTTTTTCATACAGAACTAAGAGCAGCGCTCTGGAGACTGAACAACCTCCTGATGCGGAAAATGAATGGATCGCCAACGCCAGACCTCCTGTCCCTCATGCATCTGCTCGGGAGAATCCGGGTCCCCTACCGGATCCCTCTGCTCAACAGAGGCTCTTAGGTTGACATCAAAATTTAAGAGCCCTGCTGAGCAGGCAGAGATCCGGTAGGCCAAAGCAAAATGATTATGTGGACCGTGTAGAGGTTGTTTCCAACACTGTAGAAAGTTTGGACGAACATCAGAAGGAGTTTAGTGCTGCCTTGATTCGCCGCTGGGAGGGAGCAGAGTCGGCGATCCAATGCAGCCCTAACTACCATTATGGGGTAAGCATAATCAATTTGGTGGACTCAATGACGCCCGAGCAGTTGCATGAGTTTAATATCATGCTTAGAGAATGTGTCACAGAAATTGGCCACGGCCCCCACAACCCCATCCCACACCAGTGACCATTACCGACAACCTTCCCATTCCCAGCCCCCGGGCATGTGTTCCCTTCTGTCTCTTTTCTACTTCTCCGTCCCACTATTTTCCCCACCACCTCTACACATGCTCGGGTACCATCCTCCTCAGACCCTTATACAACCCACAATTTCAACCCGCATCCTTTCCTGTGGACTGTATTTTTAGCTCAGAGAATAAAGAGGACAGGGGGGCTACCATTGCCAACCTCAAACCACCTACACGACAGTCCTACTCCACTAAAAAATTTTATTTTTTGTATAGTATGTATATATATATTTGTGCTCGGATCGGCTCATTACGAGAGTGTCCCCTACCTAAGCCTATACTCCCCCCCCTACCTAGAAGCAGCAGAGTTATGCCGGAACTGCTTATCGAAGGGTAGCCTAAAGGGGGCCACACCAATGATGAGCCCTGAGAAGAAGGGAGGGCTTCTGGGTGGGTCGAAAGCATTCGAACCGACAAGTGGGGGCAGGAGAGCCAGGTTTAAATAATTAAAGCCCCGCCTCCCCTCACACAAACACGGCACTCTTTAATTGCCTACCACTTGTGCTCGGATCGGCTCATTACGAGAGTGTCCCCTACCTAAGCCTATACTCCCCCCCCCTACCTAGAAGCAGCAGAGTTATGCCGGAACTGCTTATCGAAGGGTAGCCTAAAGGGGCCAAAAGAACCATGCATAGGAGTTTTGAAAGACTTTGATAACAGAAACTACAAAAGCAAAACTCAGAAAGCCAGTGACATTTTGTATTAAGGATCTGGGATATAACGCATGGAACACGCGGAACTCCAACGACCCAACCGTTTGATTACATGTACTGGTACCTTATGCATAGACGCCGCAGCTGCTGAGCCCCTGTGGAAGGAATGTCCTGTGATCGAGAGAGGATCGACCCCTGAACCTGTTAACTAAACCCGAATGTGCTGAATACCTGCCAGGTATAGTTAACAGTGCTATAGGACAGGTTTAATTGAGAGTGTCAAAAACCCGACGAAGCCCAATAGGTGAGTGATAGTCCCCCCGGCCAGCAGCCGGGTAGGTGTATTTGAAACAGGCGCCACGCTGTCTTGTAAGCCCTCAGGGTATTACTGGCCAAGGAATTGGCCATCAGTCTGTTAGCTATGGTGAGATGAGAGACTAGTCCCAGCGCAGCTGGGCCTGGTGAGGAATTGGCATTGGACACCGATCTGCCCCTGGACAAACCTGAAAGAAAAAGTGGAAAAATGTATTTATTTATTATTATTATTATTATTATTATTTTTTGTGCGTGAGACTCTAATGGCGGAGTCATATGTGTAACCTAAACGGAGAAGCCATGCATGAGAGACTAATGGCGGAGTCATATGTGTAAACCTAAACGGAGAAGTCGTGCGTGAGAGACTCTAATGACGGAGTCATATGTGTAAACCTAACGCGGAGAAGCCATGCGCGATAGACTAATTGCGGAGCTATGCGCGAGAGACTCTAATTGCGGAGTCATATGTGTAAACCTAAAACTGAGAAGCCATGCGCGAGAGACTCTAATGGCGGAGTCATATGTGTAACCTAAACGGAGAAGCCATGCATGAGAGACTAATGGCGGAGTCATATGTGTAAACCTAAACGGAGAAGTCGTGCGTGAGAGACTCTAATGGCAGAGTCATCTGTGTAAACCTAAAACGGAGAAGCCATGCGCGAGAGACTCTAATGGCGGAGTCATATGTGTAAAACTAAAACGGAGAAGCCATGCGTGAGACTCAGGTGGCAGAGTCATATGTGTAAACCTAAAACGGAGAAGCCATGCGTGAGAGCCTCTAACGGCGGAGTCATATGTGTAAACCTAAAACGGAGAAGCCATGCGTGAGAGACTCTAATGGAGGAGTCGTATGTGTAAACCTAAAACGGAGAAGCCATGCGTGAGAGACTCTAATGGCGGAGTCATATGTGTAAACCTAAAACGGAGAAGCCATGCGTAGAGACTCTAATGGCGGAGTCATATGTGTAAACCTAAAACGGAGAAGCCATGCGTGAGAGACTCTAATGGTGGAGTCATATGTGTACACCTAAAACGGAGAAGCCATGCATGAGAGACTCTAATGGCGGAGTCATATGTGTAACCTAAACGGAGAAGCCATGCGTGAGAGCCTCTAACGGCGGAGTCATATGTGTAAACCTAAAACGGAGAAGCCATGCGTGAAAGACTCTAATGGCAGAGTCATATGTGTAAACCTAAAATGGAGAAGCCATGTGTGAGAGACTCTAATGGCGGAGTCGTATGTGTAAACCTAAAACGGAGAAGCCATGTGTGAGAGACTCTAATGGTGGAGTCATATGTGTACACCTAAAACGGAGAAGCCATGCGTGAGAGACTCTAATGGTGGAGTCATATGTGTACACCTAAAACGGAGAAGCCATGCGTAGAGACTCTAATGGCGGAGTCATATGTGTACACCTAAAACGGAGAAGCCATGCATGAGAGACTCTAATGGCGGAGTCATATGTGTAACCTAAATGGAGAAGCCATGCGTGAGAGCCTCTAACGGCGGAGTCATATGTGTAAACCTAAAACGGAGAAGCCATGCGTGAGAGCCTCTAACGGCGGAGTCATATGTGTAAACCTAAAACGGAGAAGCCATGCGTGAAAGACTCTAATGGCAGAGTCATATGTGTAAACCTAAAATGGAGAAGCCATGTGTGAGAGACTCTAATGGTGGAGTCATATGTGTACACCTAAAACGGAGAAGCCATGCGTGAAAGACTCTAATTGTGGTTGTTTTTTTTTTTGTTTTTTTTTAAACTATAAACCACTTACGCAGCTCCAGTATGGGCACAGCTCTGAGTACGAGCACGAAGAGCATGGTATAACGCAGGTCACCTGCACGGACTAACTAACATCCTGTGCCTAAATGACCCCCTTGGAACCTTCTGTACGGCCGGCAGCAGGAAGCCAGCCACCGCCTATGATCTGCTCCCCCTGACCGAGCCTGGTACTCCTTCCCCCGATCCCTGCCTACCTAACGGCACGGCGGCCCGTGCCAGACTTTATTGAAGATGAGGAGCGGGGAAACGGTGTCCTGCACCTTTACCCCCAGCCGCGTGGGGAGCTCACGCTGCTCCCTGGCAGAGTGCACCAGTGCGGGGGAGCCCCCCCCCCTCAGCCAGGGCCGACCCACCGCCGGCTGGACACTCGTACCGCGTGGGGAGCATCGCCGCTCCCTGGCAATGTGCACCGGATCAGAGGGAGCCCTTCCTTTACCGTGAGCCCCGGCCCCCGCCGGTTTGAATCGTGTGCCGCGTGGGGAGCCGCATAGCTCCCTGGCATTATGCGCCGGCGCGGGAGTGCCCCCACCTAGGGGCTGGTTATTGTGACTGGAACCCGCTGGGAGACTGAGGCCTGACCGGACCTACCTATGACCGTGAAGGCTGACCCCCCAGGCCGTGGCTGACCCGCGTGCGTAGACGTGACGCAACTACCTGTAGATGCCCACCCAGTGCCTGTAGTCAACGGGAGTGCGACCGAGTCTGTGGATGTGACCGACTGGCCCCTGTAGTCGTGAGGGGACCCTACCTCGGGAGTAGCGGTAACGGACCATCGCCTGTAGACGTGGTAGTATTACCTCACGAGTCTGTTGACATGAGACTAATGCCTGCAGTCGTGGCAGGGCTTTATAACGAGTCTGTAGTCGTAACGGATTTGTGCCTGCAGTCGTGGCAGGGCTTTAGAGCGGGTCTGTAGTCGTGACAGACTGATGCCTGCAGTCGTGGCAGGGCTTTATAACGGGTCTGTAGTCGTGACAGACTGATGCCTGCAGTCGTGGCAGGACTTTATAACGAGTCTGTAGTCGTGACAGACTGATGCCTGCAGTCGTGGCAGGGCTTTATAACGGGTCTGTAGTCGTGACAGACTGATGCCTGCAGTCGTGGCAGGGCTTTATAACGGGTCTGTAGTCGTGACAGACTGTTGCCTGCAGTCGTGGCAGGGCTTTATAAGGAGTCTGTAGTCGTGACAGACCTGGCAAAGCAACATTCCTATCTATACCTTTTTTTTTTTTTTTTTTTAATTCTTTCCCCCCCGCCAAAGGCACGACTGTAGGCGCCACCCTGTAAGAGATGCGCCAGAGGCCTGGCCATAATAGTCCACCATCCCCCGTCCCCCAAGCCTATGCAGGAGAAAAGGAGGGGGTTGGCCCACGCCTGCACCACACCTGACTCACCTGGCGCCCATGACAGCCACAAACCCCACAGTATCGTAAGTTAGCCAACCGCCTGTGGACCTGAATAAACAAGGACAGACATGTGAGTGAGCGCACGGTGGCTGGGTGACCCTCCACTCCTGCCACCGCTCCTTTGCTGTCCACCGGATTATTGCGACTGCGCCCGAACCAACCCCCTGACTCGCCGTATGGGCTTGCGGGCGGCCCGGCTGCGTGCGCAAAGTGACGTGGCCAGCCCCCCTCTTTGGAGCCCTCTTTATATTTGATCCTTAAAACATATCCGAAATATATAATATATATATATTTTTTATTTTTTTTATTTTTTTTGTCCTGCCTTAGTATCTAGCCACTGTGCCTGAGCAAGGAGCCCTGCACCTGGACTGCAGTACCAGTATGGGCCTGTAGGTGTCGCCCTCTATCAAGCCAGGGCCTGCTGGAGCGCAGCAAGCCAGTGAGCTGCGCTGAGGAGCCGACGGCCGGCGTGACCGCTGCTCTGGGTATGTGAAGGACGTGTGACCCGTCGCTGCTGAGCCACAGATGAGGGGTGCCCGCCTGGGGGACGCTGCACGTGGGAGCGGGGGTGCTTGGCGCGGGGCCTGGAGCGGATCGGGGTGCCTGTATCGGGGTGCCTGGAGCGGGGTGCCTGGAGCGGGGTGCCGGAAGCGATCGGGAGTGCGGGCAGTCGCCAGCGTGGCTGGGGGCCGGCGGCACGCTCGGCAGCCCCCCATGTTATACATAGCGAGACGGGTGTGCAGCCACCCTGCCTACCTAATCACCGAAGCGACGAGCCCGACGCAGCCGACCATCCGATTCTCCAGTGACGCACGCACTTCTCTGGCACCAACCCACGAGCCGATTCGAAAGCATTCGAACCGACAAGTGGGGGCAGGAGAGCCAGGTTTAAATAATTAAAGCCCCGCCTCCCCTCACACAAACACGGCACTCTTTAATTGCCTACCACATATTATTATTTTTTTTATGGATATATTGTAATTTATACAAAAATAAAAAAATGTATAGTTAACTTCGATGTATTTGTGTTTTCATTGGCCGGTACAGGGTAACAGTACCCTTTGGCACTACCGCTGTGGTGACATTACAACTACCATAGGGTCACTACTGTACGTTTATTGAAAAGCCCTTGGTATTTTTTTTTCCCCTAAACGACATTATTGCCAAAGGTGAACCATG
Organism: Bufo gargarizans; assembly: GCF_014858855.1. Lineage (NCBI taxonomy): Eukaryota > Metazoa > Chordata > Amphibia > Anura > Bufonidae > Bufo > Bufo gargarizans. The sequence goes on from NC_058080.1 coordinate 31,860,607, forward strand.
AACAATACCATCAGTAATGAGCGATCTGTTGGCTCTTTATTGATCGTAGACCCTATGATTGGCACATGAACAGCAAGGGCTTGTTCGTTGTTCAATCTTGCCCCTTTTCATTTGAGCCCTTGTGGGAGTCACGGTCCATCAGCATCATCAGGAATTCATTAATAAATTGTAATTTAACAGTTTGATTAATGATTTCCCTATGACGCTATGACATAACTAGTGTGATTACCACAAGGGACACACAAGGGACTAACTGCTGTTAAAGGGGTATCCCAATCAATGGTGGCATATCACTTGAATATGCAACCATTGTCTGATAGGTGTGGGTACCACCGATGGGACACGCACCTATATTGAGAACGGAGCAGGTAGCGCTGTGGCTGGAGGGCACCAGATTTAATGGGGTCCGTCGACCACTGTTTGCTAATCCACAACTCTCACATAGAGAAGAATGGAGGGCGGCAGAGCATGCGCATTGCGCCATACTCCAATTTCGGGGACCAGTTCTCAATATAGGTGCGGGGAACAGCAGCTATAAGACAATGGGGGCATATCCAAGCGATATGCCCCTATTGTCTGAGATGATAAAACTCATTTTAAGGCCTCTTTCACACGACTGTATTCCCTACAAGAGGGCCATATGTCCCGCACTGGCATTGATCGTGCCAACAGGAGTACACACAATCCTAGATTACAATGATGCTGCGCAAGTCGAGCTTCAGGTGGGACTATTGCTTAGCACGAATAGAGAATAGATCATATGAATGCGGGACAATAGCCCATTGTGAGGCACAACATGAACAACATCAAGATGCCATGTGCTCCTGTACGCATGATCAATATGGCCCGTTAACTAACACTATACATGTTTTAGTGCATATAGTCGTGTACAAGAGTCCAAAAGGTGAGATACGGTCACGGTGTAAGCAGTGTGTAGGAGATACGGTCACGGTGTAAGCAGTGTGTAGGTGATACGGTCACGGTGTAAGCAGTGTGTAGGAGATACGGTCACGGTGTAAGCAGTGTGTAGAAGATACGGTCACGGTGTAAGCAGTGTGTAGGAGATACGGTCACGGTGTAAGCAGTGTGTAAGTGATACGGTCACGGTGTAAGCAGTGTGTAGGAGATACGGTCACGGTGTAAGCGGTGTGTAGGTGATACGGTCACGGCGTAAGCAGTGTGTAGGAGATACGGTCACAGTGTAAGCAGTGTGTAGGAGATACGGTCACAGGTGTAAGCGGTGTGTAGGAGATACAGTCACGGTGTAAGCAGTGTGTAGGAGATACGGTCACGGTGTAAGCAGTGTGTAGGAGATACGGTCACGGTGTAAGCAGTGTGTAGGAGATACGGTCACGGTGTAAGTGGTGTGTAGGAGATACGGTCACAGTGTAAGCGGTGTGTAGGAGATACGGTCACAGTGTAAGCATTGTGTAGGAGATACGGTCACGGTGTAAGCGGTGTGTAGGAGATACGGTCACGGTGTAAGCAGTGTGTAGGAGATACGGTCACAGTGTAAGCAGTGTGTAGGTGATACGGTCACGGTGTAAGCGGTGTGTAGGAGATACGGTCACGGTGTAAGCAGTGTGTAGGAGATACGGTCACGGTGTAAGCAGTGTGTAGGTGATACGGTCACGGTGTAAGCAGTGTGTAGGAGATACGGTCACGGTGTAAGCAGTGTGTAGGAGATACGGTCACAGTGTAAGCAGTGTGTAGGAGATACGGTCACAGTGTAAGCAGTGTGTAGGTGATACGGTCACAGTGTAAGCGGTGTGTAGGAGATACGGTCACAGTGTAAGCAGTGTGTAGGAGATACGGTCACAGTGTAAGCAGTGTGTAGGAGATACGGTCACGGTGTAAGCAGTGTGTAGGAGATACGGTCACTGTGTAAGCAGTGTGTAGGAGATACGGTCACGGTGTAAGCGGTGTGTAGGAGATACGGTCACAGTGTAAGCAGTGTGTAGGAGATACGGTCACTGTGTAAGCAGTGTGTAGGAGATACGGTCACGGTGTAAGCGGTGTGTAGGAGATACGGTCACAGTGTAAGCAGTGTGTAGGAGATACGGTCACGGTGTAAGCGGTGTGTAGGAGATACGGTCACGGTGTAAGTGGTGTGTAGGAGATACGGTCACGGTGTAAGCAGTGTGTAGGAGATACGGTCACGGTGTAAGCAGTGTGTAGGAGATACGGTCACAGTGTAAGCAGTGTGTAGGAGATACGGTCACGGTGTAAGCAGTGTGTAGGAGATACGGTCACGGTGTAAGCAGTGTGTAGGAGATACGGTCACAGTGTAAGCAGTGTGTAGGAGATACGGTCACGGTGTAAGCAGTGTGTAGGAGATACGGTCACGGTGTAAGCGGTGTGCAGGAGATACGGTCACAGTGTAAGGGGTGTGTAGGATATACGGTCTCGGTGTAAGCAGTGTGTAGGAGATACGGTCACGGTGTAAGCAGTGTGTAGGAGATACGGTCACGGTGTAAGCAGTGTGTAGGAGATACGGTCACGGTGTAAGCAGTGTGTAGGAGATACGGTCACGGTGTAAGCGGTGTGTAGGAGATACGGTCACAGTGTAAGCAGTGTGTAGGAGATACGGTCACGGTGTAAGCAGTGTGTAGGTGATACGGTCACGGTGTAAGCAGTGTGTAGGAGATACGGTCACGGTGTAAGCAGTGTGTAGGAGATACGGTCACGGTGTAAGCGGTGTGTAGGTGATACGGTCACGGTGTAAGCAGTGTGTAGGTGATACGGTCACGGTGTAAGCAGTGTGTAGGAGATACGGTCACGGTGTAAGCAGTGTGTAGGTGATACGGTCACGGTGTAAGCAGTGTGTAGGAGATACGGTCATGGTGTAAGCGGTGTGTAGGAGATACGGTCACAGTGTAAGCAGTGTGTAGGAGATACAGTCGTTTAATTATCCATTGTCACAGTATTTATAGTTACCTAACCAGTATTACAGTCACTCACATTGGTTGAATTGGCACATGGATACACATGTGAGCAGTAACGCCACGTCAAGGCTTCAACCCTTGTTACTGACCAGTCACACACCATGCTTTTCATTCATACGCATTTGGTATTCCAGATGTTTTGGACTACACCTCCTATAATACTTTACCAGCATGATGGGAGATGTAATTCACAGCATGTGGACAGCCTATGGGTGCCGACCTCTGAACTCGTGGTGATCACAGTACACAGGAGCAGCTCGTCACGTGTCAGATGCCCCTTTAATGCTCCCGCCAGGGTGCGGGCCTCACACATGGGCTTCTTCTTACCACTTCAGGTACTTTGTGTTCCATAGGAGAACATGCTGGTCAGAGTAAATGGCAGAACAGACGCAGTGCAGCAGACGGACAGTGCACATATACACAGCAGACAGGGATTACAGAATCCAGTGAGAGACGGATTTGGTGGCAGGTGTGTCCTTCTGGATGGGGGGCCGCTTCTCATCCTTCTCCAAGTGACGAGATGACTGCAGTTTCGTAGCAAAAAACATGCCATGGCATAGGAGATATAGGGAATTTTTATTTATTTTTTTGTTAAAATAGGGTTGTACACATCTAACACACAGGCCACAAATATAATACACTGCCCCCCCAAATATGCTGCACATACATCCCCCAATATACCGTACCGCACAGACAGCCCCCCCATATACTGCGCAGACAGCCCCCCATATACTGAGCAGACAGCCCCCCATATACTGAGCAGACAGCCCCCCCATATACTACGCAGACAGCCCCCTATATACTGCACAGACAGCCCCCCATATACTGTGCAGACAGCCCCCCATATACTGAGCAGACAGCCCCCCATATACTGAGCAGACAGCCCCCCCATATACTACGCAGACAGCCCCCCATATACTACGCAGACAGCCCCCCCATATACTACGCAGACAGCCCCCCCATATACTACGCAGACAGTCCCCCCATATAATGCGCAGACAGCCCCCCCATATACTGCGCAGACAGCCCCCCCTTATAATGCGCAGACAGCACCACATATACTGCGCAGACAGACCCCCCATATACTGCGCAGACAGCACCTCATATACTGCGCAGACAGCCCCCCCATATAATGCGCAGACAGCACCTCATATACTGCGCAGACAGCTCCCCCATATACTGCGCAGACAGCCCCCCATTTAATGCGCAGACAGCCCCCCCATATACTGCGCAGACAGACCCCCATATACTGCGCAGACAGACCCCCCGTATACTGCACAGACAGACCACCCGTATAATGCGCAGACAGACCCCCCCATATACTGTGCGACAGCCCCCAATACACTGCGCAGACAGCCCCCCATATACTGCGCAGACAGCCCCCCCATATACTGCGCAGACAGCCCCCCCATATACTGCGCAGACAGCCCCCCATATACTGTGCGACAGACCCCCCCCATATACTGTGCGACAGCCCCCCAATACACTGCTCAGACAGCCCCCCATATACTGCGCAGACAGCCCCCCCATATACTGCGCACACAGCCCCCCCATATACTGCGCACACAGCCCCCCCATATACTGCGCAGACAGCCCCCCATATACTGCGCAGACAGCCCCCCCATTTAATGCGCAGACAGCCCCCCCATTTAATGTGCAGACAGCCCCCTATATACTGCGCAGACAGACTCCCAAATATACTGCGCAGACAGCCCCCCAAATATACTGCGCAGACAGCCCCCCAAATATACTGCGCAGACAGCCCCCCAAATATACTGCGCAGACAGACCCCCCCATATACTGTGCAGACAGACCCCCTATATAATAGAACCTATATATAGGAGGACAATCAGTCAAGAACCAATATGAGAATAGCTCCTGCAAAGGGTTAAAAGTGCTTTTGGCATGGATATTCATGCTTACCCTCGGCGCTTGCGCACTGGGACGTAATTTTTCCCTACCATCACATTGCGCAGGCGCGTATATCGGGTGGATTTTAATGAGTTAACTGCGCTTGCGCACTGACCCGTGATTTTTCCCTACCTCGGCTCCCAGACGCATGCGCAGGTTCCCGGCGTGCTGCTAAGTTCAGCCTTGAGCTTTTCACTAGAGTGTCCTTTTGGGCATGCGCAGATGGAGAAAAGTGAGACACGCCCCCCGACGTCATCGCTCATGCGACAGGAAGTCAGAGGGTAGGGAAATCTCACGAGGTAGGGTAGTATAACGCTACACCGGCATCTCCTTGTGTCTCCTCTGCGCTGAAGTTGAACAGGACCTGGGGTGAGCTGTTCCATTAAATACAGGTTAAGGACCTTCGATGACGTCACTCCGGTCATCACATGGTACGTCACATGATCTTTTACCATGGTGATTCACCATGGTAAAAGACCATGTGATGACCGGAGTGACGTCATCGAAGGTCCTTAAGCTCTATTTAATGGAGCAGCTCACCCCAGGTCCTGTTCATCAGCAGAGGAGGCACAAGGAGATGCCGGGCTTCGCGAGCAAGTGGACTAAGATGAGTTAAATTTTTTTTATTTTTTTTTAACCCCTCTAGCGCTGGTTTACTATGCATTCTGTATTCAGAATGCTATTATTTTTCCTTATAACCATGTTATAAGGGAAAATAATAATGATCGGGTCTCCATCCCGATCGTCTCCTAGCAACCGTGCGTGCAAATCGCATGGCATCCGTACTTGCTTGCGGATGCCATCCGATTTTCACACACCCCATTCATTTCTATGGGGCCTGCGTCACGTCGAAATCGGACAATATAGAGCATGCTGCGATTTCAACTGAACGCACAAGTGATGCGTTAAAAACAACGCTCATGTGCACAGCCCCATAGAAATGAATGGGTCAGGATTTAGTGCGGGTGCCATACGTTCGCCGCACGGATCGCACCCGCACGGAAAACTTGCCCGTGTGAAAGGGGCCTTAAGGATCTGACCACTCTTTACTTTAGGGCACTTGTCAACTAATTACCATAACAAATAATGCTAACAGCAATAAAGAGGGGGTCAGCTGCCACAATGGATGGTACACAGCAGGATGAACAGATTTCTTCTAAATTCTTTTAGGGATTTTTGCCATTTTCATAATTTAATAAAATAAGATCCTGAAATAAAGAGAAGAAGAGAATTATTAGAGAAGAGAATCTGGAATTATCCTGGTGACGTTCCTCTGCACCTGGAGCTCTGTGCTGATGGTCTCTATATAGTGCGGCCGGAGAGCTGAGGATCTGCCGAGCTGTCACTGGAAGCATGAAATCCCTATAAATTCTCTATAAATTCATCTTCTTATAGTTTTAGATCTTCCAGTTTTGAAGGCTGTGGTGTCTTTGAGAAGGCAGTTGTCTATGTTTGATTCTTGTTGAAGGTCATACATCTAAAGAGGGTAGAGGGGGAATGTATTCATACTGATGAACTGTGCAGGACCGGACAAGTATGTTACAGCTCCTGGATGTTGGGGGTTCTGGTTCTGCAGGTCCAGATCCCCAAGTAAACAGCTAATCTCTACAGAGGAAGCTGCATTATCTAATAGTGACCACTGTAGACGTGATAACTGACCTGAAACATGTGTGTGCTGCTTTCACAGGCCTCTTCTCAGGAGCTATGCTGCTGCATTGGCTTTTCATTTTGCTGTTGGGAAAATTAATCAGGATCCAAAACTTCTCCCGAATATCACTCTGGGTTATCATATGTTTGAAGCTTCTGGGGATGAGATGAGATCTGCACAAAGCGTCCTACAGATTCTGTCTGGTGTGCTTATAGACGCTCCAAACTATTCCTGTAGGAAACATGAGGAAGTTGCTGGATTTGTGGGATATTCCTTTGAAATGGAACACGTTTTACAATTATATGGCTACAGCAAGGTGAGTCTGACCTGAGGCTGATGAAACCTGGGGATTTATAGAATGACAGGGAAGGATGAAAGCTCTACACACAAATAAAAAACCGTATCATGGCCAGGAAAATCGCAGATATAATACCTAGACAATGGCGCACAGCAGTGACACACTGCAGCTAGACTATGCTGATGGCACAAAACTGTGTAGGAGACTGAAAAAACAGCTTAGTTGTCAAATATTACAGAAAGATATCAATAAACTGCAGCCGGGGGAAGATATTGGCAATTACTTTCACACTAGCGCCTTTAACTGGATCCGGCAGGGTTCAGCAAAAACGCTTCCGTTACTGATAACACAACCCTCTGCCTCCGTTATGAAGGGATCTGGTTGTATTATCCATAACATTGCCAAGACGGATCCGTCATGAACGCCATTGAAAGTCCGTTTTCTTTTGTGTCAGAGAAAACGGATCCGTCCCCATTGACTTGCATTGTGGGTCATTACGGATCCGTCTTGCTCCGCATCACATGATGGAAAGCAAACCGCAGTATGCTGCTCTCCGATATGAGAACGGAACCAAATGGAACGTAAAGCATTTTTACGCATTCCGTTTCATTCAGTTACATTTTGTCCCCATTAACAATGAATGAGGACAAAACTGAAGCGTTTTTTTTCCAGTATTAAGACCCTATGACGGACCTCAATACCGGAAAACATTAACGCTAGTGTGAAATTAGCCTAATACTAGTGTTCATAGATGTAAAGTAATGCACTGCGGACAATAGAACAAGACTGGGTATAACAAACCATGGACTCGGGTTCTCTGGATACAAGAAAGCAAGCAGCAGTGTTCGAGCAACAGCTGCAAATAACAAAATGCGCTTTCTCACAAGGGACCCAAAGTGCAGTCCAGGTGCAGGCGAGTTCAGAGATGAGCGAACCTGTCAATGTTCAGTTCAGGTTCACCGCATTTTTCAAAAAGTTAAATTCTGACCTGAACAGATTTGGGCGGAACTAGATTGGCTCCAATTGCCCTGGAAATTGGTGTATAAACTCCAGTCTCCTAGGAATACAATTTTTTGGGAGACCAAACGACGTTATTACCCGGAAACACTTTGTCAGCAGCTTGCCACAGCTTTCACCGAGCAGATGCCTGCCACCAGTATGTCTGATAGGGAGGTCTCTCCTCACCCCCTACAGAGTCACCCCCTCCTGCTGCCACAAGCAGCTTAAGCCACAGAAGCAGTAGCAGCAGACAGTTTAGTCTCCTCAACATGATGGAGCAGTTTTTCCATGTGCCACGCCAGGCTTAGGCCACTCAGCAAACAAACAGCTCTTGCCTCAATGCCCAGGTTCAGGCCTACCTACACTCTGGCGAGTTTCTGGCGCATACTCTTTTCCCTGACCCCATAGATTTCTGGGCAGCTAGACCAAAACAGTGGCCTGAATAAGTTGTCAGCACAGCAGGGGACGCGGTGACATCCAAACAGACCAAATTGTCCTCCAGCAGTTTCCAAAACAACACTTTTTAAAAAAATTAACCAAGCCTGAATTTGAGAGGCTTTTCACAATCTAAGGCCTCATGCACACGACCGTTGTGTGCATCCGTGGCCGTTGTGTCGTTTTCCGTTTTTTTTCACGGACCCATTGACTTTCAATGGGTCCGTGGAAAAATCGGAAAGTGCACCGTTTTGCAGCCGAGACCATGATCCGTGTATCCTGTCCATCAAAAAAATATGACCTGTCCTAATTTTTTGACGGACAACGGTTCACGGACCCATTCAAGTCAATGGGTCCGTGAAAGAACACGGATGCACACAAGATTGGCATCCGTGTCCGTGATCCGTGGCCGTAGGTTAGTTTCATACAGACGGATCCGAAGATCCGTCTGCATAAAAGCTTTTTCAGATCTAAGTTTTCACTTCGTGAAAACTCAGATCCGACAGTATATTCTAACACAGAGGCGTTCCCATGGTGATGGGACGCTTCTAGTTAGAATACACTACAAACTGTGTACAAGACTGCCCCCTGCTGCCTGGCACCACCCGATCTCTTACAGGGGGATATGATAGTACAATTAACCCCATCAGGTGCGGCACCTGAAGGGGTTAATTGTACTATCATATCCCCCTGTAAGAGATCAGGGCTGCCAGGCAGCAGGGGGCAGACCCCCCCCTCCCCAGTTTGAATATCATTGGTGGCCAGTGTGGCCCCCCCCTCCCTCCCTCTATTGTAATAATAGGTTGGTGGCACAGTGTGCGCCCCCCCGCCCCCCCCTCCTCCCTCTATTGTAATTATTCGTTGGTGGCACAGTGTGCGCCCCCCCCCTTCCTCCCTCTATTGTAATTATTCGTTGGTGGCACAGTGTGCGCCCCCCATCGGCCCCCCTCCCTCTATAGCATTAACAACATTGGTGGCAGTGTGCGACCTCCCATCTACCCCGCCCCCCCCGATCATTGGTGGCAGCGGAGTTCCGATCGGAGTCCCAGTTTAATCGCTGGGGGTCCGATCGGTAGCCATGGCAACCAGGGCGCTACTGCAGCCCTGGTTGCCATGGTTACTTAGCAATAGTACAATAGTAGAAGATTCATACTTATCTGCTGGCTGCTGCGATGTTCGTGTCCGGCCGGGAGCTCCACCTACTGGTAAGTGACAGGTCTGTGCGGCACATTGCTTAATGAACTGTCACTTACCAGTAGGAGGAGCTCCCGGCCGGTCACAGACATCGCAGCAGCTAGCAGGTAAGTATGAATCTTCTACTATTGTACTATTGCTAAGTAACCATGGCAACCAGGGCTGCAGTAGCGCCCTGGTTGCCATGGTTACCGATCGGAGCCCCAGCGATTAAACTGGGACTCCGATCGGAACTCCGCTGCCACCAATGATCGGGGGGGGGGGGGGAGATGGGAGGCCGCACACTGGCCACCAATGTTGTTAATGCTATAGAGGGAGGGGGGCTGATGGGGGGCGCACACTGTGCCACCAACAAATAATTACAATAGAGGGAGGAAGGGGGGGGGCAGGGGGGGCGCACACTGTGCCACCAATGAATAATTACAATAGAGGGAGGAAGGGGGGGGGGGCCGCACTGGCCACCAATGATATTCAAACTGGGCAGGGGGGGGTCTGCCCCCTGCTGCCTGGCAGCCCTGATCTCTTACAGGGGGATATGATAGTACAATTAACCCCTTCAGGTGCGGCACCTGAGGGGTTAATTGTGCTGATCACGGCCCCCTGTAAGAGATCGGGTGCTGCCAGGCAGCAGGGGGCAGTCATGTACACAGTTTGTAGTGTATTCTAACTAGAAGCGTCCCATCACCATGGGAATGCCTCTGTGTTAGAATATACTGTCGGAAATGAGTTTTCACGACGTAACTCATATCCGACAGTATATTCTAACATAGAGGCGTTCCCATGGTTATGGGGACGCTTCAAGTTAAAATATACCATCGGATTGGAGAAAACTCCGATCCGATGGTATAAAAGGGACTCCAGACTTTACATTGAAAGTCAATGGGGACGGATCCGTTTGCAATTGCACCATATTGTGTCAACGTCAAACGGATCCTTCCCTATTGACTTGCATTGTAATTCAGGACGGATCCGTTTGGCTCCGCACGGCCAGGTGGACACCAAAATGACTTTTTTTTCATGTCCGTGGATCCTCCAAAAATCAAGGAAGACCCACGGACGAAAAAACGGTCACGGATCACCGACCTACGGACCCCGTTTTTGCGGACCTTAAAAAAAAAACGGTCGTGTGCATGAGGCCTTACAGCTGAAGCCGATGAATAGATCTGACACTGTTGCTGTTTGCCTGCCTACCTACCATCATGTTGCCTGGCTATCAACATGTTTCATAAAGCTGCTGCTGCTGCTTCCATCTTGTCACTGTTGCAGCCTTCCTACGATCAGGTTCTGTACGGCTGCTGCCACTGTTTTTTTTATTTTTATTCCCATAACAACGTGTGTGTTTAAACATCATCTCGATAAAGAACAATTTTTGGAAGCTTTTGAATATGAAAAAGCAGAGCACATGTGCCGGCGCGGTGTGATATTAAACACGTTGTATGATAACACCATCAAATGTGCGTTTCCCCACACCTATGTATGTCAGTGTCAATGCGTTCCAGAGCATAGTGAGGGGGGAGGAAAAACGTAAAAATTCATTGAAAAAATGTGCAAAAAATAAATAAAAAAATCGTAATTTTTTTTATTCCTAGGATACTAGAGGGGGTTATTCGCAGTGCACATTTTGATAGATTGGTTTACGGGTACCATGTTGGTATTGAACAGTCTCTGGGGTACCAGTATAGCTATTTTCTGACAACTAAATGTTTTCTCTTTTTTTCAGTAGGTGGGTGAAGAAAACTGCTCATCAGCGACTCTAGACTTACGTTTCTGCTGATGGAGCTGGTACTGCTCCTGCTCCCCACCCACCAGAAGCCATGGCAGTGGAACGTGAGCGCAGAGGGCCCGCCCCCGGTCACACCTCTGTGCGGATGGGCAAAGGCGTACATAGACAGCGGCCAACTGACTACATAGGATGTCTCAATACTAGTTCAGTTTGTTCCCCCTCAGCCAGTGTAAAAAAGGCCGCCATTTTGGACCGGTAGCGAGAGTCTAACATGGTGGAGAACCAGTAGTCATCCCTTTGCTGAATGATGACAATTAGGCTGTCACTATGCAAGCAACTGAGCATGCATCAGGCCATTTGCGCAAATGACTCAGAAGGACTCCCTGCCTCTATCTCTACTGCATAATTCCATGGTGTGTCTGGGTCATCTACCTCGTCTTCCTCATTGCACTGTAGTTCCTCCAGTTGCTCCTGCTCCTCCTCTCCTGTCACCTGTGTAGAAAAAACACCCATTTCTCTGCACATAGCTTGTGCTCGAATGTCCTCCTCCTCCTCTAGTTCAGATATAGTCATAAGATGGAGAGAAGACCACTGCACTCAATGTCCAGAATATGCAGAGTTTTATTCACCAACAGTGCAACATTTTGACTCCTAAGAGTCTTTCTCAAACGTGAGAGACTCTTAGGAGTCAAAACTTTGCACTGTTGGTGAATAAAACTCTGCATATTGTGAAGACATTGAGCGCCCGGTCTCCTCTCCATCTTATGATCTCTTGGAACTCGACAGGCTAGGGTTCAACACTGCAGGCACCACCACAGATTGAATCTAGTAAAAGTAAATTTTTATGTGGTGCTGTCTCTCCCTCAAACTATTTTTGTGAGATGTAGTCACAACATCTTCTGTCCCCTGGCCAGCCACATTTAGCAGCATCTGTTCCAGGACATGAATCAAGGGAATGCCGATGTTCATTCCATAGTCCTGGTGACTGACAAATAAAGTGGCCTCTTCAAAGGACCTGAGCAAACGGCGGATGTCATGCATGAGCTGCTACTGGCTAACATCAAAGTTACACAGGGGAGTACCTCTGTCAGCCTGTATCATCAAGAAATCATTTATGGCCTTTCTCTGCTCATATAATTGGAGGGTGGAATTCCAAAGGGTTGAAACGTCGCATATCAGCCTATGTTGGGGGATGCAGTTCTGCCGCTGTAGCCCAAGGAGGGTGTGCTTTGCGGTGTAGGAGTGGCTGAAGTGCATGCAAAGTTTCCTGGCCATTTTCAGGATGTTTTGCAGATGGGGTGAAGACTTTAGGAACTGATTTACAAACAGATTAAACACGTGCTCCTCCTTGACGCAGCGCCGATACCATGTTCTTCCCATTGTCGGTCACCATGGTTCCGATTTTGAGTTGTTGAGGAGAAAGCCAGGATTCGATTTCTTGATGAAGGATGCGGAGCAGTTCCTCCTCTGTGTGACTCCGTTCGCCCAGGCAAACTAGGAGCAGAACGGCGTGACACCGCCATGAGCTGCACTTGTGGTATTCTGGAGGAGCACTGTGGATTGTCCCTGCAGGGGAGGCTGAGGACACGGTGGAGGATGAGGAGGCAGAGGCGGACATTGTCGCAGGACCAACGGCATGAGAACGTGAAGGCAGAAGCGGCGTCACCTGGCCAAGTTGTGGCTGGGCAGGAACCACATTTACCCAGTGGGCTGTAAAGGACATATATTGTCCTTGACAGGAGTTACAGCTCCACACGTCGGTGCTGCCATGCACTTTGGTAGACACCGACAGGTTCAAGGACTGGCCCACCTGAAGGGTTAAACAGAATTAGCTGTATAATCTGTATGAAGGAAAGGAGGTTGGGTGACATCATATTGAAGGGTGACTATATATACATTTACCTCCTGTCTGTATAAAGGAAAAGTTTCTAGTCAGCATTATTATAATGATAGCTGCCTGTCTATATAAGGAACTGCTATTATTATAATGAGAGCTTCTGTCACTGACACGTTCTCCGGGCCTGTCTTCCGGGACAAAGGAAGGAATCAAGGTGCATTGAGAGGAAAATACACTTTCAGTTGGGGGCTCTGTCCGCGGAGTAGAACAACACATGACCGGCGTATTGTCGAGTCGCTTACCTCTAAACTCTACTCCCCCTCCCAATAATGACAGACTCAGCAAGTGGATTATATTCCCACCAGAAGGCCCCGCCCTAAAACCTTACCAAGAACCCATGAATGCCAACACGGGGAGGGTCCTTGGAGCCCCATAAATGACGGATAACTGGCCTCGCCCTCAGTTAAGTTACCTCTAGCCGATAAACGCCAGCTCAGAGGCAGGAATCGGTAACCAAGGGCAACCAACTTGGGCCGCTACCCGCCATATCACAACTTAAACCAGTACCTGGGGAGTCCAGAGCCTCCTTTGGCTCCCTCCCCACCACGCCAGAGCCACCATAACCAGCAACTCCAAGGACCCCCCACCGCCCCAGGCCGCTATGACAAACCTTACCCTTCCAATCACTGCCGGACCATCTGTAATCCACTCGCAACCCCCCGGCCTAACCCCAACACTAAGCAACACTCGAGGACCCCAACCTAACCCAGGCAAACAGCAGCCAAAATAACAAAAAAGGGGTGGGTGGGCGGAGGCTGCTGCCACACTGCCGTCCTCACAAAATGGCCCCTTTTCCCACCCCTACTAACCCTTTTAACCCCTTAGCCACACCTCCATCCCTTCCGTCACTATCCTTCCTCCTTAATAGGGATGAGCAAACCCGAACTGTATAGTTCGGGTTCGTAACGAATTTTGGGGTGTCCGTGACACGGACCCGAACCCGGAAATTTTCGTAAAAGTCCGGGTTCGGTGTTTGTCACTTTCTTGGCGCTTTTTGAAAGGCTGCAAAGCAGCCAATAAACAAGCGTCATACTACTTGCCCCAAGAGGCCGTCACAGCCATGCCTACTGTTGGCATGGTTGTGATTGGCCAGTGCAGCATGTGACCCAGCCTCTATTTAAGCTGGAGTCACATAGCGCCGCCCGTCACTCTGCTCTGATCAGTATAGGGAGAGGTTGCAGCTGCGACGTTAGGGCGAGATTAGGCAGTGATTAACTCCTCCAAAAGACTTCATTCAGAGATCGATCTGCAGCTGTGGATCATTGAACTGCTGCTATTCAACTGCTCACTGTTTTTAGGCTGCCCAGAGCGTTTTTCAGTCACTTTTTTCTGGGGTGATCGGCGGCCATTTAGTGTCTTGTGGTGCGCCAGCACAAGCTGCCAACAAGTGCATTTAACCCTCAGTAGTGTGGTTGTTTTTTGGCTAAATCCTACATCAGGGTCAAGCTGTCACACCAAGTGCATTTAACCATCAATAGTCTGGTTATTTTTTGGCCATATACTACATCAGGGGCAAGCTGAGCCTGTCACCAAGTGCATTTAACCCTCAATAGTGCGGTTGTTTTTTGGATAAATCCTACATCAGGGTCAGGCTGTCACACCAAGTGCATTTAACCATCAATAGTCTGGTTATTTTTTGGCCATATACTACATCAGGGGCAAGCTGAGCCTGTCACCAAGTGCATTTAACCCTCAATAGTGTGGTTGGTCAAGCTGTCACACCAAGTGCAATTAACCATCAATAGTGTGGTTATTTTTTGGCCATATCCCAGTCTAATTCTGTCCTTAAACGTATACTTGTCACCCAGCGCCTAAATAATAGGCTTCAAATTTGTAGTCAGCTAAATCTGTGGTTATTTCTGTAGCTGGGCGAGTTATTTAGTGTCCGTCAAAGCACAGTTTATGTTCTGGGTTGAAATACAATTCCCAATTTAGCAATTCTCTAAATTAGTGGTTTCTGCTGTATCAGACCTCCTTTAAATCTATCCCTAAAAGGGAATATAAGATTCAAGGTGCACATAGGGTCATTCTCAATAACTTCACACACACGCTACTGTGCATTTCCAAGTCTAATTCTGTCAGTAAACGTATACCTGTCACCCTGCGCCTAAATACCAGGCCTCAAATTTATATTCAGCTAAATTTGTGGTTACTGCTGTGCATGTATTAGTGTAATACGGTACCTAAATAGATGCCAGATAGTGTTAGGTGTCTTTAAAAAAAGGCCTGAATTTGAATTCAATACATTGGGCCAAATAATATTTTTGTTGTTGTGGTGAACGATAACAATGAGGAAAACATCTAGTAAAGGACGCGGACATGGTCGTGGTGGTGTTAGTGGACCCTCTGGTGCTGGGAGAGGACGTGGCCGTTCTGCCACAGCCACACGTCCTAGTGTACCAACTACCTCAGGTCCCAGTAGCCGCCATAATTTACAGCGATATTTGGTGGGGCCCAATGCCGTTCTAAGGATGGTAAGGCCTGAGCAGGTACAGGCATTAGTCAATTGGGTGGCCAACAGTGGATCCAGCACGTTCACATTATCTCCCACCCAGTCTTCTGCAGAAAGCGCACAGATGGCGCCTGAAAACCAAGCCCATCAGTCTGTCACATCACCCCCATGCATACCAGGGAAACTGTCTGAGCCGCAAGTTATGCAGCAGTCTCTTATGCTGTTTGAAGACTCCACTGACAGGGTTTCCCAAGGGCATCCACCTAGCCCTTCCCCAGCGGTGGAAGACATAGAATGCACTGACGCACAACCACTTATGTTTCCTGATGATGAGGACATGGGAATACCACCTCAGCATCTCTCTGATGATGACGAAACACAGGTGCCAACTGCTGCGTCTTTCTGCAGTGTGCAGACTGAACAGGAGGTCAGGGATAAAGACTGGGTGGAAGACGATGCAGGAGACGATGAGGTCCTAGACCCCACATGGAATGAAGGTAGTGCCACTGACTTTCACAGTTCGGAGGAGGAGGCAGTGGTGAGACCGGGCCAACAGCGTAGCAAAAGAGGGAGCAGTGGGCAAAAGCAGAACACCCGCCGCCAAGAGACTCCGCTTGCTACTGACCCCCGCCATCTGGGACCGAGCACCCCAAAGGCAGCTTCAAGGAGTTCCCTGGCATGGCACTTCTTCAAACAATGTGCTGACGACAAGACCCGAGTGGTTTGCACGCTGTGCCATCAGAGCCTGAAGCGAGGCATTAACGTTCTGAACCTTAGCACAACCTGCATGACCAGGCACCTGCATGCAAAGCATGAACTGCAGTGGAGTAAACACCTTAAAAACAAGGAAGTCACTCAGGCTCCCCCTGCTACCTCTTCTGCTGCTGCCGCCTCGGCCTCTTCTGCTGCTGCCGCCGCCTCGGCCTCTTCCTCTGCCTCTGGAGGAACGTTGGCACCTGCCGCCCAGCAAACAGGGGATGTACCACCAACACCACCACCACCTCCGTCACCAAGCATCTCAACCATGTCACACGCCAGCGTTCAGCTCTCCATCTCACAAACATTTGAGAGAAAGCGTAAATTCCCACCTAGCCACCCTCGATCCCTGGCCCTGAATGCCAGCATTTCTAAACTACTGGCCTATGAAATGCTGTCATTCAGGCTGGTGGACACAGACAGCTTCAAACAGCTCATGTCGCTTGCTGTCCCACAGTATGTTTTTCCCAGCCGGCACTACTTCTACAAGAGAGCCGTGCCTTCCCTGCACAACCAAGTATCCGATAAAATCAAGTGTGCACTGCGCAACGTCATCTGTGGCAAGGGCCACCTAACCACAGATACGTGGACCAGTAAGCACGGCCAGGGACGCTATATCTCCCTAACTGCACACTGGGTAAATGTAGTGGCGGCTGGGCCCAAGGCGGAGAGCTGTTTGGCGCACGTCCTTCCGCCGCCAAGGATCGCAGGGCAACATTCTTTGCCTCCTGTTGCCTCCTCCTCCTACTCGGCTTCCTCCTCCTCTTCTTCCACCTGCTCATCCAGTCAGCCACACACCTTCACCACCAACTTCAGCACAGCCCGGGGTAAACGTCAGCAGGCCATTCTGAAACTCATATGTTTGGGGGACAGGCCCCACACCACACAGGAGTTGTGGGGGGTATAGAACAACAGACCGACGAGTGGTTGCTGCCGGTGAGCCTCAAGCCCGGCCTGGTGGTGTGCGATAATGGGCGAAATCTCGTTGCAGCTCTGGGACTAGCCGGTTTGATGCACATCCCTTGCCTGGCGCATGTGCTGAATTTGGTGGTGCAGAAGTTCATTCACAACTACCCCGACATGTCAGAGCTGCTGCATAAAGTGCGGGCCGTCTGTTCGCGCTTCCGGCGTTTACATCCTGCCGCTGCTCGCCTGTTTGCGCTACAGCGTAACTTCGGCCTTCCCGCTCACCGCCTCATATGCGACGTGCCCACCAGGTGGAACTCCACCTTGCACATGCTGGACAGACTGTGCGAGCAGCAGCAGGCCATAGTGGAGTTTCAGCTGCAGCACGCACGGGTCAGTCGCACTGCGGAACAGCACCACTTCACCACCAATTGTAGTGTCCCACCAGGTAAAGGTGGGCACTGCACAGGTTAATGTGTTGCATTGCATTAAATGTCATGTGCATGTTTTTCCCTGTATTATCTGGGTGTCAGGCCTGTCAGGGTGTAGTTTAGCCTCCCAGACGTTAGAGGGAGCTGGAGAGCCCTAGTTACATATAGGAAGGCCCAGACAGGGAAGTGTTAGTTCATTCCAGGGGACTAGAGGAGTCAGCTCGTTCCACCTGAAGCTCCTGAAGCTAGGATCAGCTCAGTAGAGATACCCCAGTATGCAGGATCCAACCTCCTGGGAGAAAGCCTACATTTACCCACCTGATAGGAGGAGGCAACCCAGGGTAAGCAAAGTGACCCTGAAGGGCAGAGAATCTTTATACAGTGCATCAAGTAGTATAATACCTGAGGAAGAAAGTAACCAAGGATATAAGCCACCCTTTTAGGCATCCGGGCCTTGGGAGATATAAAGCCAGAGCAGGAGTTCTATAAAGGACAGTGTACAGTGATTCTGGGAAAAGTACAACCTGCTGCTGAGTGCTTGTGGAATTTTACCCTCAGTGTAACTTGCATGACTATTGCCTGCCATACTTGTGAATAAGCCCCTTTTGTGGAACTGTAATACAGAGACTGTGCTACACCTGCTGTACAAAGTTGGATTGTCCAGTAAAGTTTACGTTTGGTTCACTATATACTTGTGTACCTTCATCATTCCAACCACCAACCGGCGTGCCATCGTCCAAAGGCACTGGCGTCACGAATACAACAGGGACCTTGCCCCAGGCACACAAAATACCTGTAACATCCAGGGCACCTCAACTACCATCAGGCCTGGTCCCTATCTACAGAGCGTGCCCCAGAGGAACTGTGTCTACCTCTCCTTCACTGCCACGCGCCTGCCCAGGGTTCTTCAAATATAGTGAGTACCCTCGATTGCCCATAACTGTGACCTCACTTCGTCATCCCCTGCAGGTCTGGCGTGTTGCATAAATTGGCGTCACGATCAGGATCCGAATATTCCTGCGCCATTGCGGATTAAAAAAACTGTGTGCTGAAAATTGTCTTAAAGTGACAAGCCCTAATTATTTTATTGCAAATTGCTGGGCCAAAGTGAACTGTAATAATTGCGGTGTGAAGATTGCATTGTATGGACTATTTTCTGCCGATTTGAGTCACCGCTTGCTGTCAGTGAATAGACAGCCATATTGCTCATTTAACCTGATCGGATTACAAGTGCGCCTCGTGGAGCTGTTTGGCGCGAAAAAGAGGACTTTGGCGCAAAAAGAATCAGGCGGAGCCATCGTCCAGCCAACCAGAAAGAAGAGCCCCGCCTACCGGAGTCCCGGAGCTACGAGAGGCCGCGCCTACCTGCTGACGCGGTACGCAAGACGTCCGACACCCGTAGCTGCGCGTCTCGCGAGACTTGTAGCGAGCACCACCGGAGTGAGTACTGACTTTAAAAACTTTTACCGGCTTCTCCGCTTACCTGTCCGGAAGCTCACCGACCCCTGCCAAGGCACAGGAGGGATCCCCGCTAGTCGTGAAAGACTTGTCTGAAAAAAAATTTAAGTTACTGCCATTGCCGCTCCGGTCCGCTCCGCTACATTTAAAGGGCCATACCCACCTAGCAACGCCATGTCCGCGGTTGAGGAAATCGCACAGGCAGCCCCAGTCGCGCCTGCCGAAGTACCCGCAGCCGACTCTGGGGCCCCTGCCGCCGCGGCACCGCCAAGCCTGATGCCGCTAACCATGCCGTACTATTTCGGGGGCCCCTGGTTCCCACGTTATTCAGGGGAAGCCCACAAGTTAAAAGACTTTAAGGAACAAATACTGGCTCTGTTCCGGCTTTATCCCATCAATGCTGAGCAGCAAATGGAGATCCTCTTAGCTCAATTAGAAGGGGCCGCCCGCAGGGAAGTAATGTCATGGCCCCGTTCTGAGAAAAATAGCCTGGAACAGATCTTTGAACGTTTGGGCACCACATTTGAAGCCAGAACGGTGTCAGAAGTTAAAATGCGTTTCTTCAGCAGAAAACAACAGCCTGGAGAGTCGCTCCGTGATTTCGCCCTGTCCTGTCCTGATCCGTCTGCCTGCCGCGGAGGCGTTCCAGACCGCGCAGAACAGCAGCACCCCTACGGCATCCTGGTGGGAAGAACTACATGTGGGGAACGAATCCACCCCAAAGGAGCAAATAGAGGGGGTCCTGAAGCTGGTGAAGGAGCACCACCAGGCTTTCAGCAAACACTCCACAGACTATGGAGAGGTCAGTGTGATCAAACATACCATACCCACTGGCTCTCACCCTCCTATTAAGGAGAGGCACAGACCCATACCACCTACTACCTATCCGTCTGTGAAAGAGATGATACAAGAGATGAAAGACTCTAATATAATCCGGGACAGCCATAGTCCCTGGGCTGCGCCCCTAGTACTTGTTCGAAAAAAAGATGGCGGCATAAGGTTCTGCGTGGATTACAGGAAAATTAATCAAATCACCCACAAGGATGCATATCCATTGCCACGCATTGAGGAGTCCTTGACTGCCCTGGGGTCATCAGCCTATTTCTCCACCTTGGACTTAACCAGCGGGTACTGGCAGGTACCCATGGCCCCAGAAGATCGAGAAAAGACTGCTTTTACTACACCTATGGGCCTGTTTGAATTTAATTATATGCCGTTTGGACTGTGTAATGCTCCAGGAACGTTCCAGAGGCTGATGGAACGTTGTTTAGGCCATAGGAATTTTGAGACGGTGCTATTATACCTGGATGACGTCATTATATACTCCAAGACGTATGAGGACCATCTAAAGCACCTGGGTGAGGTGTTTCAAGTTCTTTCTAAATATGGCCTCAAAATCAAGCCATCCAAGTGCCACCTGCTGAAACCAGCCGTCAGATATCTCGGGCACATTGTCAGTGCCGAAGGAGTACAGCCTGACCCTGACAAACTTGCTGCTGTCCGTAACTGGCCTACTCCTACGACCGTGAAAGAGGTGAGAAGCTTTCTCAGTTTTGCAGGGTACTATAGGCGATTCATCCCGCATTTCGCACAAATTGCGGATCCCATCCAGGAACTCTTGAGGGGGCATCCAAAAAAGAGCCCAAAGACTCCTATTCCTGTTGAATGGAATGAAGAGCGGGAAATTGCCTTCCAACTCCTAAAGAAGAAGTTGACTGAACCCCCTGTTCTGGGTTACCCAGATTATCAGAAGCCATTCCACCTCTACACAGATGCCAGTAAAAGAGGCCTGGGGGCCGTGTTGGCTCAAGTGCAAGATAACAAAGAAAGGGTGATTGCCTATGCCAGCAGATCCCTGAAGGGAGCTGAGAAGAACGACCAGAATTACAGTTCTTTCAAGCTGGAGTTTCTTGCCTTAGTGTGGGCTGTGACCGAAAAGTTTAAGGACTATCTCGCTGCCACACCGTTTGTTGCCTTCACAGATAATAATCCCCTGGCACATCTGAATACAGCCAAATTAGGGGCACTGGAGCAAAGGTGGGCCTCCCGCCTGGCCAACTATGATTTTACCGTGAAGTACCGGGCAGGCCGCTCCAATGAGAACGCTGATGCTCTGTCACGACTCCCCACTACAGAAGCCCCAGATGAACGGAAAGATGCCTGGGAAGAGGTGGAGATGCCAGCGTTTTATAACAAATTTACCCAGCAGGATAATATACGTACTGAAGTTTCCCCTGCTGCTAATCCTTCCTCATCAGATGGTCCTGAGTCCAGAGGCGATCAAGAAAGATGGATTAAGCTCCAGTCCGAAAGTAGAGTCCTCGGTGAACTGCTCGACTTCCTTACCAGTGGAAAAGTCCCTGAGAGGATCCGCAGGAAGAGTGCAGACCCAGAGCTAGTGAGACTGTGGAGACATCGCCATCAACTATTCCTTCAAAAGGGCCTGTTGCTCAGAAGGAGTCTGGATCCAGTGTCCTATGATAGAGTGTATCAAATTCTCCTGCCACGTCGGGATGCCAGCCTGGTGCTGGATATGTACCACAACCAGTCCGGACACTTCGGTGTGCAAAAGACTGAGGCCACCATTCGCAGAAGATTCTATTGGATCGGGATGAGAGAAGATATCGAGAAATGGTGCCGAGAATGCACTGCCTGTGCTGTGGGGCGAACTGAACGCCATGACCAGAGGGCGCCTCTCCATCCCATCGTAAGTAAGGCTCCTTTAGAACTTGTTGCCATTGATCATGTAAAGTTAGAGCCGAGTCGCTCAGGGTATACATATGCCATGACTATAATTGATCACTTCACTAAGTTTGTCGTAGCAGTGCCTGTGAAAGACCTGACAGCAAAGACCACAGCGGAGGCGTTCTGGAAGCATTTCCTGCTGCCCTACGGTTGCCCAGAAAGGATCCTCACCGATCAAGGGTCCGCATTTGAGTCACAGCTGTTCCATGAGATGTGCCTGCTACACAACTGCCAGAAGGTCCGGACCACCGCCTATCATCCGCAAGGTAACGGACTCTGTGAGAAAATGAATAAGACTCTCATTGAAATGCTGAGAGCAGTACCCCCTGAGACGAGGGGAGATTGTCCTACTTTGTTGCCGCAGCTTATGTACACTTACAACAACACCATCCACTGTTCCACCGGTTATACCCCGTTCTATTTGATGTTCGGCCGACAAGGGAGATTACCTGCGGACCACTCCCTAGGGGTACAAGTACCGGATGAGATCAACCCACTGCCCAAGACTGACTGGGTAGTGGAGCACCAAAGGCGTCTTCTTAATGCTAAGGAGATTGTCCAGGAACGGATGGAGATTGTCCGAGAAAGGCAGCAGAAAGACTTTGACCAGACTGCCCATGCGGGACCCCTGGCTCTGGGAGACAAGGTATGGTTGAAAAACAACCACCGGACCAGCAAGTTGGACAGCAAATGGGAAAGGATTCCCTATCTTATCACTGCCATACCTAATGCTGCGGCCCACATTTACCAGATCTCCAGGGAAGGAAAAGGTCCCCAAGTTGTTCACAGGAACCGCCTCAAGCCCTGTATAGAAGGAGAACCAGCGGCGGAAGAGATGGAACCTGAGCCTACTGAGGAAGAGTTGCCGGCTCCACCTATGGACCCCATGCAGGCTGTGGAGAACTTAATCCATGATAAAGAGCCGCTCCACTGGGCCCTCACGCCTTGGTTGAATCTATTGGTTCCTGCTCCTGTTCCTGTTAGCCCTCAGCCTCCTGAAGAAGCTCCAGAGGCAATGGGCTCCTCTGACATTCCTGAGGCCAGGCAGGAAGAATCCCTGCCAGTAAGGAGGTCTACCCGTTCTACCAGGGGGAATCGTCCTGTGAGGTTTGTGGACTACGTTATGGGACCAGGTAGCCCCTCACGGGAAACCCCTGTTTAACCGTTGCAAGCCTGGGTACGGACTCATGTTGTTCTTTGAGCCTCCAAGGACTTATGTTTACCTACATTTTATATGGACTATCCTGGTTTATTGATACGCTGTGCCAGGTCAGCGCCCCTGTTCCTTCACCTTATCCTGAGAGAAGAGAACGACGCACCTTGTCATCACTCCTTTCAGTGCATTTAATAACTGTTACATTGTTAATGTGGTGAATATTGCATATGTATGTTCTCTGCTATCTTTCAGGTTGCCGTTCCAGATGGGCGGACCCTCCATGTTGCGCCGAGGACGGGCAACGTTATAGCGTGGGTGTATGTAGTGTCCCACCAGGTAAAGGTGGGCACTGCACAGGTTAATGTGTTGCATTGCATTAAATGTCATGTGCATGTTTTTCCCTGTATTATCTGGGTGTCAGGCCTGTCAGGGTGTAGTTTAGCCTCCCAGACGTTAGAGGGAGCTGGAGAGCCCTAGTTACATATAGGAAGGCCCAGACAGGGAAGTGTTAGTTCATTCCAGAGGACTAGAGGAGTCACCTCGTCCACCTGAAGCTCCTGAAGCTAGGATCAGCTCAGTAGAGATACCCCAGTATGCAGGATCCAACCTCCTGGGAGAAACCTACAGTTATCCACCTGATAGGAGGAGGCGACCCAGGGTAAGCAAAGTGACCCTGAAGGGCAGAGAATCTTTATACAGTGCATCAAGTAGTATAATACCTGAGGAAGAAAGTAACCAAGGATATAAGCCACCCTTTTAGGCATCCGGGCCTTGGGAGATATAAAGCCAGAGCAGGAGTTCTATAAAGGACAGTGTACAGTGATTCTGGGAAAAGTACAACCTGCTGCTGAGTGCTTGTGGAATTTTACCCTCAGTGTAACTTGCATGACTATTGCCTGCCATACTTGTGAATAAGCCCCTTTTGTGGAACTGTAATACAGAGACTGTGCTACACCTGCTGTACAAAGTTGGATTGTCCAGTAAAGTTTACGTTTGGTTCACTATATACTTGTGTACCTTCATCATTCCAACCACCAACCGGCGTGCCACCGTCCAAAGGCACTGGCGTCACGAATACCACAGGGACCTTGCCCCAGGCACACAAAATACCTGTAACATCCAGGGCACCTCAACTACCATCAGGCCTGGTCCCTATCTACAGAGCGTGCCCCAGAGGAACTGTGTCTACCTCTCCTTCACTGCCACGCGCCTGCCCAGGGTTCTTCAAATATAGTGAGTACCCTCGATTGCCCATAACTGTGACCTCACTTCGTTATCCCCTGCAGGTCTGGCGTGTTGCACAATGACTGGGCCTCCATGCCAGACCTCAGACCTTTGTGCCCTGTTGCGCTGTTTCGACTACTCCACCAACATGGCCAGTGGCGATGACGCCGTTATCAGCGTTACAATACCACTTCTATGTCTCCTTGAGAAAACACTTAGGGCAATGATGGAAGAGGAGGTGGCCCAGGAGGAGGAGGAAGAGGGGTCATTTTTAGCACTTTCAGGCCAGTCTCTTCGTAGTGACTCAGAGGGAGGTTTTTTGCAACAGCAGAGGCCAGGTACAAATGTGGCCAGCCAGGGCCCACTACTGGAGGACGAGGAGGAGGTGGAGGAGGATGAGGATGAAGCATGGTCACAGCGAGGTGGCACCCAATGCAGCTCGGGCCCATCACTGGTGCGTGGCTGGGGGGAAACGCAGGACGATGACGATATGCCTCCCACAGAGGACAGCTTGTCCTTACCTCTGGGCAGCCTGGCACACATGAGCGACTACATGCTGCAGTGCCTGCGCAACGACAGCAGAGTTGCCCACATTTTAACGTGTGCGGACTACTGGGTTGCCACCCTGCTGGATCCACGCTACAAAGACAATGTGCCCACCTTACTTCCTGCACTGGAGCGTGATAGAAAGATGCGCGAGTACAAGCGCACGTTGGTAGACGCGCTACTGAGAGCATTCCTAAATGTCACAGGGGAACAAGTGGAAGCCCAAGGCCAAGGCAGAGGAGGAGCAAGAGGTCGCCAAGGCAGCTGTGTCACGTCCAGCTCCTCTGAAGGCAGGGTTAGCATGGCAGAGATGTGGAAAAGTTTTGTCAACACGCCACAGCTAACTGCTCCACCACCTGATACGCAATGTGTTAGCAGGAGGCAACATTTCACTAACATGGTGGAACAGTACGTGTGCACACCCCTCCACGTACTGACTGATGGTTCGGCCCCATTCAACTTCTGGGTCTCTAAATTGTCCACGTGGCCAGAGCTAGCCTTTTATGCCTTGGAGGTGCTGGCCTGCCCGGCGGCCAGCGTTTTGTCTGAACGTGTATTCAGCACGGCAGGGGGCGTCATTACAGACAAACGCAGGCGCCTGTCTACAGCCAATGTGGACAAGCTGACGTTCATAAAAATGAACCAGGCATGGATCCCACAGGACCTGTCCATCCCTTGTGCAGATTAGACATTAACTACCTCCCCTTAACCATATTTTATTGTACTCCAGGGCACTTCCTCATTCATTCCTATTTTTATTTTCATTTTACCATTATATTGCGGGGCAACCCAAAGTTGAATGAACCTCTCCTCTGTCTGGGTGCCGGGGCCTAAATATATGACAATGGACTGTTCCAATGTTGGGTGACGTGAAGCATGATTCTCTGCTATGACATGAAGACTGATTCTCTGCTGACATGAAGCCAGATTCTCTGTTACGGGACCTCTCTCCTCTGCCTGGGCCTAAATATCTGACAATGGACTGTTCCAGTGGTGGGTGACGTTAAGCCTGATTCTCTGCTATGACATGAAGACTGATTCTCTGCTGACATGAAGCCAGATACTCTGTTACGGGACCTCTCTCCTCTGCCTGGGTGCCTGGGCCTAAATATCTGACAATGGACTGTTCCAGTGTTGGGTGACGTGAAGCATGATTCTCTGCTATGACATGAAGACTGATTCTCTGCTGAGATGAAGCCAGATTCTCTGTTATGGGACCTCTCTCCTCTGCCTGGATGCCGGGGCCTAAATATCTGACAATGGACTGTTCCAGTTTTGGCTGACGTGAAGCCTGATTCTCTGCTATGATATGAAGACTGATTCTCTGCTGACATAAAGCCAGATTCTCTGTTATGGGACCTCTCTCCTCTGCCTGGGTACCGGGGCCTAAATATATGACAATGGACTGTTACAGTGGTGGGTCACGCGAAGCCAGATTCTCTGCTATGGGACCTCTCTCCAATTGATATTGGTTAATTTTTATTTATTTTATTTTTATTTTTATTCATTTCCCTATCCACATTTGTTTGCAGGGGATTTACCTACATGTTGCTGCCTTTTACAGCCCTCTAGCCCTTTCCTGTGCTGTTTTACAGCCTTTTTAGTGCCGAAAAGTTCGGGTCCCCATTGACTTCAATGGGGTTCGGGTTCGCAATGAAGTTCGGGTCGGGTTCGGATCCCGAACCCTAACATTTCCGGGAAGTTCGGCCGAACTTCTCGAACCCGAACAACCAGGTGTTCGCTGAACTCTAATTAGGGCCCCTAAATTGCCAGGGCAGAATAACTACCCCACAAGTGACCCCATTTTGGAAAGAAGACACCCCAAGGTATTCCGTGAGGGGCATGGCGAGTTCCTAGAATTTTTTGTCACAAGTTAGTGGAATATGAGACTTTGTAAGAAAAAAAAAAATCATCATTTTCCACTAAAAACAGTAAGAAGGAGAAAGCGCTGCCGGCACTGCTACACCTGACCAATCTGCAGGATTGCAGGAGGGACACCAATAGTGCGATTCAGCAGGTGGATACGGTGGTGCTCTGCTGAAGTAGACACAGTCATATATTCAGAAGAGAGATGAAATGAGGACAGCGGCACTCACCAATTCCAGATAAAACGTCCAATTTATTAGGCTTCTGTAAAATAGGGTACAGGCAGGTCTGTGCACATAAGTCAAATGAAGATACGGCTACAGCTGTTTCACGCTGAAGAGCGCTTCATCATGCCTTTCATGCTGTGGAGGTGAGTGGCCGACCTATAAAGGTCAGGTCAGACCACTCCCCCCACCGCATCACATAGAGGAACACAGTGTTAACTCATTCATTACTCTATCACACCGAAAACAAATCACAGTTTTTCAAACAAAAACATATAAATCATTCCTATCATTAAAACCTAATGGTCCCATCGCTTCTGTCTTAATGATCCATAATGCTTCTCTCCTCAGGAGAAGTTTTTTTCTGTCTCCGCCGCGAGGCGGTAATTTCACTATCTCTAGACCTGCAATCTGTAGGAGGTCCTCGCGGTTTTGGTGCGATTCTTTCATATGTTGGATTAATCTAATGGCTCCAATTCCTGTTTTAAGGCTATACTTATGCTCTCTGAAACGAACGAAAAGGGGTCTGAAAGTTTTTCCAATATAAAATTGGCCACAGGGACAGAAAAGGGCATGAAAGGCACGGCATGAAACAGCATGATGAAGGCATGATGAAGCGCTCTTCAGCGTGAAACAGCTGTAGCCGTATCTTCATTTGACTTATGTGCACAGACCTGCCTGTACCCTATTTTACAGAAGCCTAATAAATTGGACGTTTTATCTGGAATTGGTGAGTGCCGCTGTCCTCATTTCATCTCTCATTTTCCACTAACTTGTGACAAAAATAAAAAATTCTAGGAACTCGCCATGCCCCTCACGGAATATTTTGGGGTGTCTTCTTTCCAAAATGGGGTCACTTGTGGGGTAGTTATACTGCCCTGGCATTCTAGGGGCCCTAATGTGTGGTAAGTAGTTTGAATTCAAAATGTGTAAAAAATGACCTGTGATATCCGAAAGGTGCTCTTTGGAATGTGTGCCCCTTTGCCCACCTAGGCGGCAAAAAAGTTTCACACATGTGGTATCGCCGTACTCAGGAGAAGTTGGGGAATGTGTTTTGGGGTGTCATTTTACATATACCCATGCTGGGTGAGAGAAATATCTTGGCAAAAGACAACTTTTCCCATTTTTTTTATACAAAGTTGGCATTTGACCAAGATATTTATCTCACCCAGCATGGGTATATGTAAAATGACACCCCAAAACACATTGCCCAACTTCTCCTGAGTACGGCGATACCAGATGTGTGACACTTTTTTGCAGCCTAGGTGGGCAAAGGGGCACACATTCCAAAGAGCACCTTAGGATTTCACCGGCCATTTTTTACAGATTTTGATTTCAAACTACTTCGCACACATTAGGGCCCCTAAATTGCCAGGGCAGTATATCTACCCCACAAGTGACACCATTTTGGAAAGAAGACACCCCAAGGTATTCCGTGAGGGGCATGGCGAGTTCCTAGAATTTTTTATTTTTTGTCACAAGTTAGTGGAATATGAGACTTGGTAATAAAAAATAAATAAAAATCATCATTTTCCACTAACTTGTGACAAAAAATAAAAAATTCTAGGAACTCGCCATGCCCCTCACGGAATACCTTGGGGTGTCTTTTTTCCAAAATGGGGTCACTTGTGGGGTAGTTATACTGCCCTGGCATTCTAGGGGCCCTAATGTGTGGTAAGTAGTTTGAAATCAAAATGTGTAAAAAATGACCTGTGAAATCCGAAAGGTGCTCTTTGGAATGTGTGCCCCTTTGCCCACCTAGGCGGCAAAAAAGTTTCACATATGTGGTATCGCCGTACTCAGGAGAAGTTGGGGAATGTGTTTTGGGGTGTCTTTTTACATATACCCATGCTGGGTGAGAGAAATATCTTGGCAAAAGACAACTTTTCCCATTTTTTTATACAAAGTTGGCATTTGACCAAGATATTTATCTCACCCAGCATGGGTATATGTAAAATGACACCCCAAAACACATTCCCCAACTTCTGCTGAGTACGGCGATACCACATGTGTGACACTTTTTTGCAGCCTAGATGCGCAAAGCGGCCCAAATTCCTTTTAGGAGGGCATTTTTAGACATTTGGATCCCAGACTTCTTCTCACGCTTTCGGGCCCCTAAAATGCCAGGGCAGTATAAATACCCCACATTTGACCCCATTTTGGAAAGAAGACACCCCAAGGTATTCAATGAGGGGCTTGGCGAGTTCAGAGATTTTTTTTTTTTTTGGAACAAGTTAGCGGAAATTTATTTTTTTGGATATTTTCTCACAAAGTCTCCCTTTCCGCTAACTTGGGACAAAAATTTCAATCTTTCATGGACTCAATATGCCCCTCACGGAATACCTTGGGGTGTCTTCTTTCCGAAATGTGGTCACATGTGGGGTATTTATACTGCCCTGGCATTTTAGGGGCCCTAAAGCATGAGAAGAAGTCTGGAATATAAATGTCTAAAAAATTTTACGCATTTGGATTCCGTGAGGGGTATGGTGAGTTCATGTGAGATTTTATTTTTTGACACAAGTTAGTGGAATATGAGACTTTATAAGAAAAAAAATATATATATATTTCCGCAAACGGCCAAAAAAATGTCTGAATGGAGCCTTACAGAGGGGGTGATCAGGGAGTCTATATGGGGTGATCACCCCCCTGTCATTGATCACCCCCCTGAAAGGCTCCCTTCAGACGTCCGTATGTGTTTTGCGGATCCGATTTATGTATCCGTGGATCCGTAAAAATCATACAGACGTCTGAATGGAGCCTTACAGGGGGGTGATCAATGACAGGGGGGTGATCAGGGAGTCTATATGGGGTGATCACCCCCCTGTCATTGATCACCCCCCTGTAAGGCTCCATTCAGACGTCCATATGTGTTTTGCGGATCCGATCCATGTATCCGTGGATCCGTAAAAATCATACGGACGTCTGAATGGAGCCTTACGGGGGGGGGGGGGTGATCAATGACAGGCGGGTGATCAATGACAGGGGGTGATCAGGGAGTCTATATGGGTGATCACCCGCCTGTCATTGATCATTGATCACCCCCCTGAAAGGCTCCATTCAGACGTCCGTATGTGTTTTGCGGATCCGATCCATGTATCCGTGGATCCGTAAAAATAATATGGACGTCTGAATGGAGCCTTACAGGGGGGTGATCAATGACAGGGGGGTGATTAATGACAGGGGGGTGATCAGGGAGTCTATATGGGGTGATCAGGGGTTCATAAGGGGTTAATAAGTGACAAGGGGGGGGTGTAGTGTAGTAGTGTTTGGTGCTACTTTACTGAGCTACCTGTGTCCTCTGGTGGTCGATCCAAGCAAAAGGGACCACCAGAGGACCAGGTAGCAGGTATATTAGACGCTGTTATCAAAACAGCGTCTAATATATCTGTTAGGGGTTAAAAAAATCGCATCTCCAGCCTGCCAGCGAACGATCGCCGCTGGCAGGCTGGAGATCCACTCGCTTACCTTCCGTTCCTGTGAACGCGCGTGCCTGTGTGCACGCGTTCACAGGAAATCTCGCCTCTTGCGAGATGACGCACGGATGCGTCCAGGAGGAATGAATCGACCGCCTCGGACGCATCCGTGTGTTACATGGTCGGGAGGCGGTTAAACTGATTAAAATAGTACTACAGAAAATAGCGCTCGTATCGGGTGGGACAGTAAATTGCACGGCGCAGACGCAGTGACCGTGGCGTGGATTCAAACAAAGGGGAGGGAGCCAGAGTTTTTTTAACCATCTCCCCGTTCGAAAAATCTATCAATTTCACCCATCGGGGACCCTTGGTGTTGTACGTGGCTGGGTGGAGGAAGAAACCTTCAATGACATCAACGGGACATGGCTAGCTTGGTATCCAACCTTGTGCAAATGGGAAGTTTGCGGTTGGGCAAATGGACTGTTTGCGGTTGTTTGCGGTGCATTAAAAGGGGAGTCTGGTCTGTCAATGTCTCTGAAGCGGGCGTAACCCTTACACTACCTGATCGATACAACATCATACCTGATCGTATACACACACTGGGTGCTTTAAACCACGTTGTTAAAAAATAAATAGGATTGTTAGGTGATTTATGCCCTTTATAGATTAAAACCCAACTTTGCGTCAACTATGTAATTTTCCATGGGAGTTTTGCCATGGATCCCCCTCCGGCATGCCACAGTCCAGGTGTTAGTCCCCTTGAAACAAAATTTCCATCACTATTGTGGCCAGAAAGAGTCCCTGTGGGTTTTAAAATTTGCCTGCCTGGGGGGCGGAGCCTGCGGCCGAGCTGAATGGCGGTGTGAAGCAGGAGCTCCGTTTGAAAAGTGCCCTTTCAGCTTGGATTTTTGCTTGATCAGGTCCGGAATGGTGAAAATCGGAGGCCCTAAAGCAGGGGAACCTGCCACTCAGCCGAAATCGTCCACCTCGTCCGGTGACATGGATAAATTTATAAAGAAAGCTGCTGCCACCTACGCTAGCAGGGAGACTAAGATGGCGCCGGCGTCTCCTCATGCTGCCGGCCGAAAACAAAGTGAGCCTTCTCTTGGAGCGCAGGGAGGTGAGGACGAATCTGACTCCCTCCCGATATCCCGCTCTTACCTTAGAGACACGCTGACTGCCTCACTAGCGATGGCGTTAGAACCCATAAGTGCCGACATAGGCACGATTAAGCAGGACGTCCGCCATATTGGTCGCAGGGTTGAGGCCCTAGAAGACACGCAAATTGTCCTGTTAGATCACCAAGCGGCTGTTGCACAGAAATTACAAACAGTCCAGCTAAACCTGAATTCGCTGTATAGTGCATTAGAGGACCAGGAAAACAGAGGTCGCCGCAATAACCTCCGCTTTAGAGGAATACCGGAAACGGTCGTCCAGGGGGACATCCCCAATACTATAGTGCAGATTTGCCTTAACATACTGGGTCCGGATTCGGTTCACGAGGTTCTCCTAGAGAGAGCTCACAGAGCCCTGAAGCCAAAACCGGCACCTACAGCGCCACCCAGAGATGTTATAGTTAAATTTCTGAGTTACCCAGTAAAAGAAGCGGTGATGTCTAAAGCCAGAGGCATGCAGTCGATCAAGTGGGATGACCATGAAGTCCTAGTTTTTCAGGATCTGGCCCAATCTACGCTTAGGAAACGGAGAGCTCTCAAACCACTGACGGATTGGCTCAGGAGACACAACACTATGTACAGATGGAACTTTCCTTTTGGACTTTCGTTTGTCTATGAAGGACGCAGGATGACCATCTCCTCTCACCTGGACTTAGACCCAGTTTATGAACACCTGAATATTGCCCCTATGGACATACAGGACTGGGATCCAGTGCAAGAGCTAGGCGGCCTACCTGCCCTCCCACCTGCTGAACTGTGGGATAAACAACACACACCTAAGCAGCAAAGGTCCAAAAGAGGCAACCTGAAGACGACTCCGAGAAGGCTTCCTATGGGAGAGTGAAACCGCTGATATTTATGGTATCATGTATGTTCTCTGGCCCTCCTCTATCTGAGATGTTCTCCGGATACCTTTTCCGGCTCCTCTTTTGTCCTATCCCTTCCCCCTCTCTCCGCCTCTATCACATACCATTTATACCTCTACTGGTCTTTATGGACCTTTCTCATGTATTAAGGGCACTGAAATGGTGCTTTGGTTTTTTTTCCCCCCTAACCATACTTTCCTGCCTTCAACTACCCTTTCCCCACTCACGGTCCTTCCGGGAGTACTTCATAACATGTATGTTAATCTCTTTTTTGCATACCTTTTGGTTTTTATTTTCCTCCACCTGTCCATTATGCTGGATGTAAAGCATTTGAGATGGTGGTACTGTTGTTTCATGTTCATATTTGTTCTCAGTATGAGTAGATGTCCTGATGTCTATACCTTGATTATGTATCTTTTGGGAGTTGCGGATGACGAAGTGGTCAATGTATCCTGGGGGGCACGTCTATCCCCTTGGTCCCTAGCAGTCACAATTTTGATATTAGATTTAGCTGCTTTTTTTGATATGGAAGGGAAATGGCGGACTTGACGGTAGTCTCATATAATGTGAAGGGCTTCAACGCGCCCTCCAAAAGATGCCAGATCCTCTCATTCCTCAAAAAAAAGGATTGCTCCATTCTGATGCTGCAGGAAACACACTTTAAATTTAATCATTACCCGAACCTATCCCACTCCAGGTTCCCGGTGTGGTTCCATTGCGGCTCAAATTCCTCTGCCTCCAGGGGAGTCAGCGTGGGCCTCAGGGGAGACGTGCCCTTTCAGGTGAACTCTCAAATACTAGACCCAGATGGCCGCTACATCCTAATCAAGGGCTTTATTGCTAACCAAATGTACACATTTATCAATGTCTATGCCCCAAATACTAACCAGCAGAACTGGTTTAAAAGCCTCTTCCCAATTATTGATTCCTTTAAAGAAGGTATTACTATAATGGGCGGAGACTTTAATTTAAGCCTAGACCCTCTGATGGATTCATCCTCCCAGAGATCAGCCCTTTCTCACAAGGCTTTAGTGTCCATTAAAAAGCAGTTCCATAATCTAGAGCTTATGGATGTTTGGAGGTCCCTGAATCCAGAGACTAAAGATTTTTCCTTTTTCTCTCATGTCCATGGGACTTATCATAGAATAGATCACATCATGATATCTAGGGAACACATTCACCTATGCCTTAAAGCTTGGATTGATTCTATCCACTTATCGGACCATTCCCCTGTAATGACTATCATATCCACTCCCCAAATGGCCCCCAAAATTTTCAATTGGAGGCTTAATGAGCAATTGTTATCCTCAAAAGAGCAGATTTCAGAAATACAGAAATCTATGGAGGAATTCTTTACTTTGAATGCCCTTCCAGAAACCTCCCCACACGTAGTCTGGGACACGCATAAAGCCTACATGAGAGGCCAATTCATCAAAGCTGGCTCCATACTTAAAAAGAAAAGAAAAGCACATATGGATCTTCTCCTGCTAGAAATCCACAAATTAGAAACCCTTCACAAGAAATCTCTCCAAGATTCCCAGTTATCCAGGCTTAGTGAATTGAGAGCGGAGTTGAAGAACTACCTCAACACGCAATCAGCTAAGTTCTATTTGCACTCCCAATTTAAATTTTTTGCACACGGTGACAAAACATCTAAATTCATGATGAACAGGATTAGGAAGAGGAGAGCACTCAATTATATAAATAAAATCACCAAAACAGACGGAAGCCAGGCCATATCGACCAAGGAGATTGCTCAACAATTTCGAGAATATTATGAAGCCCTATATAATATCCCACAAGCAGACTGTGAGGTAGATCCCCAATCACCCTCTCATCCA
The DNA here is from genome assembly GCF_014858855.1 of Bufo gargarizans. NCBI lineage: Eukaryota > Metazoa > Chordata > Amphibia > Anura > Bufonidae > Bufo > Bufo gargarizans. The sequence continues at coordinate 31,894,716 of NC_058080.1, forward strand.
ATTAAACAATTCCTAGACCAAATCCCTCTTCCTCAACTGGATGATATTCAAAGAAAACAGTTGAACGCCCCCTTCACCATGAAAGAGTTACTCTCCACTATTAAAAGCCTCCCTAAGAATAAAGCACCTGGTCCGGATGGCCTTCCTGCCATCTACTATCGTATCTTTGGTGAAACTTTATCACCCCATCTATTAAAAATCTGTAACTTGTCCTTACAAAATATCCCACTATCCCCAGAGATGACTAAGGCCCATATAACTATCATTCCCAAAGAAGGGAAAGACCCTGCCCTCTGCTCAAACTACCGCCCTATTTCCCTCCTAAATCTAGATCTGAAACTCCTAGCAAAAATGATGGCCAATCGTTTGTCTCCACTTCTCCCTTTGCTGGTTCACAGAGACCAAACCGGATTCGTTAAGGGGAGAGAAGGTAAAGATAATTCCGCCAGACTAATAAATTCCCTGTTCCACGCCAAAAAACAATCTATCCCACTTGTCTTTCTCAGCACCGACGCTGAAAAGGCATTTGACAGGGTCAAATGGGATTTCATGTCCCTCACATTGGGGAAATTTGGCCTACCCCCGGAATATATCGCTGCAATCCTCTCAATGTACACTAGGGCCTCTGCTGCGGTGCAAATTAATAATTCCCTCTCTCCTCCCTTCCCGATTAAGAATGGTACAAGACAGGGTTGTCCCCTTTCCCCTTTCTTATTTGTTTTAATCATGGAACCACTTCTCCAAGCTATTCGCCAGGAAAATAGAATAAAAGGCATCAAGTTAGGGGGTCAAGATCACAAAGTTGCCGCATTTGCTGACGATCTCATGATTACCACAACAAATCCTGAAACGTCATTACCCATTGTTTATAAAATACTAGAGACCTTTAGCCCACTCTCCAATTTCAAGGTTAATTTTAAAAAATCCAATATTCTGGCCATTGGTATAAAACCATCAGTCAAAGTGAAATTGGCTAAAACTTCCCCCTTTAATTGGGACACCCCTTTCCTAACTTATATAGGCGTAAAAATATCAGATGATGTGGATAAACTATATTCCCTCAATTATATCCCGCTTCTTAAATCCATACAAGACCAAATTACCAACTTACATTCACCCTTTCTGTCCTGGTTTGGCCGGAAGAACATGGTAATGTCCCTTGTAGTCCCCAGACTCAATTATCTGCAACAGGTACTTCCTGTTCCTGTGCCAAAAAATTATTACATCTCCCTAGCTAGAGAAATTAGATCTTTCATATGGAATAAGAAGAAGGCTAGGATTTCTATGTCTGTTCTCCAGAGACATAGATCCTTTGGAGGAATTGGTCTCCCAAATCCGCTTCTGTATAACAGAGCCATTCTTCTAGCGAGGGCCCTGGACTGGTTTCGACAGCCTCCCCACAAATCTTGGGTGGGAATGGAAACGTCCCAATCGGGATACTCGTTTAGAGGTCTCTTAGTGGATACACCCAGCTATCTTATCCCGAAACTAAATGCCAGTCCTTCTGTTAAAGCTACGTTGGAGGCATGGAAATGGCTCCAGGATTCCAACTTGGGCATCCCCACCCCCTCTCCAATTGTACAGATCAGGGACGTGCTGGATCTTGCATCTAAAGAGCTGAAACAGCATATTCCTACAGCCCTCCGTCTTTCAGTCACCCCCATCATATCTCTGTTCTCGAATTCAGGGGATTTGTTAGAAGGTAAAGATTTTTTGCTGGCCTTGAATTCCCCCTGTACTAATCCTCTTATTATATCTTTCCTGAGGACCCATATTATTAAATTTATCCCTTATCATTCGCTACTTAGACCTCTCACGTGGTTTGAACATATGATACAAACTCAAACCTCCCCTGTTAAGATCATTTCTCAACTTTATAAAAGGCTTAATACGCCGATTCTGCCACCAAAACCAGCTTTCATTAGTTTGTGGGAGAAAGACCTCAACTGCAGCTTCTCTCCCAGTGAGCAGACTCGCATTCTTAATGCCCCCCACTCCTCCTCCCGCTGCGTAAGGATTCAAGAAAATGGGTATAAGGTGTTGACCAGGTGGTATAAGACCCCAGACATAACATGTCGGTATGGAGAGGGAAATTTGGACACCTGCTGGCGCTGCAGTCAGGAGAAAGGTACCTTCTACCATATTTGGTGGAAATGCCCAATTATACAGTCCTGGTGGGAGGGGATCTTCGCGAAAAGTAATAAGATATGCAATTCTAAAGTTCCACTGTCTCCCCTAATTGCCCTCCTGGGTAGTCACACAGGTGACGTACCTGCTAAGACCTCCTTCCTATTTAATAAACTTATCATGGCAGCACGCCTATTGGTCCCCAGGTTCTGGCTTTCCCCAGATGCGCCCTCTGAAGATTTTTGGATTAACAAAGTGGATACTATCTATAGGTTTGAGGAGATTGCTGCATGGGAAAATAGGTCCCATTCCAGATTCAAGAGACAATGGTCCGGGTGGGAAGAGTTTAGAAATTTCAATTAGGACTTTCTTCCTTTATTATTGGCATGTATTTCCATTCCTATGTTGGCTGCATTGATCGTCTGTATCCAAATGACCGTGACATCTAACTGTATACTGTAATTGTTTTTGTTCGTTCATTGTACTTCATTGTGCATAACTTTATGTATCAACTTTTACTCAGAAATAAAGTTGTTATAAAAAAAAAAAAAAAAAAAAAAAAAAAAAAATTTGCCTGCCTATAGAAGTCAATGGCGGTTCACCTGGTACGCCGCCCGTTCGCGAACATTTGCAAAAATTTGCGCTCGCCGTTCATGAACGGAAAATTTTATGTTCGCGGCATCTCTAATGGCCATCACTGGTGCGTGGCTGGGAGGATACAGAGGACACAGATAATACAACTACCACAGAGGACAGTTTGTTGTTGCCTTTAGCAGCCTGGCACACATGAGTGATTACATGCTGCAGTGTCTCCCCCACGACCGCCGAGTTGCCCACATTCTAACTTGTGCTGATTACTGGGTGGCCATGCTGCTGGATCCCCGTCATAAGGACAATGTACCGTACTTAATTCTGTCACTGGAGCGTGATCATGAGATGCGCGAGTACAAGCGCACGCTGGTAGAACCGCTGCTGGTGTCATTCCATGACGTTTTTATTACCATTTTAGTACTCCAAAGTTTGGGTCCCCATTGACTTCAATGGGGTTCGGGTCAAGTTTGGGTCCCGAACTCAAACCTTTTTGTTAAAGTTCGGCCGAACCCATCGAACCCGAACATCCAGGTGTCCGCTCAACTCTATTAATAATCCCGATATCTGGCGGTGGATCACACAATGTTATGAAGAGGCGCAACAGCTTTCTTCCTGTCTTACGTTTAATAAATGACCCCCTAAGTTCTTTGGTGTAGTTTTGTCTTTTCTTTTTCTGCAATTCTCTGTTGTAAAGACGGCTGAGCCCACAATCCTCTGGGAGTAGACGGGAATAATATGTGAGGAGAGCAGACAATGTAAAACATATCCCATCATACTGTATAAAAAGAGGAGAGATGACAGCAGTCACCACAATGCCCCTGATCCTGGGGGCCGTGTTCTCTGTGTCACTGCTGTGACTTCTGCTTCCATCATATCACCTGGAGGACTTCTTCATCATCCCAGTCCTTGTATTTCTGCTTCCATTCATCATATCACCTGGAGGACTTCTTCATCATCCCAGTCCTTGTATTTCTGCTTCCATTCATCATATCACCTGGAGGACTTCTTCCTCATCCCAGTCCTACAAGGAGATGCTGATTTTCCATATTACGCTGATAATTCCATGGTTTCCTTTAACACAATTATTCTGTGATCTGAAGATAAGAGAGGTTTATGATGATATAGAGGAACGTTACCGGGATGGAGATCTCATCATTGGAGCGCTGTTGACGATAAATCAATGCACAGTAGATATAGAAAACAAGGAAAATTCCACAGCTGTATATTGTGCAGAGTAAGTGATAATCTCATGTCTGTATTGTCCATAAGAAGAGGGGTGAGAATAGTGTGATGTCTTCAGACATAGCTTCACCATCTCCTGACACAGCACAAGCTTCTATGTGTGATATGTTCAGTTATAAATGATGAGGTTCATGGAGTCTGCTCTCAGAGAAGGTTTCCTGTAGACAGTAAAGTGCATTACTCTGGTACTGATGAGGTGATGAACTTGTGGATGAAGCCATCAGAAAATCCTAGATCTATTACCACAAAGTGAAAGAACCTTCCTGGGATTTATTGGTTTGGTTTTATTCACATTAACCCTTTAACTCCCAGCACCGTACATGTATGGCGATGTGATCGGGTGGGCGCAGGGTGCAGGTGTCTGGCAGTCACTGACAGCTGGACCCCTGCAGTATACCCCGGCATCGGTGAAATCACTGATGTGCACAGCCTTGGTCAGTGCTGACCGCGGCACGTGTGGACTTCAGATGTGTGCAGGGAGTCCATCGGGTCCTTTTGCTGCTGTGTCAGGTACCAAATGGCAGGGAAGACAGCCCAATGTCTTTCTTAGGCATCGTGGCTGCCTTCTGGGAGGGCCTGTGAGAACCAGTCCCCTGTATTACACTGGTAATACACTTACAGCCAATGGATTACAATACAGAAGTATTGTAATGCATTGTAAAGGGAATCAGACCCCCAGAAGTTGAAGTCCCAGAGTGGGAAAAAGTATAAAGTGAAAAAATGTAAAGTAAAATATATAAACTGCTGGTGCTGTGGCGCTTGTGGTCGCCGCGCAGTGCTGCACCGTATTTGGAGGTCGCTTCGCAGTGCTGCGCCAAGTTTAGAGTAGGTTCCACTCAAAGAGGCACCCTTGATGCGGTGAGTGGGCTTATGCCTTTTGATCAAAATGTACACGAATGCCTCTTCTATGAGCATGCAGTATAGGGGGTGGTACACTGAATATTGCGCTGAGAAGCGAGGTTTATGAGATCAAAGCATAGCATGTGGATGTGCGATCCAGTTCTGTTTTTCTCCATTTGATATATGAAAAAAAAAAAAACAAGCGTTCTTTTTCCAAAATAAAGTAAAAACTATTTTTTCTAAAAAATATGGAAAACAAGAAAAGTAGACATATTAGGTATCGCCGCGTCCGTATCGACATACATCACTAAAAGTGCAACACCAAATAAAAACGGTGCATGCCTATGAAATAGTACTAATCTAACCGTCACCTCATCCTGCAAAAAATGAGCTCCTACCTAAGACAATCGTCCCAAATTTTTTTAATTTTTTTTTGCTTTAAAAATGCTTTTACTGTGTTAAATGTACAAACCGGATTCCCAAAAAGTTGGGACACTAAACAAATTGTGAATAAAAACTGAATGCAATGATGTGGAGATGGCAAATGTCAATATGTTATTTGTAATAGAACGTAGATGACAGATCAAACTTTTAATCCGAGTAAATGTATCATTTTAAAGGAAAAATACGTTGATTTAAATTTTCACGGTGTCAGCAAATCCCCAAAAAGTTGGGACAAGTAGCAATAAGAGGTTGGAAAAAGTAAATTTGAGCATAACGAAGAGCTGGAAGACCAACTAACACTAATTAGGTCAATTGGCAACATGATTGGGTATAAAAAGAGCTTCTCAGAGTGGCAGTGTCTCTCAGAAGCCAAGATGGGTAGAGGATCACCAATTCCCACAATGTTGCGCAGAAAGATAATGGAGCAATATCAGAAAGGTGTTACCCAGAGAAAAATTGCAAAGACTTTGCATCTATCATCATCAACTGTGCATAACATCATCCGAAGATTCAGAGAATCTGGAACAATCTCTGTGCGTAAGGGTCAAGGCCGTAAAACCATACTGGATGCCCGTGATCTCCGGGCCCTTAAACGACGCTGCACCACAAACAGGAATGCTACTGTAAAGGAAATCACAGAATGGGCTCAGGAATACTTCCAGAAACCATTGTCAGTGAACACAATCCACCGTGCCATCCGCCGTTGCCAGCTGAAACTCTACAGTGCAAAGAAGAAGCCATTTCTAAGCGAGATCCACAAGCTCAGGCGTTTTCACTGGGCCAGGGATCATTTACAATGGAGTGTGGCAAAATGGAAGACTGTTCTGTGGTCAGACGAGTCACGATTCAAAGTTATTTTTGGAAATCGGGGACGCCATGTCATCTGGACCAAAGAGGACAAGGACAACCCAAGTTGTTATCAACGCTCAGTTCAGAAGCCTGCATCTCTGATGGTATGGTGTTGCATGACTGCATGTGGCATGGGCAGCTTGCATGTCTGGAAAGGCACCATCAATGCAGAAAAATATATTCAGGTTCTAGAACAACATCTGCTCCCATCCAGACGTCATCTCTTTCAGGGAAGACCCTGCATTTTTCAACAAGATAATGCCAGACCACATTCTGCATCAATCACAACATCATGGCTGCGTAGGAGAAGGATCCGGGTACTGAAATGGCCGGTCTGCAGTCCAGATCTTTCACCTATAGAGAACATTTGGCGCATCATAAAGAGGAAGGTGAAACAAAGAAGGCCCAAGACGATTGAGCAGTTAGAGGCCTGTATTAGACAAGAATGGGAGAGCATTCCTATTTCTAAACTTGAGAAACTGGTCTCCTCGGTCCCCAGACGTCTGTTGAGTGTTGTAAGAAGAAGGGGAGATGCCACACAGCGGGGAAAATGGCCTTGTCCCAACTTTTTGGGGATTTGTTGACACCATGAAATTCTGATTCAACATGTTTTTCCCTTAAAATGGTACATTTTCTCAGTTTAAACTTTTGTTCCGTGATTTATGTTCTATTCTGAATAAAATATTAGAAGTTGGCACCTCCACATCATTGCATTCAGTTTTTATTCACGATTTGTATAGTGTCCCAACTTTTTTGGAATCCGGTTTGTAAAAAAAAAAAAACAACCTGCTCTATAAAAATACCACATGACCTAACTCCTCGGGTGAACACCGTAAAATTAAAAGAAAAACTGTGTCAAAATAGTAACAATAAAACCATCATCTCATCCCATAAAACAGATCCTACCTAAGACAATCGCCCATAAAAAACAAGGGCTCTCAGAATATGGAGACACTGAAACCAGATTTTTTTTTTATTCAAAAATGCCATTATTGTGTAAAACATAAATAAATAAAAATAGTATACATATTAGGTATCGTCGCGTCCATAAGAACCTGATGTATAAAAAAAATCCCACATGAACTAACCTGTCAGATGAACATTGTAAATAATAGAAAAGAAAAAAACTTCCAAAACAGCTATTTTTTGTTACCTTGCCTCACAAAAAGTGCAATATAGAGCAACAAAAAATTTATATGTACCCTAAAATAGTACCAACAAAACTGCCACCTTATCCCATAGTTTCCAAAAAAGGTTGATTTTTTGGGGGAGTTTCTACTCTAGGGGTGTATCAAAGGATCTTCAAATGTGACATGGCAACATTATCCCAGAGAAATCTGCCTTCCAAAAACCATATGGCTTTCCTTCCGCGCCCTGCCGTGTGCCCGTACAGCAGTTTACAACCACATATGGGGTATTTGTGTAAAATACAGAATCAGGGCCATAAATGCTGAGTTTTGATTGGCTTTTAACCCTTGCTTTGTTTGATTAAAATGGAAAATCTACCCAAAAAGTGAAATTCTGAAAATTATAGGGCGTCTGTCACCCCACTAAAGTGTTTTATTTTTTGGCTTCTTATAATTCTTATACTGCAATATATTAACCCCTTCCCGACCGCAATCTGTATATATACGTGATAGCTGCACATACCCCGTGCAGCTACCACATATATAAACGTTCTGGCAGCTCTTTAATTCAAGCGCTGAAAAGCGCTTGGATTAAAGATTCTGCCCCTGCCCTGTATGCTGTCACGGTCAGAATACAGTGCAGTAATGCCGGCAAGGGACCAATCAGAGTGGTCCCTTGCCGGCAATGGATCCGATTGGTTAGTCTGTGCAGACTAACCAATCGGATTGCGGCAGTGAAAAAATGCTGATCAGAGCCTGAAATCAGTGTCCTCGTGCCCCCCCGATCCATGCAGCCCCCCCATCTGTGCAGCGTCCCCCCGCCCCCGATCTGTGCAGACACCCCCCTGATCTGTGCAGCCCCCCATCTGTGCCCCCTCCATCTGTTCCCCATCTTCCACAGTGCTGCCCCCTCCTTGAGACCGCCCCCTGCTGGTGTGACACCCTCCCCCACCCCCCCACTTACAGCGCTACCCCCCGTCTGCCCCACTGCTGTGTTTGATGGCGGCGGCTCCATTCCTGAGCCGCTGCCATCATCAGTGTGTCAGCTGTATGCTGACACTCTGCTGTAAGTTCTATAACCCAATAGATGCCGTGGCAGCGGCATCCATGGGGTTAATAGAGGGAGGAGGCTCCCTCTCTCCACCATCAGGGCTGCTGCGCTGCGATGGCAACCCCGATGGTTGCCATGGCAACCGGACGCTTTGCAAAAGCGCCCCCTGTTGCCACCTACAGGGCATCTGAATGTATTACACTTTGCAATGCAAGAGCATTGCAAAGTATAGTACAGCCATCAGCCCCACTGGATCTTCATGATCCAAGAGGGACTTAATAAAAAATAATTGAAAAAAATAAATAAAAGTAAAAATAAATAAATAAAAATGTAAAATGAAAAAAATAAATTGCCTTTTCCTATAAAAAAAAAGCTATGGCTCTCAGACTATAGAGACACTAAAACATAATTTTTTTATTTCAGAAATGCTATTATTGTGTAAAACATAAATAAATAAGAAAAAGTATACATATTAGGTATTGCCACATCCGTAACCATCTTCCCTATAAAACTATCAGATGACTAGAGTTGAGCGAACACCTGGATGTTTGGGTTCGAGAAGTTCGGCCAAACTTCCCGGAAATGTTCGGGTTCGGGATCCGAACTCGACCCGAACTTCGCCCCGAACCTGAACCCCACTGAAGTCAATGGGGAACCGTACTTTTCGGCACTAAAAAGGCTGTAAAACAGCCCAGGAAAGGGCTAGAGGGCGGCAAAAGGCAGTAAAATGTAGGTAAATCCCCTGCAAACAAATGTGGATAGGGAATTGAATTAAAAAAATAAAATAAAAAAATTTAAATGAATCAATATCAATTGGAGAGAGGTCTCATGGCAGAGAATCAGGCTTCATGTCACCAAACACTGGAACAGGCCACTGTCAGATATTTAGGCACCGGCACCCAGACAGAGGAGAGAGGTCCCATAGCAGAGATTCAGGCTTCATGTCATAGCAGAGAATCAGGCTTCACGTCACCCACCACTGGAACAGACCACTGTCAGATATTTTTAGGCCCCAGGACACAGACAGAGGAGAGAGGTCCCATAGCAGTGATTCAGGCTTCATGTCATAGCAGAGAATCAGGCTTCATATCATAGCAGAGAATCAGGCTTCAAGTCACCCACCACTGGAACAGGCCATTGTCAGATATTTATGCCCCGGCACCCAGACAGAGGAGACAGGTCCCATAGCAGAGAATCAGGCTTCAAAACATAGCAGAGAATCAGGCTTCATGTCATAGCAGAGAATCAGGCTTAACGTCACCCACCACCGGAACAGGCCATTGTCAGATATTTAGGCCACGGCACCCAGACAGAGGAGAAAGGTCCCATAGCAGAGAATCAGGCTTCATGTCATAGCAGAGAATCAGGCTTCAAGTCATAGCAGAAAATCAGGCTTCATGTCATAGCAGAGAATCAGGCTTCACATCACCCACCACTGGAACAGGCCATTGTCAGATATTTAGGCCCCGACACCCAGACAGAGGTCCCATAGCAGAGAATCAGCCTTCATGTCATAGCAGAGAATCAGGCTTCATGTCATAGCAGAGAATCAGGCTTCATGTCTTGGCAGAGAATCAGGCTTCACGTCACCCACCACTGGAACAGGCCATTGTCAGAAATTTAGGCCCCGGCACCCAGACAGAAGATAGAGGTCCCATTGCAGAGAATCAGGCTTCATGTCATAGCAAAGAATCAGGCTTCACGTCACCCACCACTGGAACAGGCCACTGTCAGATATTTTTAGGCCCCGGCACACAGACAGAGGAGAGAGGTCCCATAGCATAGATTCAGGCTTCATGTCATAGCAGAGAATCAGGCTTCATGTCATAGCAGAGAATCAGGCTTCATGTCATAGCAGAGAATCAGGCTTAACGTCACCCACCACCGGAACAGGCCATTGTCAGATATTTAGGCCCCGGCACCCAGACAGAGGAGAAAGGTCCCATAGCAGAGAATCAGGCTTCATGTCATAGCAGAGAATCAGGCTTCAAGTCATAGCAGAAAATCAGGCTTCATGTCATAGCAGAGAATCAGGCTTCACATCACCCACCACTGGAACAGGCCATTGTCAGATATTTAGGCCCCGGCACCCAGACAGAGGATAGAGGTCCCATTGCAGAGAATCAGGCTTCATGGCATAGTAGAGAATCAGGCTTTACGTCACCCACCACTGGAACAGGCCATTGTCAGATATTTAGGCCCCGACACCCAGACAGAGGTCCCATAGCAGAGAATCAGGCTTCATGTCATAGCAGAGAATCAGGCTTCATGTCATAGCAGAGAATCAGGCTTCATGTCTTGGCAGAGAATCAGGCTTCACGTCACCCACCACTGGAACAGGTCATTGTCAGATATTTAGGCCCCGGTACCCAGACAGAGGATAGAGGTCCCATTGCAGAGAATCAGGCTTCTTTTTTTTTTTTCTTTTTTTTATTTATCTTTTCCAATATACAAAAAACAAATACAAGTACACATATGGACCGTCCAAAGGGTCCATTTTACAAAAACATTTTACATTTATTTAAACATCTACATATATATATATATATTTTTTTTTTTTTATCCAAATACCACCCACCCCACTGAAGAGAGAGAGAAAAAAAAAAAAAAAATTCAAACAACTTGGCTCTGGTTCAACCATTTTTTCCAAATTTTATCCAGTTTTTCCTGTCTATCCCTCGATCTCTCCATGCCCTGTTCCAGTCTAATCAAATTGTGTACAGCTTCCTGCCACTGTCCTACTGTGGGGGGATCTTTATTTATCCATTTTCGAAGTATCAGAAGTCTAGCCTGAAACAATACCTTATTCAAGACCGACTGTACCTCTCTATTTAACCCAATATGTGCGGTAGCCCCCAGTATACAGACCACCGGATCCTCTGGAACTTGGATACCCAAGAATAATACTATAATCTCTACAATCTCCTTCCAATATCTAATCAATTTTGGGCATCTCCAAAAACAATGTATAAGATCCGCCCTCTCCGCCCTACATTTTGGGCACTTATCCGAGGTTCTAACCCCCATTTTCCTTAACAACCAGGGAGAACGATGTAGCCTATGGAGAATAAAAAATTGTGAAATTTTATGTGAAGCCCTTTCTGAAACCCCGACATAACTTCTAAGGGCATCAACCCACTTATCTTCCGACAGAGATAAAAGATCATTTTCCCAATTTCCTCTAGCTGATATTATGATCCTTTCTTTTTTTACCTCCATCAAAATTCCATACTTTTTTTTTGTCAGTCCCTTTTTTTCCTCTCCACTAGTAAATCTATGTATTCTATTTGATTGTTCTTTTCTGTATTTATTGGCGTTAACTGATACCCCAACCGCGTTTTTTAACTGGAAATATTTAAACCTATCCTTTTGAGGGATCCCAAACTCTGTTACCAAGGTGTCAAAGTTCTTCAATATATCTTCCTCAAATAATTGCCCTAGATATTTAACCCCCTTTTTTTCCCAATCTATATAAGATTTAATCTTTTGCACTTCCTTTAGGTTTATATTGTTCCAAATAGGTGTGTAATTTAAAAAACCCTCAATCTCCATATTTTTTTTCAATTCCACCCATGTGTTCCCCATTAAGTTCATTAGCTTATTTTCTGTATTATCTTTTCCTAATATTCCTGACTCCAACACCTCTAAATAGTTTATTTCCCCTGTCCACCCCATCTTCTTTAACTCATCCCTCCCCACCGTTCCATTTAAAGTTCCGCTTATCTGAGTATATTGTGTTATCAAATAATAAAAAATCCAATTTGGAACTGCTAAACCACCATCTCTTACTGGGAGTTGAAGGACCTGTCTCTTTAACCTAGGAGTATTGCCTTTCCAAATAAAATCCCCCATTAAAGTATCTAGCAACCCAAAAAACTTTCTGGACAACCACATTGGGGAATTTTGCAATACATATAGAATTTTCGGAAGGAAAATCATTTTTATTAAATTCACCCGACCCTGAATTGATAGTGGCAATTTTTTCCAGATGTGTATTTTAGTTCTCAGTTCTTTTATTAAAGGAAGTATATTTAATTTCTCATAATCTTGAATATTTGTAGAAATCTGTATGCCTAAATACCTAAAACTCTCGTGTTGTTCAAGTACATGCACCTTTGCAAAATTCTGTGGTGACCCCTTACCTAATAACATCATATGGGATTTCTCCCAGTTTATATTTAATCCCGAAAAAAATCCAAATTTATTTATTATATCTATAACTCTATTAAATTCCTCTCCCGTGTTGTGTAAAAATAATAAAATATCATCGGCATACATTATTAGTTTTTCCTTTCCGTCTTTATACTGAAAACCGATATACTCCTTATTATTTCTTATCAAACATGCCAAAGGTTCGATTGCAATGGCGAATAATAGTGGAGAGAGAGGGCATCCCTGCCTGGTGCCCCTGTGAAGGGCAAAAGGCAGGGACAAGCTCCCGTCCACCATCACCCTGGACCTAGGATTGGAATATATAAGTTGGATCCACCTTATAAATCCCTCCCCCACACCAACCCTTTTTAACACTACCCATAAATACTCCCACTCGATGCAATCGAAAGCTTTTTGTGCATCGAGTGAGAGTATAGCTTTTTCGCCAGCTTCTATTTTATTAGCTTCAATATTGAGATACAGCCTCCTAATATTTGAGTATATTGTCCTCCCCGGTATAAATCCTGTCTGATCTTCATGGATTATATTTTGAATCACCTTAGAGAGCCTACTAGCCAGAACTTTTGCTAGAATCTTTATATCTGTATTCAACAGAGATATTGGGCTATATGAGCCAGGATCCAATTGGTCTTTATCTTTTTTTGGGATCAAAGTTATTATTGCTTCATTCATTGACTCACCCGTTTTTTGGGCCTCACATAATGTCGCCCTTAATTCCGGTACTAACACCTGTGAGTAGGTTCTATATATTTCAAAAGGAAGTCCATCGCACCCTGGTGACTTTAGTGGTTTCACCTGACCCAGAACCTCCTCTATCTCTGAATTGGAAATTTCTTTATCCAGGAATTCTTTTTGTATTTTAGATATCTCGGGAATAGGAATCTGGTCTAAGTAATTTTCCAGGTCTTTTTTGTTATATTGTACCCTAGACTTATACAATTCCTCGAAATATTCAACAAGGACCTTTTTTATTTCCTCCGGTGAACTTACTACTTCACCTCTATTATCCTTAATAGCCCCTATCCATGCTTTCCCTTTCTGGTTTTTGACTATGCCTGCAAGAATTTTTCCAACCTTTTCACCCTCCGATGCCAACTGAAACCCCTGAAATAGCAATTCCTTCCTTGTTTTGTCCATATAGTATGTTTTTAAGTTTTCTTGTTCTTGTTCCCATTTCCTCTTATTACTTCCGGTTGGATTCCTTATACATCTAGCTCTAGCCTCATCTAAATTCTTTTCCAATACTTTACCCTTTTCTTTAATAGTTTTCCTAAAACAATTCACCTTTTTGAACAAACACCCTCTAAGGTATGCCTTGGCCGTATCCCATACTATAGATCTTTTAGCGGAGCCAATATTATCCCCAAAAAATGTTTTTAAGTCCAATCCTATACTCTCTTTATCTGAAATATACGTTAACCAGTGAGGATTGAACTTGAACAGAGGCAAGTTTTGTCTCTTGCTCAAATCCAAATCCGTTATGAGAGCACTATGATCGGACAAAACCATCGGGAAGTACTTTATACTTATCTTATTTTGGGTCATTAAATTTTTGTTTCCTAGAACCATGTCTATTCTTGACCACGTCTGGTGTGTTTTAGAATAGCAGGAGTACATTGTTTCCTCTGGGTTTAAATATCGCCAGACATCAATCCAATTGAACTCCAGAACCGTTTTACAAAAATCTACATTTTGCGCTCTTCCCCCTCCGCCAGACACCCTATCTCTGAGTGGATCCATTACAGCATTATAATCCCCTGTTGCTATCATTATACATTCCTGTTTGTTCAGCATAAATCTATGTAACTCGTACAAGACATCTGAGTTATAAGGCGGAGGAATATATACATTTGCAATCACCATCTCAACCCCCTCCACTTTACAATGCAGAAAGAGGTACCTGCCATAATCGTCCGCCTCATATTTAACACACTCAAATTTAATCTTTTTATGTACCAAAATTGAAACCCCTCTAGAATAGGTAGTATATACCGAATGATACCCTTCCACACTCCATCCCTTTTTCATCCATATGAGAGAATCTTTAACCAAGTGTGTCTCTTGGAGGCAGACGATGGCCGGCAAGAACCTCCTAATCCACTCAAAGACAGCATATCTCTTAATCTTTTCCCGCAAACCTCTCACGTTCAACGAGACAAACCTAACCATCTAACCGAGGGGGAAGAGAGCAAAACAAAACAAAACAAAAAAAAAACCTTTCTCTCTCCCCTCCCCAAGATAACCCCCCCCCCCTTCCTGAGTAGCTCCCGCGCTGCTGTTCAGCAGATAGGGTAGCTCCATAACTCAGCATTATGGCTCCCCTGCCCCCCCTCACACCCCCAACCCCCTCAGCCGCCAACCGTGTCTAACCAATCATTTGCCTCAATAGGTGTCTGAAAGAATTCGACTTTTCCTTTGTACTCCACCCTTAACTTTGCCGGAAAGAGTAAATTGTATTTCAAACCCGCCTCCCTTAATCTCCTCTTTACGCTAATAAACTCCTTCCTGCGTGTATTAGTGTCTGCAGAGTAATCTGGAAATAGTCTTATTTTTACCCCATGAATCTGGTATTTATCAGAAACTCTGGCATCCGACAATATTGTATCCCGGTCCCTAGAAAGTAAACATTTCACCACCATATGTCTGGGATATTCCCCTGGAACGATCTTTTTCACTGGGACCCTATATGCTCTTTCAATTGCAAAAGTGGGGGAAAGAGCTCCCTCCTTACAGTTCTCTTTTATCCACCGCTCCATAAATTCTACACTATTATTCCCTTCTTCCCGTTCTGGAATCCCTACACATCTTATATTTGCTCTCCTTGATCTATCTTCTTGATTTATTAGTTTTTGTTCCATTTTAACATTTATCTCTTTTAAAGTTACAACCTCTCGCTTTAATTTCTCTACCGAATATTCCAAGGGTGAAATCCTTTTTTCCAACTCGTGTAATCGCTCTCTTAATTTCTCCATATCTCCTCGTATTATACTAACATCCGTCTGTACCGCTCCAATCTGTGTCACTATACTCCCCACTATGTTTTCAGTCCTGGACACAGTCTGAAATATATCTTTCATCATTTTAATATCCAACTCTGGAGCCACTTCGGGGGTTCCTAGATCCTCGATTATACCTGTATTCCCATTCTCCTGTGTCAGGGTATATGTCTCTGTGTGTCCAGTTTTTTCTTTCTGTAAGGGGGTAGAGGCTGGGGAATTTGGTGTCAAATATTTACTTAAACTGTGTTGTTTTTGCCCAGTCTCTAACCCTGAAATTGATCTCCTACTACTACCCCCACCAGGAGCACGTTGTTCCTCTCTCGTCTTTGGAGACATCTTATGCTTTACTGTTATTTTCCCCCTTCCCTTCTCTCTCCCCTCTCTCTCCCCTCTCGCCCTCCTCCTCCTTCACACCTATTCTCCTCACTCCCTCCTCTGTACCTCTAACCCCTTCCCCTCTTGCCACTATCTCAATCAATTCCAGATATTTTCCCCTAGCTCTTACAAATTCTCTTCACACAAACCAGCGACACTATTCGGACACATATTACAACATCAATGTTAATGTCCTAACAACAATATAGTCCAAACAGTTAGTCCAAGCAAACAGGCCCGCATATACGGGCCAATTCCCAGTGGAAAAAAAAAAACGGTTAAAGGGGGGGGGAGGAAAAAGAAAGGAGAGAGAAAAAAAAAATAAAAAGTTAACCAATCAAAGAAAAATATAAAGAATATACAAAAAACGTCAATTAAAACAGGGAGGATAGAGGGGAACAGGTCCTATTAAGTATTATAATTAAAGCACCTGGTACGGAAAGAAGAGAAAGAGGAAAAAAAAAACGCACACAGTCCTGTCCACAGACGTCTTCTTAGTTCTTCTCTATATTAGTCCAAGGTAGAAGGTTAGTAACAACAGTTAGAAGTAGCAAAGTAGCAAAGGTCCGCAGATCTTCAAGTCCACAGTATTTAACACTGGAGCAAATACAGGAGAGGTTAACAGATTTAGAGTTGATCCTAATTAATCCAGAGATTAGTAGGGGATTAGAAGGTATTTAAACCATCAGGCTTAAAAAAGAAAGGGGGCTTATACCCAACAGAAAAAAACGGGGTGAACCGCGTCAAAGTTCAGCTCTGTCATGCAGAAATCAATCCCCGTTGTTGGCACCACGTAGCCGCAACCAATCTTCACCCCTTATTCCTCCTTTCCCCTTACCTCTCCCTTGATCTGCTTTGCACAGAAATCGCAAAAATAACTTGTAAGTGCGCCCTACTACAGGTGGTATCTGGCAGGCTCTCACTTTCACTTTCACGACCAACTCTGTCAGCACTTCTGTAATGATAGTGGTTGTGGCAAAAAGAAAGCTTCCATTCACTATATTTAATGGACACCGAAGGCACCTCTTCTTCAGTAAGCGAGGCACAACTTGCAAAGAAAGCCAACAACAATCGGCAGCAGCTATGGCACTGCCCAGCCTTCACAGCCTCAGAAGACCTCAAACACCGAAACACAGGCAGCGCTCACCGGCCTCGATACCGGCCTCGATACCGGGGTGGCGCTACCACACCAGCGCGCCTCCACTTCTAAGATCTCCTACGATCTCACCACCCCTGGTATCGGCGTCCTCGGCTGATCTCAGTCATCGAGGGCAGCGCGGAATCCTCCATCAGTCGCCCACGCCAGACCACAGCCATCCGCCATCAGGAACACAAGCCGGCCGGAGAGACGAAGGTGAGGGGAGGCGGAGCCCTGCGTCTTACATCAGACACTCACATGCTCCCAGACAATCAGGCTTCATGTCATAGCAAAGAATCAGGCTTCACGTCACCCACCACTGGAACAGGCCACTGTCAGATATTTTTAGGCCCCAGCACACAGACAGAGGATAGAGGTCTCATTGCAGAGAATCAGGCTTCATGTCATAGCAAAGAATCAGGCTTCACGTCACCCACCACTGAAACAGGACACTGTCAGATATTTAGGCCCCAGCACCCAGACAGAGGATAGAGGTCCCATTGCAGAGAATCAGGCTTCATGTCATAGCAAAGAATCAGGCTTCACGTCACCCACCACTGGAACAGGCCACTGTCAGAAATTTTTAGGCCCCAGCACACAGACAGAAGAGAGAGGTCCCATAGCATAGATTCAGGCTTCATGTCATGGCAGAGAATCAGGCTTCATGTCATAGCAGAGAATCAGGCTTCATGTCATAGCAGAGAATCAGGCTTCACGTCACCCACCACCGGAACAGGCCATTGTCAGATATTTAGGCCCCGGCACCCAGACAGAGGATAGAGGTCTCATTGCAGAGAATCAGGCTTCATGTCATAGCAAAGAACCAGGCTTCACGTCACCCACCACTGGAACAGGCCACTGTCAGATATTTTTAGGCCCCGGCACACAGACAGAGGATAGAGGTCCCATAGCAGAGAATCAGGCTACATGTCATAGCAGAGAATCAGGCTTCACATCACCCACCACTGGAACAGGCCATTGTCAGATATTTAGGCCCTGGCACCCAGACAGAGGAGAGAGGTCCCATAGCAGAGAATCAGGCTTCATGTCATAGCAGAGAATCAGGCTTCACGTCACCCACCACTGGAACAGGCCACTGTCAGATATTTAGGCACCGGCACCCAGACAGAGGAGAGAGGTCCCATAGCAGAGATTCAGGCTTCATGTCATAGCAGAGAATCAGGCTTCACGTCACCCACCACTGGAACAGACCACTGTCAGATATTTTTAGGCCCCGGGACACAGACAGAGGAGAGAGGTCCCATAGCAGTGATTCAGGCTTTATGTCATAGCAGAGAATCAGGCTTCATATCATAGCAGAGAATCAGGCTTCAAGTCACCCACCACTGGAACAGGCCATTGTCAGATATTTATGCCCCGGCACCCAGACAGAGGAGACAGGTCCCATAGCAGAGAATCAGGCTTCAAAACATAGCAGAGAATCAGGCTTCATGTCATAGCAGAGAAACAGGCTTAACGTCACCCACCACCGGAACAGGCCATTGTCAGATATTTAGGCCACGGCACCCAGACAGAGGAGAAAGGTCCCATAGCAGAGAATCAGGCTTCATGTCATAGCAGAGAATCAGGCTTCATGTCATAGCAGAAAATCAGGCTTCATGTCATAGCAGAGAATCAGGCTTCACATCACCCACCACTGGAACAGGCCATTGTCAGATATTTAGGCCCCGGCACCCAGACAGCGGAGAGAGGTCCCATTGCAGAGAATCAGGCTTCATGGCATAGTAGAGAATCAGGCTTTACGTCACCCACCACTGGAACAGGCCATTGTCAGATATTTAGGCCCCGACACCCAGACAGAGGTCCCATAGCAGAGAATCAGCCTTCATGTCATAGCAGAGAATCAGGCTTCATGTCATAGCAGAGAATCAGGCTTCATGTCTTGGCAGAGTATCAGGCTTCACGTCACCCACCACTGGAACAGGCCATTGTCAGAAATTTAGGCCCCGGCACCCAGACAGAGGATAGAGGTCCCATTGCAGAGAATCAGGCTTCATGTCATAGCAAAGAATCAGGCTTCACGTCACCCACCACTAGAACAGGCCACTGTCAGATATTTTTAGGCCCCGGCACACAGACAGAGGAGAGAGGTCCCATAGCATAGATTCAGGCTTCATGTCACAGCAGAGAATCAGGCTTCATGTCATAGCAGAGAATCAGGCTTCATGTCATAGCAGAGAATCAGGCTTAACGTCACCCACCACCGGAACAGGCCATTGTCAGATATTTAGGCCCCGGCACCCAGACAGAGGAGAAAGGTCCCATAGCAGAGAATCAGGCTTCATGTCATAGCAGAGAATCAGGCTTCAAGTCATAGCAAAAAATCAGGCTTCATGTCATAGCAGAGAATCAGGCTTCACATCACCCACCACTGGAACAGGCCATTGTCAGATATTTAGGCCCCGGCACCCAGACAGAGGATAGAGGTCCCATTGCAGAGAATCAGGCTTCATGGCATAGTAGAGAATCAGGCTTTACGTCACCCACCACTGGAACAGGCCATTGTCAGATATTTAGGCCCCGACACCCAGACAGAGGTCCCATAGCAGAGAATCAGGCTTCATGTCATAGCAGAGAATCAGGCTTCATGTCATAGCAGAGAATCAGGCTTCATGTCTTGGCAGAGAATCAGGCTTCACGTCACCCACCACTGGAACAGGTCATTGTCAGATATTTAGGCCCCGGTACCCAGACAGAGGATAGAGGTCCCATTGCAGAGAATCAGGCTTCATGTCATAGCAAAGAATCAGGCTTCACGTCACCCACCACTGGAACAGGCCACTGTCAGATATTTTTAGGCCCCAGCACACAGACAGAGGAGAGAGGTCCCATAGCATAGATTCAGGCTTCATGTCATAGCAGAGAATCAGGCTTCATGTCATAGCAGAGAATCAGGCTTCATGTCATAGCAGAGAATCAGGCTTCACGTCACCCACCACTGGAACAGGCCACTGTCAGATATTTAGGCACCGGCACCCAGACAGAGGAGAGAGGTCCCATAGCAGAGATTCAGGCTTCATGTCATAGCAGAGAATCAGGCTTCACGTCACCCACCACTGGAACAGACCACTGTCAGATATTTTTAGGCCCCGGGACACAGACAGAGGAGAGAGGTCCCATAGCAGTGATTCAGGCTTCATGTCATAGCAGAGAATCAGGCTTCATATCATAGCAGAGAATCAGGCTTCAAGTCACCCACCACTGGAACAGGCCATTGTCAGATATTTATGCCCCGGCACCCAGACAGAGGAGACAGGTCCCATAGCAGAGAATCAGGCTTCATGTCATAGCAGAGAAACAGGCTTAACGTCACCCACCACCGGAACAGGCCATTGTCAGATATTTAGGCCACGGCACCCAGACAGAGGAGAAAGGTCCCATAGCAGAGAATCAGGCTTCATGTCATAGCAGAGAATCAGGCTTCAAGTCATAGCAGAAAATCAGGCTTCATGTCATAGCAGAGAATCAGGCTTCACATCACCCACCACTGGAACAGGCCATTGTCAGATATTTAGGCCCCGGCACCCAGACAGCGGAGAGAGGTCCCATTGCAGAGAATCAGGCTTCATGGCATAGTAGAGAATCAGGCTTTACGTCACCCACCACTGGAACAGGCCATTGTCAGATATTTAGGCCCCGACACCCAGACAGAGGTCCCATAGCAGAGAATCAGCCTTCATGTCATAGCAGAGAATCAGGCTTCATGTCATAGCAGAGAATCAGGCTTCATGTCTTGGCAGAGTATCAGGCTTCACGTCACCCACCACTGGAACAGGCCATTGTCAGAAATTTAGGCCCCGGCACCCAGACAGAGGATAGAGGTCCCATTGCAGAGAATCAGGCTTCATGTCATAGCAAAGAATCAGGCTTCACGTCACCCACCACTAGAACAGGCCACTGTCAGATATTTTTAGGCCCCGGCACACAGACAGAGGAGAGAGGTCCCATAGCATAGATTCAGGCTTCATGTCACAGCAGAGAATCAGGCTTCATGTCATAGCAGAGAATCAGGCTTCATGTCATAGCAGAGAATCAGGCTTCATATCATAGCAGAGAATCAGGCTTCAAGTCACCCACCACTGGAACAGGCCATTGTCAGATATTTATGCCCCGGCACCCAGACAGAGGAGACAGGTCCCATAGCAGAGAATCAGGCTTCATGTCATAGCAGAGAAACAGGCTTAACGTCACCCACCACCGGAACAGGCCATTGTCAGATATTTAGGCCACGGCACCCAGACAGAGGAGAAAGGTCCCATAGCAGAGAATCAGGCTTCATGTCATAGCAGAGAATCAGGCTTCAAGTCATAGCAGAAAATCAGGCTTCATGTCATAGCAGAGAATCAGGCTTCACATCACCCACCACTGGAACAGGCCATTGTCAGATATTTAGGCCCCGGCACCCAGACAGCGGAGAGAGGTCCCATTGCAGAGAATCAGGCTTCATGGCATAGTAGAGAATCAGGCTTTACGTCACCCACCACTGGAACAGGCCATTGTCAGATATTTAGGCCCCGACACCCAGACAGAGGTCCCATAGCAGAGAATCAGCCTTCATGTCATAGCAGAGAATCAGGCTTCATGTCATAGCAGAGAATCAGGCTTCAAGTCATAGCAGAAAATCAGGCTTCATGTCATAGCAGAGAATCAGGCTTCACATCACCCACCACTGGAACAGGCCATTGTCAGATATTTAGGCCCCGGCACCCAGACAGCGGAGAGAGGTCCCATTGCAGAGAATCAGGCTTCATGGCATAGTAGAGAATCAGGCTTTACGTCACCCACCACTGGAACAGGCCATTGTCAGATATTTAGGCCCCGGCACCCAGACAGAGGAGAGAGGTCCCATAGCAGAGATTCAGGCTTCATGTCATAGCAGAGAATCAGGCTTCACGTCACCCACCACTGGAACAGACCACTGTCAGATATTTTTAGGCCCCGGGACACAGACAGAGGAGAGAGGTCCCATAGCAGTGATTCAGGCTTTATGTCATAGCAGAGAATCAGGCTTCATATCATAGCAGAGAATCAGGCTTCAAGTCACCCACCACTGGAACAGGCCATTGTCAGATATTTATGCCCCGGCACCCAGACAGAGGAGACAGGTCCCATAGCAGAGAATCAGGCTTCAAAACATAGCAGAGAATCAGGCTTCATGTCATAGCAGAGAAACAGGCTTAACGTCACCCACCACCGGAACAGGCCATTGTCAGATATTTAGGCCACGGCACCCAGACAGAGGAGAAAGGTCCCATAGCAGAGAATCAGGCTTCATGTCATAGCAGAGAATCAGGCTTCATGTCATAGCAGAAAATCAGGCTTCATGTCATAGCAGAGAATCAGGCTTCACATCACCCACCACTGGAACAGGCCATTGTCAGATATTTAGGCCCCGGCACCCAGACAGCGGAGAGAGGTCCCATTGCAGAGAATCAGGCTTCATGGCATAGTAGAGAATCAGGCTTTACGTCACCCACCACTGGAACAGGCCATTGTCAGATATTTAGGCCCCGACACCCAGACAGAGGTCCCATAGCAGAGAATCAGCCTTCATGTCATAGCAGAGAATCAGGCTTCATGTCATAGCAGAGAATCAGGCTTCATGTCTTGGCAGAGTATCAGGCTTCACGTCACCCACCACTGGAACAGGCCATTGTCAGAAATTTAGGCCCCGGCACCCAGACAGAGGATAGAGGTCCCATTGCAGAGAATCAGGCTTCATGTCATAGCAAAGAATCAGGCTTCACGTCACCCACCACTAGAACAGGCCACTGTCAGATATTTTTAGGCCCCGGCACACAGACAGAGGAGAGAGGTCCCATAGTATGATTCAGGCTTCATGTCACAGCAGAGAATCAGGCTTCATGTCATAGCAGAGAATCAGGCTTCATGTCATAGCAGAGAATCAGGCTTAACGTCACCCACCACCGGAACAGGCCATTGTCAGATATTTAGGCCCCGGCACCCAGACAGAGGAGAAAGGTCCCATAGCAGAGAATCAGGCTTCATGTCATAGCAGAGAATCAGGCTTCAAGTCATGGCAAAAAATCAGGCTTCATGTCATAGCAGAGAATCAGGCTTCACATCACCCACCACTGGAACAGGCCATTGTCAGATATTTAGGCCCCGGCACCCAGACAGAGGATAGAGGTCCCATTGCAGAGAATCAGGCTTCATGGCATAGTAGAGAATCAGGCTTTACGTCACCCACCACTGGAACAGGCCATTGTCAGATATTTAGGCCCCGACACCCAGACAGAGGTCCCATAGCAGAGAATCAGGCTTCATGTCATAGCAGAGAATCAGGCTTCATGTCATAGCAGAGAATCAGGCTTCATGTCTTGGCAGAGAATCAGGCTTCACGTCACCCACCACTGGAACAGGTCATTGTCAGATATTTAGGCCCCGGTACCCAGACAGAGGATAGAGGTCCCATTGCAGAGAATCAGGCTTCATGTCATAGCAAAGAATCAGGCTTCACGTCACCCACCACTGGAACAGGCCACTGTCAGATATTTTTAGGCCCCAGCACACAGACAGAGGAGAGAGGTCCCATAGCATAGATTCAGGCTTCATGTCATAGCAGAGAATCAGGCTTCATGTCATAGCAGAGAATCAGGCTTCATGTCATAGCAGAGAATCAGGCTTCACGTCACCCACCACTGGAACAGGCCACTGTCAGATATTTAGGCACCGGCACCCAGACAGAGGAGAGAGGTCCCATAGCAGAGATTCAGGCTTCATGTCATAGCAGAGAATCAGGCTTCACGTCACCCACCACTGGAACAGACCACTGTCAGATATTTTTAGGCCCCGGGACACAGACAGAGGAGAGAGGTCCCATAGCAGTGATTCAGGCTTCATGTCATAGCAGAGAATCAGGCTTCATATCATAGCAGAGAATCAGGCTTCAAGTCACCCACCACTGGAACAGGCCATTGTCAGATATTTATGCCCCGGCACCCAGACAGAGGAGACAGGTCCCATAGCAGAGAATCAGGCTTCATGTCATAGCAGAGAAACAGGCTTAACGTCACCCACCACCGGAACAGGCCATTGTCAGATATTTAGGCCACGGCACCCAGACAGAGGAGAAAGGTCCCATAGCAGAGAATCAGGCTTCATGTCATAGCAGAGAATCAGGCTTCAAGTCATAGCAGAAAATCAGGCTTCATGTCATAGCAGAGAATCAGGCTTCACATCACCCACCACTGGAACAGGCCATTGTCAGATATTTAGGCCCCGGCACCCAGACAGCGGAGAGAGGTCCCATTGCAGAGAATCAGGCTTCATGGCATAGTAGAGAATCAGGCTTTACGTCACCCACCACTGGAACAGGCCATTGTCAGATATTTAGGCCCCGACACCCAGACAGAGGTCCCATAGCAGAGAATCAGCCTTCATGTCATAGCAGAGAATCAGGCTTCATGTCATAGCAGAGAATCAGGCTTCATGTCTTGGCAGAGTATCAGGCTTCACGTCACCCACCACTGGAACAGGCCACTGTCAGATATTTTTAGGCCCCAGCACACAGACAGAGGAGAGAGGTCCCATAGCATAGATTCAGGCTTCATGTCATAGCAGAGAATCAGGCTTCATGTCATAGCAGAGAATCAGGCTTCATGTCATAGCAGAGAATCAGGCTTCACGTCACCCACCACTGGAACAGGCCACTGTCAGATATTTTTAGGCCCCAGCACACAGACAGAGGAGAGAGGTCCCATAGCATAGATTCAGGCTTCATGTCATAGCAGAGAATCAGGCTTCATGTCATAGCAGAGAATCAGGCTTCATGTCATAGCAGAGAATCAGGCTTCACGTCACCCACCACTGGAACAGGCCACTGTCAGATATTTAGGCACCGGCACCCAGACAGAGGAGAGAGGTCCCATAGCAGAGATTCAGGCTTCATGTCATAGCAGAGAATCAGGCTTCACGTCACCCACCACTGGAACAGACCACTGTCAGATATTTTTAGGCCCCGGGACACAGACAGAGGAGAGAGGTCCCATAGCAGTGATTCAGGCTTCATGTCATAGCAGAGAATCAGGCTTCATATCATAGCAGAGAATCAGGCTTCAAGTCACCCACCACTGGAACAGGCCATTGTCAGATATTTATGCCCCGGCACCCAGACAGAGGAGACAGGTCCCATAGCAGAGAATCAGGCTTCATGTCATAGCAGAGAAACAGGCTTAACGTCACCCACCACCGGAACAGGCCATTGTCAGATATTTAGGCCACGGCACCCAGACAGAGGAGAAAGGTCCCATAGCAGAGAATCAGGCTTCATGTCATAGCAGAGAATCAGGCTTCAAGTCATAGCAGAAAATCAGGCTTCATGTCATAGCAGAGAATCAGGCTTCACATCACCCACCACTGGAACAGGCCATTGTCAGATATTTAGGCCCCGGCACCCAGACAGCGGAGAGAGGTCCTATTGCAGAGAATCAGGCTTCATGGCATAGTAGAGAATCAGGCTTTACGTCACCCACCACTGGAACAGGCCATTGTCAGATATTTAGGCCCCGACACCCAGACAGAGGTCCCATAGCAGAGAATCAGCCTTCATGTCATAGCAGAGAATCAGGCTTCATGTCATAGCAGAGAATCAGGCTTCATGTCTTGGCAGAGTATCAGGCTTCACGTCACCCACCACTGGAACAGGCCATTGTCAGAAATTTAGGCCCCGGCACCCAGACAGAGGATAGAGGTCCCATTGCAGAGAATCAGGCTTCATGTCATAGCAAAGAATCAGGCTTCACGTCACCCACCACCAGAACAGGCCACTGTCAGATATTTTTAGGCCCCGGCACACAGACAGAGGAGAGAGGTCCCATAGCATAGATTCAGGCTTCATGTCACAGCAGAGAATCAGGCTTCATGTCATAGCAGAGAATCAGGCTTCATGTCATAGCAGAGAATCAGGCTTCATATCATAGCAGAGAATCAGGCTTCAAGTCACCCACCACTGGAACAGGCCATTGTCAGATATTTATGCCCCGGCACCCAGACAGAGGAGACAGGTCCCATAGCAGAGAATCAGGCTTCATGTCATAGCAGAGAAACAGGCTTAACGTCACCCACCACCGGAACAGGCCATTGTCAGATATTTAGGCCACGGCACCCAGACAGAGGAGAAAGGTCCCATAGCAGAGAATCAGGCTTCATGTCATAGCAGAGAATCAGGCTTCAAGTCATAGCAGAAAATCAGGCTTCATGTCATAGCAGAGAATCAGGCTTCACATCACCCACCACTGGAACAGGCCATTGTCAGATATTTAGGCCCCGGCACCCAGACAGCGGAGAGAGGTCCCATTGCAGAGAATCAGGCTTCATGGCATAGTAGAGAATCAGGCTTTACGTCACCCACCACTGGAACAGGCCATTGTCAGATATTTAGGCCCCGACACCCAGACAGAGGTCCCATAGCAGAGAATCAGCCTTCATGTCATAGCAGAGAATCAGGCTTCATGTCATAGCAGAGAATCAGGCTTCAAGTCATAGCAGAAAATCAGGCTTCATGTCATAGCAGAGAATCAGGCTTCACATCACCCACCACTGGAACAGGCCATTGTCAGATATTTAGGCCCCGGCACCCAGACAGCGGAGAGAGGTCCCATTGCAGAGAATCAGGCTTCATGGCATAGTAGAGAATCAGGCTTTACGTCACCCACCACTGGAACAGGCCATTGTCAGATATTTAGGCCCCGGCACCCAGACAGAGGAGAGAGGTCCCATAGCAGAGATTCAGGCTTCATGTCATAGCAGAGAATCAGGCTTCACGTCACCCACCACTGGAACAGACCACTGTCAGATATTTTTAGGCCCCGGGACACAGACAGAGGAGAGAGGTCCCATAGCAGTGATTCAGGCTTTATGTCATAGCAGAGAATCAGGCTTCATATCATAGCAGAGAATCAGGCTTCAAGTCACCCACCACTGGAACAGGCCATTGTCAGATATTTATGCCCCGGCACCCAGACAGAGGAGACAGGTCCCATAGCAGAGAATCAGGCTTCAAAACATAGCAGAGAATCAGGCTTCATGTCATAGCAGAGAAACAGGCTTAACGTCACCCACCACCGGAACAGGCCATTGTCAGATATTTAGGCCACGGCACCCAGACAGAGGAGAAAGGTCCCATAGCAGAGAATCAGGCTTCATGTCATAGCAGAGAATCAGGCTTCATGTCATAGCAGAAAATCAGGCTTCATGTCATAGCAGAGAATCAGGCTTCACATCACCCACCACTGGAACAGGCCATTGTCAGATATTTAGGCCCCGGCACCCAGACAGCGGAGAGAGGTCCCATTGCAGAGAATCAGGCTTCATGGCATAGTAGAGAATCAGGCTTTACGTCACCCACCACTGGAACAGGCCATTGTCAGATATTTAGGCCCCGACACCCAGACAGAGGTCCCATAGCAGAGAATCAGCCTTCATGTCATAGCAGAGAATCAGGCTTCATGTCATAGCAGAGAATCAGGCTTCATGTCTTGGCAGAGTATCAGGCTTCACGTCACCCACCACTGGAACAGGCCATTGTCAGAAATTTAGGCCCCGGCACCCAGACAGAGGATAGAGGTCCCATTGCAGAGAATCAGGCTTCATGTCATAGCAAAGAATCAGGCTTCACGTCACCCACCACTAGAACAGGCCACTGTCAGATATTTTTAGGCCCCGGCACACAGACAGAGGAGAGAGGTCCCATAGTATGATTCAGGCTTCATGTCACAGCAGAGAATCAGGCTTCATGTCATAGCAGAGAATCAGGCTTCATGTCATAGCAGAGAATCAGGCTTAACGTCACCCACCACCGGAACAGGCCATTGTCAGATATTTAGGCCCCGGCACCCAGACAGAGGAGAAAGGTCCCATAGCAGAGAATCAGGCTTCATGTCATAGCAGAGAATCAGGCTTCAAGTCATAGCAAAAAATCAGGCTTCATGTCATAGCAGAGAATCAGGCTTCACATCACCCACCACTGGAACAGGCCATTGTCAGATATTTAGGCCCCGGCACCCAGACAGAGGATAGAGGTCCCATTGCAGAGAATCAGGCTTCATGGCATAGTAGAGAATCAGGCTTTACGTCACCCACCACTGGAACAGGCCATTGTCAGATATTTAGGCCCCGACACCCAGACAGAGGTCCCATAGCAGAGAATCAGGCTTCATGTCATAGCAGAGAATCAGGCTTCATGTCATAGCAGAGAATCAGGCTTCATGTCTTGGCAGAGAATCAGGCTTCACGTCACCCACCACTGGAACAGGTCATTGTCAGATATTTAGGCCCCGGTACCCAGACAGAGGATAGAGGTCCCATTGCAGAGAATCAGGCTTCATGTCATAGCAAAGAATCAGGCTTCACGTCACCCACCACTGGAACAGGCCACTGTCAGATATTTTTAGGCCCCAGCACACAGACAGAGGAGAGAGGTCCCATAGCATAGATTCAGGCTTCATGTCATAGCAGAGAATCAGGCTTCATGTCATAGCAGAGAATCAGGCTTCATGTCATAGCAGAGAATCAGGCTTCACGTCACCCACCACTGGAACAGGCCACTGTCAGATATTTAGGCACCGGCACCCAGACAGAGGAGAGAGGTCCCATAGCAGAGATTCAGGCTTCATGTCATAGCAGAGAATCAGGCTTCACGTCACCCACCACTGGAACAGACCACTGTCAGATATTTTTAGGCCCCGGGACACAGACAGAGGAGAGAGGTCCCATAGCAGTGATTCAGGCTTCATGTCATAGCAGAGAATCAGGCTTCATATCATAGCAGAGAATCAGGCTTCAAGTCACCCACCACTGGAACAGGCCATTGTCAGATATTTATGCCCCGGCACCCAGACAGAGGAGACAGGTCCCATAGCAGAGAATCAGGCTTCATGTCATAGCAGAGAAACAGGCTTAACGTCACCCACCACCGGAACAGGCCATTGTCAGATATTTAGGCCACGGCACCCAGACAGAGGAGAAAGGTCCCATAGCAGAGAATCAGGCTTCATGTCATAGCAGAGAATCAGGCTTCAAGTCATAGCAGAAAATCAGGCTTCATGTCATAGCAGAGAATCAGGCTTCACATCACCCACCACTGGAACAGGCCATTGTCAGATATTTAGGCCCCGGCACCCAGACAGCGGAGAGAGGTCCCATTGCAGAGAATCAGGCTTCATGGCATAGTAGAGAATCAGGCTTTACGTCACCCACCACTGGAACAGGCCATTGTCAGATATTTAGGCCCCGACACCCAGACAGAGGTCCCATAGCAGAGAATCAGCCTTCATGTCATAGCAGAGAATCAGGCTTCATGTCATAGCAGAGAATCAGGCTTCATGTCTTGGCAGAGTATCAGGCTTCACGTCACCCACCACTGGAACAGGCCATTGTCAGAAATTTAGGCCCCGGCACCCAGACAGAGGATAGAGGTCCCATTGCAGAGAATCAGGCTTCATGTCATAGCAAAGAATCAGGCTTCACGTCACCCACCACTAGAACAGGCCACTGTCAGATATTTTTAGGCCCCGGCACACAGACAGAGGAGAGAGGTCCCATAGCATAGATTCAGGCTTCATGTCACAGCAGAGAATCAGGCTTCATGTCATAGCAGAGAATCAGGCTTCATGTCATAGCAGAGAATCAGGCTTCATATCATAGCAGAGAATCAGGCTTCAAGTCACCCACCACTGGAACAGGCCATTGTCAGATATTTATGCCCCGGCACCCAGACAGAGGAGACAGGTCCCATAGCAGAGAATCAGGCTTCATGTCATAGCAGAGAAACAGGCTTAACGTCACCCACCACCGGAACAGGCCATTGTCAGATATTTAGGCCACGGCACCCAGACAGAGGAGAAAGGTCCCATAGCAGAGAATCAGGCTTCATGTCATAGCAGAGAATCAGGCTTCAAGTCATAGCAGAAAATCAGGCTTCATGTCATAGCAGAGAATCAGGCTTCACATCACCCACCACTGGAACAGGCCATTGTCAGATATTTAGGCCCCGGCACCCAGACAGCGGAGAGAGGTCCCATTGCAGAGAATCAGGCTTCATGGCATAGTAGAGAATCAGGCTTTACGTCACCCACCACTGGAACAGGCCATTGTCAGATATTTAGGCCCCGACACCCAGACAGAGGTCCCATAGCAGAGAATCAGCCTTCATGTCATAGCAGAGAATCAGGCTTCATGTCATAGCAGAGAATCAGGCTTCAAGTCATAGCAGAAAATCAGGCTTCATGTCATAGCAGAGAATCAGGCTTCACATCACCCACCACTGGAACAGGCCATTGTCAGATATTTAGGCCCCGGCACCCAGACAGCGGAGAGAGGTCCCATTGCAGAGAATCAGGCTTCATGGCATAGTAGAGAATCAGGCTTTACGTCACCCACCACTGGAACAGGCCATTGTCAGATATTTAGGCCCCGGCACCCAGACAGAGGAGAGAGGTCCCATAGCAGAGATTCAGGCTTCATGTCATAGCAGAGAATCAGGCTTCACGTCACCCACCACTGGAACAGACCACTGTCAGATATTTTTAGGCCCCGGGACACAGACAGAGGAGAGAGGTCCCATAGCAGTGATTCAGGCTTTATGTCATAGCAGAGAATCAGGCTTCATATCATAGCAGAGAATCAGGCTTCAAGTCACCCACCACTGGAACAGGCCATTGTCAGATATTTATGCCCCGGCACCCAGACAGAGGAGACAGGTCCCATAGCAGAGAATCAGGCTTCAAAACATAGCAGAGAATCAGGCTTCATGTCATAGCAGAGAAACAGGCTTAACGTCACCCACCACCGGAACAGGCCATTGTCAGATATTTAGGCCACGGCACCCAGACAGAGGAGAAAGGTCCCATAGCAGAGAATCAGGCTTCATGTCATAGCAGAGAATCAGGCTTCATGTCATAGCAGAAAATCAGGCTTCATGTCATAGCAGAGAATCAGGCTTCACATCACCCACCACTGGAACAGGCCATTGTCAGATATTTAGGCCCCGGCACCCAGACAGCGGAGAGAGGTCCCATTGCAGAGAATCAGGCTTCATGGCATAGTAGAGAATCAGGCTTTACGTCACCCACCACTGGAACAGGCCATTGTCAGATATTTAGGCCCCGACACCCAGACAGAGGTCCCATAGCAGAGAATCAGCCTTCATGTCATAGCAGAGAATCAGGCTTCATGTCATAGCAGAGAATCAGGCTTCATGTCTTGGCAGAGTATCAGGCTTCACGTCACCCACCACTGGAACAGGCCATTGTCAGAAATTTAGGCCCCGGCACCCAGACAGAGGATAGAGGTCCCATTGCAGAGAATCAGGCTTCATGTCATAGCAAAGAATCAGGCTTCACGTCACCCACCACTAGAACAGGCCACTGTCAGATATTTTTAGGCCCCGGCACACAGACAGAGGAGAGAGGTCCCATAGCATAGATTCAGGCTTCATGTCACAGCAGAGAATCAGGCTTCATGTCATAGCAGAGAATCAGGCTTCATGTCATAGCAGAGAATCAGGCTTAACGTCACCCACCACCGGAACAGGCCATTGTCAGATATTTAGGCCCCGGCACCCAGACAGAGGAGAAAGGTCCCATAGCAGAGAATCAGGCTTCATGTCATAGCAGAGAATCAGGCTTCAAGTCATAGCAAAAAATCAGGCTTCATGTCATAGCAGAGAATCAGGCTTCACATCACCCACCACTGGAACAGGCCATTGTCAGATATTTAGGCCCCGGCACCCAGACAGAGGATAGAGGTCCCATTGCAGAGAATCAGGCTTCATGGCATAGTAGAGAATCAGGCTTTACGTCACCCACCACTGGAACAGGCCATTGTCAGATATTTAGGCCCCGACACCCAGACAGAGGTCCCATAGCAGAGAATCAGGCTTCATGTCATAGCAGAGAATCAGGCTTCATGTCATAGCAGAGAATCAGGCTTCATGTCTTGGCAGAGAATCAGGCTTCACGTCACCCACCACTGGAACAGGTCATTGTCAGATATTTAGGCCCCGGTACCCAGACAGAGGATAGAGGTCCCATTGCAGAGAATCAGGCTTCATGTCATAGCAAAGAATCAGGCTTCACGTCACCCACCACTGGAACAGGCCACTGTCAGATATTTTTAGGCCCCAGCACACAGACAGAGGAGAGAGGTCCCATAGCATAGATTCAGGCTTCATGTCATAGCAGAGAATCAGGCTTCATGTCATAGCAGAGAATCAGGCTTCATGTCATAGCAGAGAATCAGGCTTCACGTCACCCACCACTGGAACAGGCCACTGTCAGATATTTAGGCACCGGCACCCAGACAGAGGAGAGAGGTCCCATAGCAGAGATTCAGGCTTCATGTCATAGCAGAGAATCAGGCTTCACGTCACCCACCACTGGAACAGACCACTGTCAGATATTTTTAGGCCCCGGGACACAGACAGAGGAGAGAGGTCCCATAGCAGTGATTCAGGCTTCATGTCATAGCAGAGAATCAGGCTTCATATCATAGCAGAGAATCAGGCTTCAAGTCACCCACCACTGGAACAGGCCATTGTCAGATATTTATGCCCCGGCACCCAGACAGAGGAGACAGGTCCCATAGCAGAGAATCAGGCTTCATGTCATAGCAGAGAAACAGGCTTAACGTCACCCACCACCGGAACAGGCCATTGTCAGATATTTAGGCCACGGCACCCAGACAGAGGAGAAAGGTCCCATAGCAGAGAATCAGGCTTCATGTCATAGCAGAGAATCAGGCTTCAAGTCATAGCAGAAAATCAGGCTTCATGTCATAGCAGAGAATCAGGCTTCACATCACCCACCACTGGAACAGGCCATTGTCAGATATTTAGGCCCCGGCACCCAGACAGCGGAGAGAGGTCCCATTGCAGAGAATCAGGCTTCATGGCATAGTAGAGAATCAGGCTTTACGTCACCCACCACTGGAACAGGCCATTGTCAGATATTTAGGCCCCGACACCCAGACAGAGGTCCCATAGCAGAGAATCAGCCTTCATGTCATAGCAGAGAATCAGGCTTCATGTCATAGCAGAGAATCAGGCTTCATGTCTTGGCAGAGTATCAGGCTTCACGTCACCCACCACTGGAACAGGCCATTGTCAGAAATTTAGGCCCCAGCACCCAGACAGAGGATAGAGGTCCCATTGCAGAGAATCAGGCTTCATGTCATAGCAAAGAATCAGGCTTCACGTCACCCACCACTAGAACAGGCCACTGTCAGATATTTTTAGGCCCCGGCACACAGACAGAGGAGAGAGGTCCCATAGCATAGATTCAGGCTTCATGTCACAGCAGAGAATCAGGCTTCATGTCATAGCAGAGAATCAGGCTTCATGTCATAGCAGAGAATCAGGCTTCATATCATAGCAGAGAATCAGGCTTCAAGTCACCCACCACTGGAACAGGCCATTGTCAGATATTTATGCCCCGGCACCCAGACAGAGGAGACAGGTCCCATAGCAGAGAATCAGGCTTCATGTCATAGCAGAGAAACAGGCTTAACGTCACCCACCACCGGAACAGGCCATTGTCAGATATTTAGGCCACGGCACCCAGACAGAGGAGAAAGGTCCCATAGCAGAGAATCAGGCTTCATGTCATAGCAGAGAATCAGGCTTCAAGTCATAGCAGAAAATCAGGCTTCATGTCATAGCAGAGAATCAGGCTTCACATCACCCACCACTGGAACAGGCCATTGTCAGATATTTAGGCCCCGGCACCCAGACAGCGGAGAGAGGTCCCATTGCAGAGAATCAGGCTTCATGGCATAGTAGAGAATCAGGCTTTACGTCACCCACCACTGGAACAGGCCATTGTCAGATATTTAGGCCCCGACACCCAGACAGAGGTCCCATAGCAGAGAATCAGCCTTCATGTCATAGCAGAGAATCAGGCTTCATGTCATAGCAGAGAATCAGGCTTCATGTCTTGGCAGAGTATCAGGCTTCACGTCACCCACCACTGGAACAGGCCATTGTCAGAAATTTAGGCCCCGGCACCCAGACAGAGGATAGAGGTCCCATTGCAGAGAATCAGGCTTCATGTCATAGCAAAGAATCAGGCTTCACGTCACCCACCACTAGAACAGGCCACTGTCAGATATTTTTAGGCCCCGGCACACAGACAGAGGAGAGAGGTCCCATAGCATAGATTCAGGCTTCATGTCACAGCAGAGAATCAGGCTTCATGTCATAGCAGAGAATCAGGCTTCATGTCATAGCAGAGAATCAGGCTTAACGTCACCCACCACCGGAACAGGCCACTGTCAGATATTTAGGCCCCGGCACCCA
This sequence comes from Bufo gargarizans, assembly GCF_014858855.1. Classification (NCBI taxonomy): domain Eukaryota; kingdom Metazoa; phylum Chordata; class Amphibia; order Anura; family Bufonidae; genus Bufo; species Bufo gargarizans. The sequence goes on from NC_058080.1 coordinate 31,929,007, forward strand.
GACAGAGGAGAAAGGTCCCATAGCAGAGAATCAGGCTTCATGTCATAGCAGAGAATCAGGCTTCAAGTCATAGCAGAAAATCAGGCTTCATGTCATAGCAGAGAATCAGGCTTCACATCACCCACCACTGGAACAGGCCATTGTCAGATATTTAGGCCCCGGCACCCAGACAGAGGATAGAGGTCCCATTGCAGAGAATCAGGCTTCATGGCATAGTAGAGAATCAGGCTTTACGTCACCCACCACTGGAACAGGCCATTGTCAGATATTTAGGCCCCGACACCCAGACAGAGGTCCCATAGCAGAGAATCAGGCTTCATGTCATAGCAGAGAATCAGGCTTCATGTCATAGCAGAGAATCAGGCTTCATGTCTTGGCAGAGAATCAGGCTTCACGTCACCCACCACTGGAACAGGTCATTGTCAGATATTTAGGCCCCGGTACCCAGACAGAGGATAGAGGTCCCATTGCAGAGAATCAGGCTTCATGTCATAGCAAAGAATCAGGCTTCACGTCACCCACCACTGGAACAGGCCACTGTCAGATATTTATAGGCCCCAGCACACAGACAGAGGAGAGAGGTCCCATAGCATAGATTCAGGCTTCATGTCATAGCAGAGAATCAGGCTTCATGTCATAGCAGAGAATCAGGCTTCATGTCATAGCAGAGAATCAGTCTTCACGTCACCCACCACCGGAACAGGCCATTTTTAGATATTTAGGCCCCGGCACTCAGACAGAGGATAGAGGTCTCATTGCAGAGAATCAGGCTTCATGTCATAGCAAAGAATCAGGCTACACGTCACCCACCACTGGAACAGGCCACTGTCAGAAATTTAGGCCCCAGCACCCAGACAGAGGATAGAGGTCCCATTGCAGAGAATCAGGCTTCATGTCATAGCAAAGAATCAGGCTTCACGTCACCCACCACCGGAACAGGCCATTGTCAGATATTTAGGCCCGGCACCCAGACAGAGGATAGAGGTCTCATTGCAGAGAATCAGGCTTCATGTCATAGCAAAGAACCAGGCTTCACGTCACCCACCACTGGAACAGGCCACTGTCAGATATTTTTAGGCCCCGGCACACAGACAGAGGAGAGAGGTCCCATAGCAGAGAATCAGGCTACATGTCATAGCAGAGAATCAGGCTTCATATCACCCACCACTGGAACAGGCCATTGTCAGATATTTAGGCCCTGGCACCCAGACAGAGGAGAGAGGTCCCATAGCAGAGAATCAGGCTTCATGTCATAGCAGAGAATCAGGCTTCACGTCACCCAACACTGGAACAGGCCATTGTCAGATATTTAGGCCCCGGCACCCAGACAGAGGAGAGAGGACCCATTGCATAGAATCAGGCTTCATGTCATAGCAGAGAATCAGGCTTCATGTCACCCACCACTGGAACAGGCCATTGTCAGATATTTTTAGGCCCCAGCACCCAGACAGAGGAGAGGTTCATTTTGGGTTGCCACGCAATATAATGGTAAAATGAAAATAAAAAAAGGATTGAATGAGGAAGTGCCCTGGAGTACAATAATATAAGGTTAAGGGGAGGTAATTATGAATGTGTAATTTGCAAAAGGGATGGACAGGTCCTGTGGGATCCATGCTTGGTTCATTTTTATGAATGTCAGCTTGTCCACATTGGCTGTAGACATGCGGCTGCGTTTGTCTGTAATGACGCCCCCTGCCGTGCTGAATACACGTTCAGACAAAACGCTGGCCGCCGGGCAGGCCAGCACCTCCAAGGCATAAAAGGCTAGCTGTGGCCACGTGGACAATTTGGAGACCCAGAAGTTGAATGAGGCCGAACCATCAGTCAGTATGTGGAGGGGTGTGCACACGTACTGTTCCACCATGTTAGTGAAATGTTGCCTCCTGCTAGCACGTTGCGTATCAGGTGGTGGTGCAGTTAGCTGTGGCGTGGTGTAAAAATTTTTCCACATCTCTGCCATGCTAACCCTGCCCTAAAAGGAGCTGGCTGTGATACATCTGCCTTGGCGACCTCTTGCTCCTCCTCTGCCTTCTCCTTGGGCTTCCACTTGTTCCCCTGTGACATTTGGGAATGCTCTCAGTAGCGCGTCTACCAATGTGCGCTTGTACTCGCGCATCTTCCTATCACGCTCCAGTGCAGGAAGTAATGTGGGCACATTGTCTTTGTACCGGGGATCCAGCAGGGTGGCAACCCAGTAGTCCGCACACGTTAAAATGTGGGCAACTCTGCTGTCGTTGCGCAGGCACTGCAGCATGTAGTCGCTCATGTGTGCCAGACTGCCCAGAGGTAAGGACAAGCTGTCCTCTGTGGGAGGCGTATCGTCATCGTCCTGCCTTTCCCCCCAGCCACGCACCAGTGATGGGCCTGAGCTGCGTTGGGTGCCACCCCGCTGTGAATATGCTTCATCCTCATCCTCCTACTCCTCATCCTCCTCCTCCTCGTCCTCCAGTAGTGGGCCCTGGCTGGCCACATTTGTACCTGGCCTCTGCTGTTGCAAAAAACCTCCCTCTGAGTCACTTCAAAGAGACTGGCCTGAAAGTGCTAAAAATGACCCCTCTTCCTCCTCCTGGGCCACCTCCTCTTCCATCATCGCCCTAAGTGTTTTCTCAACGAGACATAGAAGTGGTATTGTAACGCTGATAACGGCATCATCGCCACTGGCCATGTTGGTGGAGTACTCGAAACAGCGGAGCAGGGCACACAGGTCTCGCATGGAGGCCCAGTCATTGGTGGTGAAGTGGTGCTGTTCCGCAGTGCGACTGACCCGTGCGTGCTGCAGCTGAAACTCCACTATGGCCTGCTGCTGCTCGCACAGTCTGTCCAGCATGTGCAAGGTGGAGTTCTACCTGGTGGGCACGTCGCATATGAGGCGGTGAGCGGGAAGGCCGAAGTTACGCTGTAGCGCAGACAGGCGAGCAGCGGCAGGATGTGAACGCCGGAAGCGCGCACAGACGGCCCGCACATTATGCAGCAGCTCTGACATGTCGAGGTAGTTGTGAATGAACTTCTGCACCACCAAATTCAGCACATGCGGCAGGCATGGGATGTGTGTCAAACCGGCTAGTCCCAGAGCTGCAACGAGATTTCGCCCATTATCGCACACCACCAGGCCGGGCTTGAGGCTCACCGGCAGCAACCACTCGACGGTCTGTTGTTCAATACCCCGCCACAACTCCTGTGCGGCGTGGGGCCTGTCCCCCAAACATATGAGTTTCAGAATGGCCTGCTGACGTTTACCCCGGGCTGTGCTGAAGTTGTTGGTGAAGGTGTGTGGCTGACTGGATGAGCAGGTGGAAGAAGAGGAGGAGGAAGCTGAGTAGGAGGGGGTGGCAACAAGAGGCAAAGAATGTTGCCCTGCGATCCTTGGCGGCGGAAGGACGTGCGCCAAACAGCTCTCCGCCTGGGGCCCAGCCGCCACTACATTTACCCAGTGTGCAGTTAGGGAGATATAGCATCCCCGGCCGTGCTTAATGGTCCACGTATCTGTGATTAGGTGGACCTTGCCACAGATGGCGTTGCGTAGTGCACACTTGAATTTATCGGATACTTGGTTGTGCAGGGAAAGCACGGCTCTCTTGGAGAAGTAGTGGTGGCTGGGAACAACATACTGTGGGACAGCAAGCGACATGAGCTGTCTGAAGCTGTCTGTGTCCACCAGCCTGAATGACAGCATTTCATAGGCTAGTAGTTTAGAAATGCTGGCATTCAGGGCCAGGGATCGAGGGTGGCTAGGTGGGAATTTATGCTTTCTCTGAAATATTTGTGAGATGGAGAGCTGAACGCTGCCATGTGACATGGTTGAGATGCTTGGTGACGGAGGTGGTGGTGTTGGTGGTACATCCCCTGTTTGCTGGGCGGCAGGTGCCAACGTTCCTCCAGAGGCGGAGGAAGAGGCCGAGGCAGCAGCAGCAGAAGAAGTAGCAGGGGGAGTCTGAGTGAGTTCCTTGTTTTTAAGGTGTTTACTCCACCGCAGTTCATGCTTTGCATGCAGGTGCCTGGTCATGCAGGTTGTGTTAAGGTTCAGAACGTTAATGGCTCGCTTCAGGCTCTGATGGCACAGCGTGCAAACCACTTGGGTCTTGTCATCAGCACATTATTTTAAAAACTGCCACGCCAGGGAACTCCTTGAAGCTGCCTTTGGGGTGCTTGGTCCCAGATGGCGGCGGTCAGTAACAGGCGAAGTCTCTTGGCGGCGGGTGTTCTGCTTTTGACCACTGCTCCCTCTTTTGCTACGCTGTTGGCTCGGTCTCACCACTGCCTCTTCCTCTGAACTGTGAAAGTCAGTGGCACGACCTTCATTCCATGTGGGGTCTAGGACCTCATCGTCCCCTGCATCGTCTTCCACCCAGTCTTCCTCCCTGACCTCCTGTTCAGTCTGCACACTGCGGAAAGACACAGCAGTTGGCACCTGTGTTTCGTCATCATCAGAGACTTGCTGAGGTGGTATTCCCATGTCCTCATCATCAGGAAACATAAGTGGTTGTGCGTCAGTGCATTCTATGTCTTCCACCGCTGGGGAAGGGCTAGGTGGATGCCCTTGGGAAACCCTGCCAGCAGAGTCTTCAAACAGCATAAGAGACTGCTGCATAACTTGAGGCTCAGACAGTTTCCCTGGTATGCATGGGGGTGATGTGACAGACTGATGGGCTTGGTTTTCAGGCGCCATCTGTGCGCTTTCTGCAGAAGACTGGGTGGAAGATAATGTGAACGTGCTGGATCCACTGTCGGCCACCCAATTGACTAATGCCTGTACCTGCTCAGGCCTTACCATCCTTAGAACAGCATTGGGCCCCACCAAATATCGCTGTAAATTCTGGCGGCTACTGGGACCTGAAGCAGTTGGTACACTAGGACGTGTGGCTGTGGCAGAACGGCCATGTCCTCTCCCAGAACCAGAGGGTCCACTAACACCACCACGACCATGTCCGCGTCCGCGTCCCTTACTAGATGTTTTCCTCATTGTTACCGTTCACCACAATAAGAAAAATATTATTTGGCCCAATGTATTGAATTCAAATTCAGGCCTTTTCTTACAGGCACCTAACACTATCTGGCTATCTATTTAGGTACCGTATTACACTAATACAGGCACAGCAGTAACCACAGATTTAGCTGAATATAAATTTGAGGCCTAGTATTTAGGCGCTGGGTGACAGGTATACGTTTACGGACAGAATTAGACTTGGAGATGCACAGTAGCGTGTGTGTGAAGTTATTGAGGATGACCCTATCCGCACCTTCAATGTAATATACCCTTTTATGGATAGATTTTATCTTGGCCTGATACAGCAGAACCCACTGATTTAGGGAATTGCTATTTTGGGTATTGTATTTCAACCCAGAAAAAAATCTATCCTTTGCCAGACAGCAGACAGTATTACAATTGGCTGGCCACAGCTGAAACACCAGATTTAGGGTACTGCTATTTTGGCAATTGTATTTCACCCCTCAATAAAATAGCAAGCACAGCCAAGCACCTGATGTAGGATATAGCAAAAAAAACAAAACACTATTGGTTAAATGTACTTGGTGGCAGCTTGTGCTGGCGCACCACAAGACACAAAATGGCCGCCGATCAACCCAGAAAAAAGTGACAGAAAAACGCTCTGGGCAGCCTAAAAACAGTGAGCAAATAAATAGCAGAAGTTGAATGATTCACAGTTGCAGATCGATCACTTCATTAAGTGTTTTGGAGGAGTTAATCACTGCCTAATCTCGCCCTAACAGCAGCAGCTGCAGCCTCTCCCTACACTGATCAGAGCAGAGTGATGTACAGCGCTACGTGTCTCCAGCTTAAATAGAGGCTGGGTCACATGCTGCACTGGCCAATCACAGCCATGCCAATAGTAGGCATGGCTGTGATGGCCTCTTGGGGCAAGTAGTATGACGCTTGTTGATTGGCTGCTTTGCAGCCTTTCAAAAAGCGTCAAGAAAGCGCCGAACACCGAACCTGAACCTGGACTTTTACGAAAATGTTCGGGTTCGGGTCCATGTCACGAACACCCCAAAATTCGGTACGAACCCGAACTATACAGTTTGGGTTCACTCATCCTTACATATGACCTAACTCCTCAGATGAACGCTGTAAAAATAAATAAATGAAAACTGTTCCAAAACAGCCAATTTTTGGGTCACCTTGACCCATAATGTGTAATAATGAATGATCAAAAAATTCACCCAAAAATGGTACCAATAAAAACCTCAACACTTTCTGCAAAAAACGAGCCCCTGCACAAGACGATCGGCAGAAAAATAAAAAACATATGGCGTTCAGAAATCCAATCCAGCACAATCTGCCTTCCAAAAACAATATATCATTCCTTTCCTTCTGCGCCCTGCTGTGTGCCCTTACAGCAGTTTACGACCACATGTGGGGTGTTTATGTAAACTGCGGAATCAGGGTAATAAATATTGAGTTTTGTTTGGCTGTTAACCCTCAATGTGTTAAAGAAAACTTAATTATAAAATGGAAAATCTGGCCAAAAAGTGAAATTTTGAAATTTTATCTCCATTTTCCTTAAATTCTTGTGGAACGCCTAAAGGGTTAACAAAGTTTGTAAAATCAGTTTTGAGTAACTTGAGGGTTGTAGTTTCTACAGTGGGGTCTTTTATGGGGGTTTCCACTATGTAAGCCTCACAAAGTGACTTCAGACCTGAAATGGTCCGTAAAAAGTGGGTTTTGGAAATTTTCGCAAAAAATTTTAAGAATTTTTCAAAACTTCTAAGCCTTCTAACGTCCTAAAAAAATAAAATTACATTTCCAAAATTATGCCAACATAAAGTAGACATATGGGGAATGTTAAGTAATAAATATTTTATTAGGTATCACTTTCTGTTTTAGAAGCAGAGAAATTGAAATTTGGAAAATTGTGAATTTTTCCAAATTTTTGGTAAATTTGGGATATTTTCATAAATAAAGGTGAAATATATTGACTCAAATATATGACTATCATGAAGTACAATGTGTCACGAGAAAACAATCTCAGAATGGCATGGATAAGTAAAAGTGTTCCAAAGCTATTGCCACATAAAGTGACGCATGTCAGATTTGTAAATTTTGACCTGGACACTGGGGCATCAATGACCCTTGGTCATGAAAGGGTTAATATATAATGCTATTACTCATTTTGGTTTAGTAGTTAATTCAAAAAACGGACCTTTATAATATGTAAATTACATCTCTACCAGCAAGTAGGGAGGCTACTTGCTGGTAGCAGCCGCATCCTCCTTTCATAAAGACGCCCCCTCCTCATGTTGATTGACAGGGCCAGCGAACGCGCTCGTCTTCTGGCTGGCCCTGTCTGCGTTAAAAATCTGGCGCCTGCACCGTACCTGTCTTCAGTTGGCGCAGGCGCACTGAGAGGAGGCTGCTCACTCGGCCGCTCCATCCTCAATGCGCCTGCGCCAATGACGTCACATCTACACTCGGCGCAGGCGCACTGAGGATGGGGCGGCCGAACGTCCTCCTCTCAGTGCGCCTGCGCCAATTGAAGACAGGTAGGGCGCAGGCGCCAGATTTTGAACGCAGACAGGGAGGAGGGGGAGTCTTTATGAAAGGAGGATGCTGCAGCTACCAGCAAGTAACCACCCTACTTGATGGTAGACAATTTACATATTATAAAAGTCAGTTTTTTAATTAACTACTGAACCAAAATGAGTAATAGCATTATATATTAATATATCGCAGTATAAGGATTATAAGAAGACAAAAAATAAAATAAAAAGACTTTAGTGGGGTGACAGAAGCCTTTTAATCTCCATTTTCCATTAATCCTTGTGGAACACCTAAAGGGATCACAAAGTTTGTAAAAATCAGTTTTTAATACCTTGAGGGGTGTAGGTTCTAAAATGGGGCCATTTTTGGGTGGTTTCTATTATGTAAGCCTCACAAAGTGACTTCAGACCTGAACTGGTCCTTATAAAGTGGGTTTTGGAAATGTTCTGAAATTTTCTGAATTTTAAGATTTGCTTCTAAACTTCTAAGCCTTCTAACGTCCCCAAAAAATAAAATGTCATTCCCAAAATGATCCAAACATGAAGTAGACATATGGGGAATGTAAAGTAATAACTATTTTTGGAGTTATTATCTATTATAAAGGTAGAGAAATTGATATTTGAAATTTCTGGTAAATTTGGTATTTTTTTATAAATAAAAATGATTTTTTTTTAACTCAATTTTACTACTGTCATGAAGTACAATATGTGACGAGAAAACAGACTCAGAACGGCCTGGATAAGTAAAAGCGTTTTAAAGTTATTACCACATAAAGTGACACTGGCCAGATTTGTTACTAACGAAAATAAGACTGTGTAAAACAGCATTTTTCAGACTAAAAGCAGGCGCAGACACTCGGTAAATGTGCCTCAATGTTAGTTTTTTGGTGTTTCAGTAAATCTGGGCTCCAGTTTAGGGAGGAGGGTGATGAGGAGGTGGTGGAATCATAGGGGGATGGTGGTGGCAGCAATAAACAACAGAGCATATGTACTATGACCAACAAAGGAGAACTGCCAGAGACAGACGAGCTCCTACTATGGTCAGATAAGAAGCAGGTGGTGTTTCTAGTACTGTTTGAGCAAGCTCAAACATGTCATGATGACTGGTGAGGGGGGTACTATCTCTTCTTAGGGAGAGAGACTCTCACCCAGTTAAGCCAGTACTCTCTGCTCTGCACTGATGAGGGGCAATCACCCCGAAACAGCTGTCTGCAGATGAGGAGCTGGCTTATTTAATATCCAAGTCATGTCTCAAGGCTTATTTAAAGAGCTGAGCATTGACTTATAGGATAGCTGCCTTACATCTGGTGGTGTTAGAGTCAGAGCTTGTTAAGAGCTCATTTGCATCCCTTTCCTCCATGATGTCTGGTGAGCATGGCAAGCTTCCTGCTTGGTTGCTGGTGTGCTTACAAGTGTATCATTAACATCAAGCAAAGCAATCACTCCTAGGTAATGTCAAATTCACACCCCAGTGTTTTGGACAGTGATTTCCATCAGTGATTGTGAGTAGTGATGATCAAGCCGAACACCAGTTTGGCTCGACCATCTCGATGCTCGGAACATGGCGGTATTCAGCCGAATACCGCATGTGCTTGAGGGTGATGCTCGAGTCTCCTCCCTGCACGTTTCTTGGCTGCTACACATGCAGCACGCCAGACCTACAGGGTATTGCGATTGTGAGGTCACGGTTTATGGGCAAGCGAGGGTTACTCACAGTTCTGTAGGAAAACCCTGGGCAGGCGTGCAGCAGTGAAGGAGAGGCTGGCACAGGGGTCCTCTGGGGCACACTCTGTATATTGGGACCGGGCCTGATGGTGGATAAGGTTCCCTGGATATTGCAGGTGTTTAATGTGCCTAGGGCAAGGTCCCTTTAACCACCTCCGGACCGCCTAACGCGCCGATGCGTCCGGAAGGTGGTTGCTTTTCTCCTCCTGGACGCATCGGCGCGTCATCTCGCGAGACGCGAGATTTCGCCGCAGCCGGCCCGCACATGCGCATCGCGGGCCGGCATTTCTTCGAGAAGCATTTCGTCAGGACCTGCCAGCCAGCGATCATTGGCTGGCAGGTTGCTGATTTTCAAAAAAGCCAATCACAGAGCAGTATAGCAGATCATATTAGTAAATATGATCTGTTATATGGCTGCCTGCTCCTCTGCTGGTTCTTTTCGTCGGTTGGATCCAGCAGAGGAGCAGGCTTCACAGTGAGTACACCAACAGTACATACTTAGCCCCAGATCACCCCCCTGTACCCCTATTAACCCTTTGATCACCCCTTATACCCCCTCCTGTCAATCACAAGTGAAAAGAAAAAAGTGATCAGTGCAAACTGTCACTTTTTTTTTTCACTGTTATTGACCGTTAGGTTTTAGGTATAGTTTAGGTCCCTTGGTTAGGTAGTTAGCGATCAGTTAGCGCCCAGCCCACCGCACCGCAGTCCGTTATTCGCTGATTAGCGTATCGCTAATCAGCATTTGTACTTTTATAGTATCTGAAAGTGATCAAAACTGATCACGGTCAGATCTATAACTGTATTAGTGTCACTTTAGGTTCGCCCTACACCCAAAACGCAGTGTTTGCCCGATCAGGCCTGATCGGTCGCCCACACGTGCGTTCGCCCACACCCGCCCCACCGCAGTGACAAAAAAAAATTTTTTTTTGATCGCTGCACATCCACTTTACACGCACTGCGGCGATAAAAAAATCACTTTTGATATTTTTTATCAACCGCAGCGGCCTCCGGTACTTCGCTAGCCTCCCCTTTGTAAGACAGGCTTGCTTTTTTTACCTGGGTAGTCTCAGGGAATACCCCTAAATTTAGTTGCCCACATGTCAAACAGGGGGTATTCCTCTGAAGAGGCCTACAGGCTTCTGACCCAGTCGGATGAGGAGTGGGAACCCTCATCTGATGAATCCAGCGGGTCAGAATACGAACCTGTAGAAAGCAGCGGCTCTCTGACCCAAAGTTCGGACGAGGAGGCTGAGGTCCCTGATACCACCAGGCGTACCCGGCCCCGTGTTGCTAGACCGCAGGTTGCGCAGGATCCGCTTCAAGAGCATCAGAGTGGGGCTGGTGCTGCCGGATTACGTGGTGAGGCATACACCAGCAGACCAGCCCATCCTGGACCTAGTACCAGCACTGCCGTACAACCTGGTGAAGTAGCGAGCACCAGAAGGGCAGTTGAAGCTGGTACGGTGGCACGAGCAGTAGTGACCCCGTCGCAGCCACCGCAAAGACGTGCCCGTAGAGCCCCTAGAATCCCAGAGGTGCTGGCAAACCCTGATTGGCAGCCCCCAACTTCAGCCGCACCTGTAGTTCCCCCTTTCACCGCCCAGTCTGGAGTTCGGGTTGAGACGGCTCAGATCGGTTCGGCCCTGGGATTTTTTGAGCTGTTCTTGACTGCGGAGCTTTTAGACTTAGTCGTGGCAGAGACAAACCGGTATGCCACACAATTTATAACCGCTAACCCGGGAAGCTTTTATGCCCAGCCTTTCCGGTGGAAACCAGTCCAAGTTTCCGAATTTAAAACTTTTCTGGGCCTCCTCCTCAACATGGGCCTGACAAAAAAACATGAATTGCGGTCATATTGGTCCACGAACCCAATTCATCACATGCCCATGTTCTCTGGTGCAATGTCCAGGACACGATTTGAGACCATCCTGCGTTTCTTGCACTTTAGTGACAACACCGCCTCCCGTCCCAGAGGCCACCCTGCTTTTGACCGGCTCCACAAAATTCGGCCCCTCATAGACCATTTCAACCAGAAATTTGCAGATTTGTATACCCCTGAGCAAAACATCTGCGTAGACGAGTCCCTAATACATTTTACCGGGCGCCTTGGCTTCAAGCAATACATCCCAAGCAAGCGCGCCCGGTATGGGGTCAAATTGTATAAGCTCTGTGAAAGGGCCACAGGCTATACCCACAAATTTCGTGTCTATGAGGGAAAAGATCAGACCCTGGAGCCGGTCGGTTGCCCTGACTACCTGGGGAGCAGTGGGAAGATAGTTTGGGACTTGGTGTCACCCTTATTCGGCAAGGGGTACCATCTTTATGTGGACAATTTTTACACAAGTGTGGCCCTCTTTAGGCATTTGTTTCTAGAACGGATTGGCGCCTGTGGTACCGCGCGAACTAGTCGCGCGGGCTTCCCCCAACGGCTCGTTAGCACCCGTCTTGCAAGGGGGCAGAGGGCCGCACTGTGTAACGAAGAACTGCTCGCGGTGAAATGGAGAGACAAGCGTGACGTTTACATGCTCTCCTCCATTCACGCAGACACGACAATACAAATTGAGCGAGCAACCCGTGTCATTGAAAAGCCCCTCTCAGTCCACGACTATAACCTCCACATGGGAGGGGTCGACTTCAATGACCAGATGTTGTCTCCGTATTTAGTTTCCCGCAGAACCAGACGCTGGTATAAGAAGGTGTCTGTATATTTGATTCAATTGGCGCTGTATAATAGTTTTGTTCTCTACAGTAAGGCTGGGAGAACTGGATCCTTCCTCAAATTTCAGGAAGAGATCATTGAGAACCTCCTGTATCCAGAAGGTTCCGTGCCCCCATCCACCAGTGTAGTTAGCCGTCTACACGAGCGACATTTCCCCAATGTCGTTGCTGGTACCTCAACCCAACCGTCACCCCGAAAAAGATGTCGTGTCTGTAGCAGGAGTGGAATAAGGCGTGACACCCGGTATTTCTGTCCTGACTGTCCCGACCACCCTGCCCTATGCTTAGGGGATTGTTTCCGAAAGTACCACACACAGGTACACCTAGCATAGGGATCATCTCACCAGGATAGGCACACAGGGCTATTAGGGCCCATTCACTCACACAGCTGCTGCAAACGTCTCCTTTCACATGGGACAAAGTGCATAACGCACTTCGCCACATCTTTGGGCGATTTGCGCTTTGCACATTGACCCATGGGGGAGGAGAGGTTTGTTCTATAAAGGTAAAAAAACAAAAAAAAAACAAAAAAAAAAAAACAGGTAAGCAAACAGGTTAATGTTTAGTTCCAAAAGTTAAAGTTAAATGTTCTGTTCCAAAGTTAATAAAATTATTGCGTTGTGGCCTGGTTTTTTCTTTTTTTTTTTTTTTGTCTTTTTACCTTCCAGGTGGACCAACCGATCTACTAGCTGCAGCACCGATGTGCATTCTGACAGAAGCATTGCGCTGCTGTCAGATTACACGCAAGTCGGTGTATGCGGCGCTGCAAGACGGGATTTTCTCCTCTGCAGTGACAGATACGTTTGCCGAGGCATACGAGCTGAGGAGGAGGCGGCGTTCCTATGCTTTGGCAAGCACTTTGTATGTATATATATATATATAAAAAAAAAAATCCCGGCAATGATTTATTCATCCACATCGATTGATGCAAATGGAGAAATCTGGTTTGCCAGGGCATACGAGCTAAGTGGGTATGGATGTAGGGCGGAGCTCCTATGTCCTGGCAGACGCCTTTCCCCTCCATTTTTTTTTTTTGGCAGAGATTTTTTCATCCACATTGATCAATGCGAATGAAGAAATCTGTGCCGTTCATTTTTTTCTTTCAGCCCAGAGGCTGAACGGAAAAAAAAATCTCATTACCTGTATGCTCAATATAAGGAGGATAGCAGAAACTCCTAATGCTGGCCATACATGTAATGATTGCGGAGACCCTCAAATGCCAGGGCAGTACAAACACCCCACAACTGACCCCATTTTGGAAAGAAGACACCCCAAGGTATTTGCTGAGGGGCATATTGAGTCCATGAAAGATTGAAATTTTTGTCCTAAGTTAGCGGAAAGTGAGACTTTGTGAGAAAAAAACAAAAAAAAATCAATTTCCGCTAACTTATGCGAAAAAAAAAAAATTCTATGAACTTGCCAGGCCCCTCATTGGATACCTTGGGGTGTCTTCTTTCCAAAGTGGGGTCACATGTGGGGTATTTATACTGCCCTGGCTTTTTAGGGGCCCTAAAGCGTGAGAAGAAGTCTGGGATCCAAATGTCTAAAAATGCCCTCCTAAAAGGAATTTGGGCCCCTTTGCGCATCTAGGCAGCAAAAAAGTGTGACACATCTGGTATCGCCGTACTCAGGAGAAGTTGGGGAATGTGTTTTGGGGTGTCATTTTACATATACCCATGCTGGGTGAGAAAAATATCTTGGTCAAATGCCAACTTTGTATAAAAAAATGGGAAAAGTTGTCGTTTGCCAAGATATTTTTCTCACCCAGCATGGGTATATGTAAAATGACACCCCAAAACACATTCCCCAACTTCTCCTGAGTACGGCGATACCAGATGTGTCACACTTTTTTGCTGCCAAGGTGGGCAAAGGGGCACATATTCCAAAGTGCACCTTTCGGATTTTGCAGGGCATTTTTTACACATTTTGATTGCAAGGTACTTCTCACACATTTGGGCCCCTAAATTGCCAGGGCAGTATAACTACACCACAAGTGACCCCATTTTGGAAAGAAGACACCCCAAGGTATTCCGTGAGGGGCATGGCGAGTTCCTAGAATTTTTTATTTTTTGTCGCAAGTTAGTGGAATATGAGACTTTGTAAGGAAAAAAGAGAAAAAAAAAAAATCATCATTTTCCGCTAACTTGTGACAAAAAATAAAAAATTCTAGGAACTCGCCGTGCCCCTCACGGAATACCTTGGGGTGTCTTCTTTCCAAAATGGGGTCACTTGTGGTGTAGTTATACTGCCCTGGCAATTTAGGGGCCCAAATGTGTGAGAAGTACCTTGCAATCAAAATGTGTAAAAAATGCCCTGCAAAATCCGAAAGGTGCACTTTGGAATATGTGCCCCTTTGCCCACCTTGGCAGCAAAAAAGTGTGACACATCTGGTATCGCCGTACTCAGGAGAAGCTGGGGAATGTGTTTTGGGGGGTCATTTTACATATACCCATGCTGGGTGAGAAAAATATCTTGGTCAAATGCCAACTTTGTATAAAAAAATGGGAAAAGTTGTCTTTTGCCAAGATATTTCTCTCACCCAGCATGGGTATATGTAAAATGACACCCCAAAACACATTCCCCAACTTCTCCTGAGTACGGAGATACCACATGTGTGACACTTTTTTGCTGCCAAGGTGGGCAAAGGGGCGCATATTCCAAAGTGCACCTTTCGGATTTCACCGGTCATTTTTTACACATTTTGATTGCAAAGTTCTTCTCACACATTTGGGCCCCTAAATTGCCAGGGCAGTATAACTACCCCACAAGTGACCCCATTTTGGAAAGAAGACACCCCAAGGTATTCTGTGAGGGGCATGGCGAGTTCCTAGAATTTTTTATTTTTTGTCGCAAGTTAGTGGAAAATGAGACTTTGTAAGAAAAAAAAAAAAAAAAAAAAAACATCATCATTTTCCGCTAACTTGTGACAAAAAATAAAAAGTTCTATGAACTCACTATGCCCATCAGCGAATACCTTAGGGTGTCTACTTTCCGAAATGGGGTCATTTGTGGGGGTTTTCTACTGTCTGGGCATTGTAGAACCTCAGGAATCATGACAGGTGCTCAGAAAATCAGAGCCGTTTCAAAAAGCGGAAATTCACATTTTTGTACCATAGTTTGTAAATGCTATAACTTTTACCCAAACCATTTTTTTTTGCCCAAACATTTTTTTTTTATCAAAGACATGTAGAACTATAAATTTAGCGAAAAATTTATATATGGATGTCGTTTTTTTTGCAAAATTTCACAGCTGAAAGTGAAAAATGTCATTTTTTTGCAAAAAAATCGTTATATTTTGATTAATAACAAAAAAAGTAAAAATGTCAGCAGCAATAAAATACCACCAAATGAAAGCTCCATTAGTGAGAAGAAAAGGAGGTAAAATTCATTTGGGTGGTAAGTTGCATGACCGAGCGATAAACGGTGAAAGGAGTGTAGTGCCGAAGTGTAAAAAGTGGCCTGGTCATGAAGGGGGTTTCACCTAGCGGGGCTGAAGTGGTTAAGGTTCGTGACGCCAGTGTCTGTAACGGTGGAACACCAATTTATAGTAGTAGTAAATGAGGAACACAATGGTATGGTGAACCAAACTTTGCTTTTACTAGCAACAGTTCAACTTTGTACAGTTGGTTGTCAATACAGTTCCATATAGCAAGTTCACTTCACAAGCAGGCTTTCACAATAATGGCAGGTATACTGTTCCTTGCAAGATACTCAGAGGGTAAACAACAACACACTCAGATCAGGCTGTACCTTCTCCTCAGAAATAGTGTACACTGTTCCTTAGAACTCCTGTCAGTTTTTTTCCCAAGGCCCGGATGCCCTAATACTGGCTTTATCCTTGGTAGAAATCTTCCTCCCGTATTTATCCTTGTCTCTGGCTGGTGCCTTCTCACTTCTGTCTCCACAGACTCCTGACTACAGACTAACTCCTCCCTGTCTGGGCCTGAACATTTATACTAGGGGCTCTCTATCTCCCTCTAGTGTCTAGGATGCTACACTACACCCCAATAGGCCTGCTATACATATCACAGGGGAACAATACATATGAAAGCATATAGAAAATACATTCAAATGGACGGTTAAATATACTGCCACTGTCCCTTAGGAGTAGGAGGACAACGTGGCCCAATTGACCCTTGTGTAGTGCTCACCTTTACCTAGTGGGCACTGATGGTGCACGCAGAGGCTGTGGCCCTGGGCGCGTTGAAATGTGCCTGCTGCCAGAGCACAAAAAAAAAACTATTATCCACGATACCTAGGTTCATGTCCCAGTTTTCAGGGTGGTGCAGGACACCACTCTTGAAGTCTGACTAGTGCAACCAAGTGGTCAGTTGGATTGCAGCAGATAATGCTTCCAGTCAGTTAAGCACCACCAAGACCAGTCTTGATACTCCTTTCTCCTACCATTGAGAGTCTGGGCAAACAAGTGATCCCACACTAGGAAATTTTGAGGACCTCTTTTCATCGCCATTCCTTCATTTGGCCCTCTCGTCAAGCATGCTTGAAGATGGACAGATCTTGTGCCCTGATTCCCAAACTCTTGAGCATCCACAGTCACATGAAGATGACGGTGGGGAATGGCAATTACTGTTTAATGTAGTGGATGATGATGAGACACAGTTGCCAATAAGTCAACAGCAATTACTGTCTCAAGAAGTTGATGACGAGGAGGAGACACAGTTGTCACTGAGGTTGTGGTTAGGTCAACAAGTCAGGAGGTTGAGCAGAGTGAGGAAGTGGAAGAGGAGGTGGTGGACGATGAAGTCACTGATCCAACATGGGAAGGTGGAAAGCCGAGCGAGGACAGCAGCAATGAGGGGGAGGGCGCTTTTTTGAGGAAAGTGCGGATGACAAAAGAATAGTAGTTTGCAACCTGTGATGTACGAAAATGAACCGGAGCGTGAACACTAGCAACCTCACCACCACCAGCATGATCTGCCACATGGCATCCAAGCAACGTAATAAGTGGGACGAACGCCTGGGTCCACAATCTGTGTCTGCGGGTAACACCACTGCCTCCTCTTCCCCTATGCTACTTGCTGGACAATCCCCTGTCGAAGTCGCATGCCCGGAAGCCTCCTGCCCTGCACCTGGACCTTCGCAAGCACCATTAGTGTCCACATCCACTTCTGTGTCCCAGCGCAGAATCCAAATGTCCTTACCCCAGGCATTTGAAAGCAAGCGCAAATACCCAGTCACCCACCCACTGGCCATAACACTAAATTCACAGCTTTCCAAATTACTGGCCCTGGAAATGTTGCCATTAAGGCTTGTGGATACTGAGGTCTTCCACAGTGTAATGTCGGCGGCCGTCCCGCGTTAAGCAGTCCCGAGCTGCCACTATTTTTCAAGGTGTGCCGGGCCCACCTTACACCAACATGTGTCCCGTAACATCAAACGTGCCCTGACCAATGCAGTTACTGGGAAGGTCCACTTAACCACGGACAGATAGACAAGTGCATTCGGCCAGGGACGCTACATTTCCCTGACGGCACACTGGGTGAATGTTGTGGAAGGCAGGAGCGAGTCATACCCTGGGATGGCACAGGTGCTACCGACGCCAAGGATTGCAGGCCCTACATCAATCAGGGTTTCTGCCAGCAACTAAGTTAGTAGCTTCAACCACCACTTCTCCTCCTCCACCTCCACTTCCACCTCCGAATTATCTGCGTGTAGTACTAGTCAGCCAACAGTAGGTAGCTAGAAGCAGTGTAGCACTGCAGTGGGGAAGTGGCAAAAGGCCGTGCTGAAGCTGATCTGCTTAGGGGGCAAAAAAGCACACCGACGCAGAGCTGTGGCAGGGGATAAGAGACCAGACTGAGCTGTGGCTCTTGCCACTCAACCTACAACCAGGCATGGTTCTGCTTGATAATACCTGAAACTTGGTGGCGGCTTTGGAGCTCGGCAAGCTCACACACATCCCATGCCTAGCCCACATCTTCAACTTAGTGGTTTAGCGGTTTCTTAAAACCTACCCCAATTTGCCTTCACCTACTGGTAAAGGTGTACCGCGTATCTGCACATTTCAGCAAGTCATCGACAGCTTCAGCCGGTCTGTCAACGCTGCAGCAATGCTTAAAATAGCCAGCTCACCGGCTGTTGTGCGACGTGAGCACGTGCTGGAACTCTAAGTTCCACATGTTGGCCAGACTTTGTGAGCAGCAGAGGGCAGTATTGGAATACCAGCTGCAACATGGTGGTCCCCTTTCCAGTTTTCCAGTCAACTTCTGCTATTCACAAGCAAGGAGTGGTCATGGATGACTGACCTCTGTGAGGTTTTAAGAAACTTTGAGGAATCAACACAGATGGTGAGCGGTGATAACGCTATTATCAGCGTAACCATCCCAATTCTGTGTCTTCTCACTGCTCACAATTAAAGACGACGCTTTACATGTGGAAGAGGTGGAAATGGGGGAGAAATTACACAGGGTGATAGCCAGACCACTTTCAGTTCATCTTTTCAGCGCAAATTGGACGATGAAGAGGATGAGGAGGAGCAAAGACTATTGCCTCTGCTACAGAGGGTAGTACCCATGAAAGTTTTATTCCATCTCGTCTGAGTGGGTAGGCAGAAGAGGAAGAAGAGGATGAGGAGATTGAGAGTGATCCTCCTGATGACCACAGCAAAGTCTTGCCTGTTGGTACTCTGGCACATGTGGCTGACTTCATGTTAGGCTGCCTTTACCGCGACCCGCGCGTTATACGTTTTGCCAACACATATTACTGGTTGTTCATCCTTCTCGACCCCGGCTACAAAGAGAACTTCTCATCTCTCATTCCTCTGGTGGAGAGGACGAGCAAAACGGTGCAATACCAGAAGGTCCTTGTTGAAAAATTGCTCCAAAAATTTCCATCTGACATTGCTGGAAGCAGAGTCCATAGTTCCTTTGGCAACTGAGGAGGGGAGACAAGAGAACACACAACAGTTCTAACAGAGGCAGGGCAACACTCTCCAAAGCCTGGAACAGTTTCATGACACCCCGCCAGCACCCTCACTATAATGTGCGGCCTAATGTCACAAGGAGGGAATAATTTGGGAAGATGGTGAAGGAGTAAATAGCAGACTCAGCGTCCTTAATGATCCCTCGGTGGAACGAACTGGTGCTCTACGCCTTGGAGGTGCAGGCCTGCCCTGCCGCCAGCGTTTTGTCTGAGTGGGAATTTAGTGCTGCTGGTGGCATTATAACAGATAAGCATATCCGCTTGTCAACCAAAAATACTGACAGGTTGATGAACAAGGCCTGGATTGCCCCTGACTTCTCGACTCCACCAGAGGAAGGCGGCTGAACATAAAGGCACTTTAAATGTGTTGTTTATAATGTACTGAATACACTGTATTACCATGCACTCCTTCTACCACGAAAAAGGGTATATGGTTGAATCTTCCTTTTCTCATCCTCCTCCTCCTCTTCCACCATATCAACATGCTTATTTTTGCAGCACGCCAGACCTGCAGGGTATAGCGATAGTGAGGTCACGGTTATGGGCAATCGAGGGTTACTCACTTTTTAGAGGGGAACCCTGGGCAGGCATGCGACAGTGAAGGAGAGGTAGACACTAGTTCCTCTGGGGCACACTCTGGATGGAGGGGCCAGGCCTGATGGTGTGTGAGGTGCCCTGGATGTTGCAGGTATTTTGAGTGCCTGAGGTAAGGTCCCTTTAAGAATCGTGACTCCAGTGCCTGTAACGGTGGCACACCGATTTGTAGGAGGATTAAGAGAGTACACAGATGGTAAACCAAACGTTGCTTTACTTTGGAAAACAGTCCAACTTTGTACAGGCAGTTGATGGTGATGCAGTCCTTTATAGCACAAACGCACAGCAGGTTCACTTTACAATACGGCAGGTTAAAATCTTGCAAGATACTTGGAGGGTAAACAGTTAATGCTTTGCAGTACAATGCTGCTCTATCCCCTCAGCTATTCTAGCTGGCTGGATCCCAAGGCCCGGATGCCTGATTGCTGGCTTGAATCCTTGGTATATATAATCTTCCCCCTGTATTGACACTTGCTCTATATATCACAGTACCTCTGCCTCTCAGCTGACTTCTCTGCTGGGTTGGAAGGTGGCTGCAGGTTTCTCCCAGGAGGACCATTCCTACTACTGGGGTGGCTTCATCTGTGTTAGCTGGATTACTGGTCTCCAGGCAGGCTGTACTCCTTCTAGCCTCCTGGTACAACTAGAAGCCTGGACTATCTAGCTGCATGTCAGGAGGAGGCCCTCAGCATATCTCTGGCTGGTGCCTTCTCACTTCTGTCTCCACAGACTCCTGACTATGACCTATCCCCTCCCTGTCTGGGCCTGGACATTTATACTAGGGGCTCCCTATCTCTCTCTAGTGTCTGGGATGTCTCACTACACCCAACTAGGCCTGCTATGGATGTAACAGGGGAAGCATACAAATGCAAAAACACACAGAAAAAACATTACAATGCATGGATAAATATAATATCACTGTCCCTTGTGAGCAGGAGTAACACGTTACCCAATTGACCCTTGTGTACTGCCCACTCCTACCTAGTGGGACACTACATGTGTCGCATATAATGTCCTCATATATATGCCCTTGTATCTAATGTTTTACAGGCTCAGCTCACCGGCAGCCCCTCACATATAATTTTTTGGAGGGTCAGCTCACCTGCAGGCCCTCACCTACAATCTTTTACAGGGTCAGCTCACCTAAAAGCCCTCACCTACAATCTTTTAGAGGGTCAGCTCACCTGCAGGCCCATGCATATAATGTTTTCCAGGGTCAGGTCACCTGCATGCCCTGGCATATAATTTTTTAGAGGGTCGGCTCACCTGTAGGCCCTCACCTACAATCTTTTACAGGGTCAGCTCACCTGTAGGCCCTCGCATATAATGTTTTATAGGGTCAGCTCACCTGCAGGCCCTCACATATGACTGTGTGCCATCATACGCTAATTTGCTTTTGGGCTGGTGGGAGGCCAATGTCATCTGGTCGGATGATCTCAGCCACTGGCATGATCATATCTGAGATTCATCAATGAAATATTTATTCTTTGGAAGGGAACTAAGGAATCCTTCAGTAATTTTGTAGGGGTCATTAACAAAAATGATCTTGGATTGAACTTTACTTCAATCTGTGACCCCCACTGTATGCCATTTCTTGATTTCCTGATTCAAAGGGGCCCCAACAACATGATTACAACAGAGGAATTTAGAAAATCCACCGCCTCAAACAGTCTATTCAGATGGGAAAGTGCCTACTCATACCCTCTGAAGAAAGGGATCCCAACGGGCCAATATCTCAGGCTAAGGATTCATTGCTCAAACATGTAGGCTTTTAAACATCAATGAGCTGTGTCATAGGTTCTGGGAAAGGGGCTATCCAGATAACATCCTGAGGATAGCATTTGAATATGATGTCACTCAAAAAGGGAAGATCTGGATACCCATCAAAAGCAACCAATTCGGATTATTGGCCTCTTTGATGGTGCACATGTTGAGGTGAGACAAATCATTAGTACATTTTGGGGTATATTATGTGATGACCCAGACCTGAAAGAAGTCATCAGTCCTTACCTCAAGATTACATACAAGAAGGGGCGGAGCCAAACAACAAATCTTTCCTTCGCCAGGGAAGGGGGGGAGCTGCAGCGCTGTGGTGGGTGTGAATGTGGTCTTAACCCTGGAGCTTCGAATGTGAAACAATACAATGTGAGGTGATGTACTCTGATATTTTCCACTGTCATGAAGTAGACTCCTGTAACACTTTAATAATGTACTGTCTATGAAACTCCGATGGCACTAGTCTTGAGACCTGCGAGTCTGATGTATGTTGTTACTCTTATTTTTTCGTCTGGAAAATTAAAAAATAAAGTCTATTAAAAAAAGAAGGGGCAGAGCCAGAAGGATAGGTTGGTCAATCGCCACTACCAACCCCCATTAAAATTATGACACATGGTTATCACGAAGACCAAGGGGGATGTTCCAACGCGGCAAATATGTTGCCTGTGATCAAGTCTTGATCACAAAAAGATTTAGAATGGCATGTAGAGGTTATGAATATGACATCAGAGACCTCATCAATTGCCAGACAAGTGGGGTGATCTATCTTGCTAAACGCACCTGCCCACTGGATTACATAGGCAAAACAAAAAGAGAGCTTAGACGCAGAATTGGGGATCATTTCAATGACATATTCTGAACAATAAGGACACAAGTGTAGCTCGACATTTAACTGAGCTGGCCAGACATTCCTGAAAGCTTGAAGCACAAAGGAGGAGGTCATCCACCTATTGTAGGAGTTCGACCTCCGGGTTGTCTGCCTGCCATGTTTGGAGCACAGAAGGCATGGCTTTGCTAAAGCATGAGG
Organism: Bufo gargarizans; assembly: GCF_014858855.1. Taxonomy (NCBI): domain Eukaryota; kingdom Metazoa; phylum Chordata; class Amphibia; order Anura; family Bufonidae; genus Bufo; species Bufo gargarizans. Next base: position 31,951,286 of record NC_058080.1, read on the forward strand.
GGCTATTCTGTGCCCCCTGGGGCATTACAGTCCAAGTGTATTGCTTGCCTGCATGTGTGAATGCGACAATCTTTTTTTTAATTCTCTATTTGGCCTTGCAGACAGTGTTCTCGTTTATCACACATGCCAATGTCATGGCGTCACTCCCCCCTTCCACCTATGGCCCCCTGTCTATCACTCTATATTCACCGATCAACAGAGACACGCACGGTGCGGGGCACACAGTCACACAATGCTTCTTGAGTTACTCCAGAATGAGGGCTGAGTATTCTCCAGTTTTGTTCTCTACTATACTTTGTAGATCTGACCACGTACACCAATATGTCCTTTATATTTGATCTAATTTACAGTAAAATGGCATGGAGTGGGTCTCGGGGTCCGGCAAATGACTGACAATTAAATACAGCTGATTTATTGTGAATGACACATATCCTCTTCCTCCATCTTACTGACCATCACTTGAACAACCTGCTGTGGCAGGCTGAATGTGCCATCAGGATTTATCATGGGATAGAGTACTTGAACTTGTGGGCTTACAGGCAGGATGGAGGGATCTGGGTTATCGGCGGTTAACAGTCCAGCCGTGGGTGTCGGCTGGGAATATGACGGTGTCTCATGCAGAGGTGTGGGTAGGAGGTGCCGGGGAGCTACAGGAATGTGGCTATGTGGATGTGAAGCACCACATGCGAGGCACGTAACGCGGGAGGGAGGATTCTTTTGCCCACATACGGCACAGGTCCACCCCGCCTTCTTCTTGATGACACCATTATTATAAGGTGGTAGCTGCCCAGGCATACAATAATATCTTCCTGCCTTTTCATTATATGTCTGTTCTCAAATTCTTTGCTGCAGTCAAGCCACACCACCACTGCATCTACTATCTTTTCATCAGAAAGTTTACCTTTCTTCTCATTTAACAATGCTCTCCATGTATCAACACAAAGAGTGCCACCTTTACACATCTCATAATGTTTCTCCAACATGGGTAAATACTTTACGAAGTGTTTCCCTCTCTTGTCCGCCACGTACTACTACGGTGAGCAGCATCCCTTTAGGACACTTTCAACATTTCCCCTAATGCAATATCTCCTGGAGCCGTCTAGTCCGTAACCTGTGCTTGCACCCTGTGTTCCTGAACTACCTGAGATCTTCTTTGAGTCAGACATGTAGTACACCTTTGGACCAATTCTGACCGCCTCCTCCTCTTCTACTATCCAGACAGACGCCTCTGGCTGTACTACGGTGTACGCAAATGAGGTAGGCTTCCTTATTTTGTATAAACCTATAAATGCTGCTATAAAAACAACCATAGAATGCCCAGTAGAAATATAAATACTTTATTAGATCATCAATGGATCACCAAAATTCATAAAATATTTTTTACACAGATATGCTATGGAGAATAATCAGCAAAACAGACTGGAAACAATAGTCCCCCCCGTCGGTGCCTCAAACACCCACCAAGCAGATGAAAAACATGTCAGTGTGATGTGCAGTGAGGTGATTCACCAGTAGAGAGTGTCAGTAAACATCCACTACAAGTGTCTGTGATATTCAACTCACTGCACAACCCAGGGAGAGGTTATTGTGTGAAAAAATACAGCAAAAAATGATGATACAATGGAGCACAAAGTCACATGACATCCATCAGATACGTCTAGATGCAGTCTGCCCATATACAGTAAATCAAGGATACCAGGCTGTACAATCAAACTCCCACACAAAAGATATCCACTGGGGACGTGAACATACCCACAGACATGATGGAGGGTGGAAGCACCGAACACAGGGCTGGAAGGAACCCCGACGCGCGTTTCGCCTCAGCTTCGTCAGGAGGTTAATGTGAGTGAGGCCATGGCTCCCCCTTTATACCCCTCATGCAGCTACACCTTTAATTAGTATGCTTCAGCTGATACTTATTTATCGAGCGCTTGTGCCCGATGATGTACGCCGAGGACATCATGGAGACGCCGCATTCATCAGGAGGAGGGGTGGAACGCAAACGTGCGTTCCAGCCCGCCTCCCAAGGAAACGTAGCCGCGTCGCCACGTGACCCGGCGCGCAGCGCATCCTGGCCAAGCGCTATATCAGCCTATACAACGAACCTGCCAGAACGGCTCAGAAAATACCAGAGCCCGTCCGAATATATGGCGAATAGTCTTAACCCTTAGTGGGATTTACATAAGGTGTATAAAGTCCGGAAATGCCTTAAGACCGCTGAATATGCATGGCTGATGATTGGGATACATACAGGGGGGGGGAAAAGAAAAAATAAAGGTGAAAAAGAAGTTGAGGAGAGAACAAATGGATAAAAATAAATCAGCAGAAAATAAAGAGAGGAAGATAAATACAGAGTCTACGCTGATAATGCTGTAAACATGATTCCATAATTTCATCTTTTCATACAAATATTCATAAATTTCACACCATGGTTAAGTATATAAAATGTAGCATGATTTCTTATAGATTGCACCCCATGATTTTATGAAAACAGATACACACGAATTTTACAAATTTATATATCAGGAGTAGCATGATTTTTTATGATGAATTAGGTCCTATGATTTTTAACAATAAATTTACGTATCCATGACATCATGATTTAACAATAGATTTACGTATCCATGACATCATGATTCCATATATAATTACAGAAATTTATAATGAGCAGACTTTATGAACATGATTGTATTAAATAATAATTGATATATATTTCCTCTAAGACATGATGTATGTATATCAATTATGTATATGTACAGAAAGGAGCAGTATGTTTCAGAAAAACGAATTCCAATCTTATGTTCTCACCAATATTATCAGAAATAACTATGAGTGACCCGTGCAACAATGATTATATAGGTATGGGCCCTAACCAGTAGAGGTCCCGTCCTATCTAGCCCATTCAAAATAAAACTACATAGGCTCTGTGAGATTATACTACCGCTTAAATACTTCCAAAGTGAAAACAGTAATCCGTTCAATTCACACATATCGTAAGCAAGTTCCACCAACGTTTAGAAGGGGGAAGAAAAAATGTTTTCATTTATAATTGATGTGAAGTATTGCGGGGGATGATCGATGGACCAGAGTGGCACCGAGCCCACCTTAACCAAGTGGGCTCAGTGCAGTCAGGCCCATCGCCACACCCCAGCAACACCCCAAAATATACGTAGTCATTTACCCTAGACCCAAAATTGTGAATTTATATAAGAAGACCGTGCTGGTCAATAGCATCATCCAACACCCATCATGTGCATAATTAATTGTCCAGAACGAACATTGTGAACTTATATAAGAAGGCCGTGCTGGTCAATAATATCTCCCAGCACAGACTATATTACACCCTCCAGCGACCTGACCTGTGCAGAAAATATTGGCTAAATGAGTAGAAATTCCAAAATTCATAATCATAGATATTCATAAAGTTGATTATTCATATTAGAAGGTGAGGGTGTGTCCAAAAGCAGCTGGGTACCATCAATCAAGGTTATACCAGCCTAATCGGGCACAACATCACCTAATGATGTACATAAAGTTCTAAAACAACATCACATTCCAATTATACTCCATACAAATTCATTCACCAATAGTCTAGCCCATATATCATAGCAGATTCCTTATCAAATAACTGTGGAACCACCCACGCAGAAATAAATAGAAGGATCATAATGTTTCTTTCTGTTGATATCTTCCTTTCCATTTGCATCATAGAATTTCCGATACATATGGGAACTGCTCCTCAACTTGAACACCTCCACTCATCGTACCATGTCCACACAAGAACTAAATGGAATAAAAAACAGTTAAAATCACTGAAAAAATTCAGTAACAACGCTACCCTAAATAAAGGATTTGAAACTCAAAGCCTCATTCAATCCATGAGGAGTCACTGTATTGAGCAGAACCATCCATTTGGTCTCCTTTTGGAGGAGGCAGCGTTTAATATTGCCCCCTCTAATCCCCAACCGTACCCGGTCTATCCCTTTAAACAAAATACCCCTGGGGTTACAACCATGCATCTCCCTAAAATGTTTTGCCACTGGTTTCAACTTTCTAAGTTTCTCGCACTCTGTAATCTCGGCAGCAGCCTTAATGTCACGAATGTGTTCCAGGACTCTCGTTCTGAGTGCCCTCGTGGTCATGCCTATATAGACCAGGCCACAGGGGCACTCAGCACGATAGATCACCGCCTCCGTTTTACAGGAGATGTGATGCACAATTTTATACTCCTTCTCCCTGTTGGTGTTGGTAAATTTATCTGACCGAATCATATATTTGCATGCTGTGCAATCACCACAGGGGAAGAAACCCCACTGTGAGGCGAAACGCGCGTCGGGGTTCCTTCCAGCCCTGTGTTCGGTGCTTCCACCCTCCATCATGTCTGTGGGTATGTTCACGTCCCCAGTGGATATCTTTTGTGTGGGAGTTTGATTGTACAGCCTGGTATCCTTGATTTACTGTATATGGGCAGACTGCATCTAGACGTATCTGATGGATGTTATGTGACTTTGTGCTCCATTGTATCATCATTTTTTGCTGTATTTTTTCACACAATAACCTCTCCCTGGGTTGTGCAGTGAGTTGAATATCACAGACACTTGTAGTGGATGTTTACTGACACTCTCTACTGGTGAATCACCTCACTGCACATCACACTGACATGTTTTTCATCTGCTTGGTGGGTGTTTGAGGCACCGACGGGGGGGACTATTGTTTCCAGTCTGTTTTGCTGACTATTCTCCATAGCATATCTGTGTAAAAAATATTTTATGAATTTTGGTGATCCATTGATGATCTAATAAAGTATTTATATTTCTACTGGGCATTCTATGGTTGTTTTTATAGCAGCATTTATAGGTTTATATGATTGGTTCTCTGGTTGCCCTTATTTACGGTATTATAGTGAGGCCTTTTTTCTTCCTTTTTCGGTTCTAAATTCCTTATTTTGTAACTGGGTAGTTTATACACAGGTGCTCAAGGTCATAACGACGTCAGAACAACACATAAAATACAGTGATTCAAAATATAATCAATTACTGTGGGGTTCTTACTTGCGTGCCCTCAAAGGTGCCTCAACTGCTGCCGCACCCCGTTTTCAGACAGATGACAAGAGGCTACACCAGGGGACACAGTATAGGCAAGATTACTCAGTTTTCTTACCTCATATCACGGGTAGCGATCCCGGTGTCCGTTGGTGGCCCCTCCTACGTCTGATCTCCGGGGGTACGGGACTAGTGGGGTCCAACCTTCGAGCCCCATGCTGGGCGACAAAATGTTCTGGTTCTGATCAATGGTCAGGTAGGTTGATACACTGCTCCACATTAGATAGATAGATACGTGCATGCACGGCGAGAGAAATAACACTGACACTATATATAAGGTCAAAGCATAACTCTAATTTATTAGGTGGGGGCTTCACATTATATACCCCCCATATAAGTGGAGGAGGGGGCTCACATGATTGGTCTTTTAGCAAGAAGGAATGTAAACAGGAAATAAGTTTAAAGGGACACTGACAGGCCTTCTGAGCATAATTAGCTCTTTATATGCCCCCCTAGGTCTTATAATAAGTTTCCAATTCATATAAGTATTATCCCTGTGCGCATTGTAAAACGTTAAAAATAATCTTTATAATCACCTGTCCTTTCTGCCCAAGGGGCGTTCTTTGTGCCGCATTTGTGCCCAGCCGCGTCCCAACAGCCGGATCCTTAGACACGCCCATCTCATTAGTATTCACTTCGCTGGGCGGTATTTTCCTGTCCCTGACATTCGGAGATCCTGCGCATGCGCCCGGCACCCTCGCTCGCAGGGATCACATTGCGCCAAGTGAATACTAATGAGATGGGCGTGTCTAAGGATCCAGCAGTTGGGACGCGGCTGGGCACAAATGCGGCACAAAGAACGCCCCTTGGGCAGAAAGGACAGGTGATTATAAAGATTATTTTTAACGTTTTACAATGCGCACAGGGATAATACTTATATGAATTGGAAACTTATTATAAGACCTAGGGGGGCATAATATAAAGATCTTATTATGCTCAGAAGGCCTGTCAGTGTCCCTTTAAGGCAGATGTATGATAGACTCAGAGGAATTCCTGACCGCTTCAAGTTTTTGCTGCAAATAGTTTCAATCATAGAATGCATACTGGGGGTTGTCTCTCTGCATACTGGGGGTTGTCTCTCTGCATACTGGGGGTTGTCTCTCGGACAGACACCATTTTGTAAGTGACAAGCAAGTGTCCATTCTATTCCATAACAGTAGAAGGTAAAGGTAATATGAAAACAAGAACAAGAGTCTCTTACCTTCCCGTCTACTTTCAGTTTCTCAACTTTATTTTTTTTAGGCCTGATTTTAAGGGTTTCATACATTCCCTGATTTTTCTCTTTGCAATTGATAATATTAACCGGGATCCTGACATTTTACCCAATATTACCCTGGGATACCACATATATGATTCATGCTTAGATCGGAGATTGGCTGTAAACCATGTATTACATCTTCTGTCTGGTCCGGATACGCTGATACCTAATTACTCTTGTACAGGCCATGGCCAGCTGGCTGGTATCATTGGAGATCGCCACTCATCCACCACTATTCCCGCAGCACAGATCCTTGGAATATATGGACATCCTCAGGTAATGGATACTGTTTGGATAATATTTGGAGATATGCATGAATGAAAACTTAGGAAAAGGGGACTTGTCATTCATAGCAACCGATCACACTGATGATATTATTTTACAAACGGCCTCTGAAGAATGACAGGTGGAATCTGATTCGCTGCCATCGATAGTTACTCAAAACTTCGATTGCACCAGTTTTGATGCATTTTTCCCAATGTCTTTTTGTAACTAACAAATTATACTGTAAGAGGAGGGAAGAGCGAACCTCTGTCTTAGAAGTTCGGGTTTGGGTTACCACTGAATTGTATTATTGATCCTATGACCATGGACCATAACACAATTGTATTATGGCCCGTGGTTACGGGATCCATAATGCATTTCAGCGGTAACCTGAATGCTAACTTTTAAATCAGACGTTCGCTCATCCCTATATAAGAGCAATATGGTTGAGAAAAAACACATTCATCATGTTCAACCTTGGGAAGGAATAAGATGTATATTAAATATGAGAGAGAAAGAGCGAGATAGAGACTAGTATACTATGCTGGGTTTCTGGGCCAAATATAGAGAAGATTCTTTCTCATTATGAAGAACACTTAGTAGGCATATAACATATGTAAACTATTCTAGGCCAGGAAACGTTCCTCTGGATTTCTGGGAAAGGGTAATTGGTTGGACAGTATTTTACAAACCATAGATTTATTAAAACAGATGGATAATTTGGACTGGAGGGAGAAATTTATGTTTAGTTATGTGAGCCCTGAACACCTCTATGAAACATGAGACAACCATTGTAGCATGGTCCCGGAACACAGTGGTGAAGTGGCAACACAAGAACGGAAAAATAATTGACCCCATAACAGACTGGTAAGGCTGGAAACAGCATGAAGAGTCACAATAGTGGCCGCGGAACAGAGCGGTGAGGGTGGCAACCACGTCAAGAGTCACAATAACAGCCCTGGAACAGAGTGTGGAGGGTGGAAACAGCATGAAGAGTCACAATAGTGGCCGCGGAACAGAGTGGTAAGGGGGCAACCACGTCAAGAGTCACAATAACAGCCCTGGAACAGAGTGGTGAGGGTGGAAACAGCATGAAGAGTGACAATAGAGGCCCCAAAACAGAGTAAGGAGGGTAACACAGCACCGGCAGTAACACCACAAAATTGTGGCAGATCACAGTAGGAGCAGATGGCAGTAGAGTAATCAGGTGGGTGGCAACATCAGAACAGTAGCAGCAGCACGTGGCAAGAAGTAAATGGCCATATGTCACAATATTCCGGTGTGGCAGCACACTACAGTCAGATCATTACTGCCAGAATGATCTAATCTGTTGCATCAGGCATTGTTGTCTGGAAATCCTGGCTGTTCCAGGACTAATTCATCTTTATGAAGGTTAGTCTCTTAAAAATTTTCTGTTGAAAGGCGAGTTCTCTTTAGGGTAATTATGCCACCCGCCGCACTAACCATCCGCTCTGATGCCACACTACTGGCTGGTCAGGAAAACCCAATTGCAGCCACAATTCAAGTTTGCCTGCGCATTTGTCCAGTGGAACTTGGATCTGGGGTGACAGAGTGCAGTCCAAGTAAGCCATTTGCTGGTTCAGGTTCTACTCCATGTCCTACTTTTGCTGGCTGACTACTTCATTAGGCAGCTGAAGAAAACTGTTCATCATAGACTAAAGAATTAAGTTGCTGCTGATGGAGTTGGTGCTGCTCCTGACCCCCCCTCCCTCCCTTACCCCCACCAGCAGTCAAGTGAGGCCGTACTGGGGACGCAATTGAGAGGAGGCTGACATGATAGGGTTCGGCCTGAGGGGGCCGGCAGTGTAGGGGTTACGGTCTGAAAGTACGGTGGGTGGAGAATAGAGTGGGTGGGCTTTTAGGTTAGGTTATAAGAAGGGGAGGTAACCGGCGCCATCTTAGAAGCAGTTAGTTGAGGAGAAAACTCCCACCCTCCTGCCCGACAGGGGTAAGGGAGTGGATAGTTTCTTAGTTTTGTGTGTGTGTTAAGGATGATGTGAATGTTGGTGTTTTGTGTGTGTGGTGTTGGTGTGTTCGTGTGTCTTTGTTGTCGTGGCAGTCGTTGGCGGTGGGAGGTCCTCGAAGTTGGTGGTACGGATACTTCAGGAGAATGGGAGGGCATCAATGGTGGGGCTGGACTCCCATGGTTGGACGGTCGGCTGGTGAAAAAAGGCGTCCGTCAGTTGGTCTCCGAGCTGGTGTTTTACGGCTGGAGGCAAGATGGATGGGCCTGTTTGGAGAGTTGTGATAACGAGTCTGGGGCTTCAAGGACCTCGCTCGTCAGGAAATAAACAACTGTAGTTTTGTTTATTTATGTTATGTATTTATTAATAAACGGCTGCTGTGGCCCTTTAAATCCAAACTGGTCTCAGTAAGTTATTGTTAAGTTTGAGTTGAAAAAGTTTTTTTTTTAAGGGGAATGGTAAGAGGCCCACGAGGAATGGACAATACCCTACTCGACTACAAAGGATGTTTCGGTAGTAGAGTTGAGCGGGCACTTGGATGTTCGGGTTCGACGGGTTTGGCCGAAATTTGGAAAAAAGTTTGAGTTTGGGACCCGAACTTGACCCCGAACCCGATTGAAGTCAATGGGGACCCGAACTTTTGAGCACTAAAATGGCTGTAAAAATATCATGGAAATGGCTAGAGGGCTTCAAATTGCATCAAAATGGGGTTAAGAGTAGTGATGTCCCGAACTATTCACCGGCGAACATAGCTTGTTTGCGTTTGCCGCGGCGGGCGAACATATGCGATGATCAGTCCGACCCCTATACATCATCATTAGGGCAAACTTTGACCCTGTACCTCACAGTCAGCAGACACATTCCAGCCAATCAGCAGCAGACCCTCCCTCCCAGACCCTCCCACCTCCTGGACAGCATCAGTTTTAGATTCATTCAGAATCTGCATTCACAGTGAGAGGAGGGACAGTGCTGCTGCTGCTGCTGATCTAATAGGGAAAGCGTTAGCTAGGGCAGTGTTCTGTGTCCACAGACTCATCTGCTGTAAGGACAGCGTCCTGACAGCACCCCAAAAAGCCCTTTTTTGGGCTAGTACAAACCGGATTCCAAAAAAGTTGGGACACTATACAAATCGTGAATAAAAACTGAATGCAATGGTGTGGAGGTGCCAACTTCTAATATTTTATTCAGAATAGAACATAAATCACGGAACAAAAGTTTAAACTGAGAAAATGGACCATTTTAGGGGAAAATATGTTGAATCAGAATTTCATGGTGTCAACAAATCCCCAAAAAGTTGGGACAAGGCCATTTTCACCACTGTGTGGCATCTCCCCTTCTTCTTACAACACTCAGCAGACGTCTGGGGACCGAGGAGACCAGTTTCTCAAGTTTAGAAATAGGAATGCTCTCCCATTCTTGTCTAATACAGGCCTCTAACTGTTCCATCGTCTTGGGCCTTCTTTGTTGCACCTTCCTCTTTATGATGTGCCAAATGTTCTCTATAGGTGAAAGATCTGGACTGCAGACCGGCCATTTCAGTACCTGGATCCTTCTCCTACGCAGCCATGATGTTGTGATTGATGCAGAATGTGGTCTGGCATTATCTTGTTGAAAAATGCAGGGTCTTCCCTGAAAGAGATGACGTCTGGATGGGAGCAGATGTTGTTCTAGAACCTGAATATATTTTTCTGCATTGATGGTGACTTTCCAGACATGCAAGCTGCCCATGCCACACACACTCATGCAGCCCCATACCATCAGAGATGCAGGCTTCTGAACGGAGCGTTGATAACAACTTGGGTTGTCCTTGTCCTCTTTGGTCCGGATGACATGGCGTCCCAGATTTCCAAAAAGAGCTTCGAATCGTGACTCGTCTGACCACAGAACAGTCTTCCATTTTGCCACACTCCATTGTAAATGACCCCTGGCCCAGTGAAAACGCCTGAGCTTGTGGATCTCGCTTAGAAATGGCTTCTTCTTTGCACTGTAGAGTTTTAGCTGGCAACGGCGGATGGCACGGTGGATTGTGTTCACTGACAATGGTTTCTGGAAGTATTCCTGAGCCCATTCTGTGGTTTCCTTTACAGTAGCATTCCTGTTTTTGGTGCAGTGTCGTTTAAGGGCCCGGAGAGCAAGGGCATCCAGTATGGCTTTACGGCCTTGACCCTTACGCACAGAGATTGTTCCAGATTCTCTGAATCTTCGGATGATGTTATGCACAGTTGATGATGATAGATGCAATAGTCTTTGCAATTTTACGCTGGGTAACACCTTTCTGATATTGCTCCACTATCTTTCTGCGCAACATTTTGGGAATTGGTGATCCTCTGCCCATCTTGGCTTCTGAGAGACACTGCCACTCTGAGAAGCTCTTTTTATACCCAATCATGTTGCCAATTGACCTAATTAGTGTTAATTGGTCTTCCAGCTCTTCATTATGCTCACATTTACTTTTTCCAGCCTCTTATTGCTACTTGTCCCAACTTTTTGGGGATTTGTTGACACCGTGAAAATTTGAATCAATTTATTTTTCCTTTAAAATGATACATTCACTCGGATTAAACGTTTGATCTGTCATCTACGTTCTATTACACATAACATACTGACATTTGCCATCTCCACATCATTGCATTCAGTTTTTATTCACAATTTGTTTAGTGTCCCAACTTTTTGGGAATCCGGTTTGTACATCAGTCTGCTTTTTTTTATTTTTTTTATATATATATATATATATATATATATATACAGTATATATATATATATATATATATATATATATATATACATTGCAGTTGCCTGGCTGCCCGTGTGTGAGAGGCTGCAGGCTCAGTCACAGACAGTACTGTATGCACACCATCCATACAGGGGGTGACAGAAAATACCTCGCAGATAAAAATAATATATATACACTTATATAGGGTGACACAGTACCTTGCACGCATAGTACTACTTATCTTTAAAAAAAAAATGACAGGCAGAGGCAGGCCACCCCACAGGGGCCGTCGTGGTCGTGGTGCTGTGATTTCCACTGGGCCTGGAATAATGTCCAGTGTTCAGAGGCCACGTACCCTGAACCCCCAAAATTCTGAAAAAATAGTTGACTGGCTTACACAGGAGGACCAATCTTCAACAGCTTCCGCTAAGGACCTTGACGCACCATCCTCCTCCAGCTCAGCTTTGGTCACCTGCTCTCAATTTACCACTCTCCCGCCCGCCGCCAACACCACCACTACCACCACAGCCACCACACCTGCTTCACTTGATCCCTCAGAGGAGTTATTTACACATCAGTTGAATGAAATGAGTGATGCACAACCATTATTGCCAGAGGATGTAGATAACAGGGATATGTCTCAGTCAGGCAGCATTACACACATGGACGTACAGTGTGATGATGATGATGATGTTGTACCCGCTGCTGCTTCCTTTGCTGAGGTGTCAGATACAAGTGAAGTGGTTGATGATGACGATTTGTCCGTGGATGCCATGTGGGTGCCTGCTCGAAGAGAAGAAGAAGAGGGGGGGGAGTTCAGAAGGGGAGACAGAGAGAAGGAGGAGACGAGTTGGAAGCAGGGGGAGGTCATCGCAAGGAGCTAGTGGCACAGTCAGGCAGCATGTATAGGCACCCGGGGTCAGCCAGACAGCACGCCAATCAACGCATGCTGTTGCCACTACCAGAATGCTGTCATTGCAGAGCTCAGCAGTGTGGCATTTCTTGTGTGTGTGTGCCTCTGATAACAGCGATGCCATTTGCAACCTGTGCCAAAGAAACTGAGTCGTGGGAAATCCAACACCCACCTAGGTACAACTGCTTTGCGAAAGCACATGATCTCACATTATAAACGCCTATGGGATCAACACATGAGTACAAGTAGCACACAAACTCAAAGCCACCATCCTCCTCCTGGTCCAGCATCTTCAGCCATATCAACCACTGCTGTCCTCCTTGCCCCCTCTCAACCACATGCCACTCCGCCTCTCATCTTCAGCAGTTCCATCTCATCTGCCCACAATCAGGTGCCTGTAAAGGAAATGTTTGAGTCAAAATGCTGCGCATTGAGTCAAAATGGAATGCGTGGCTCTGCAGAGGAGTTGGTGACACCGCCACGACTTGCAGGCAGGCCTACTGCCACCTCCTCTACTCCTCCTACTGCATCCTCTTCCATAACCTCCTCGGCTGAGTCCTTTTCTGCTGCGGCGTCTGGCTGCACATACACTGAATCCCCCCAGCTCCCCAGGGGCTATTCCACATCCTGGGTACGACAGTGTCACGCTGTCTTGGGGTTGACTTGCCTGAAAGCAGAGAGCCACACGGGACCAGCACTCCTGTCCGCCCTAAATGCACATGTGGATCAGTGGCTGACCCCGCACCAACTGGAGATCGGCAAAGTGGTGTGTGACAATGGAAGCAATTTGTTGGCGGCATTGAATTTGAGTTGTCACATGTGCCGTGCATGGCACATGAGTTGAATCTCATTGTACAACACTTTGTGTCTAAGTACCCAGGCTTACAGGACGTCCTCTAGCAGGCCAGGAAGGTGTGTGGCCATTTCAGGCGTTCCTACACGGCCATGGCGCACTTTTCAGACATTCAGCGCCGAAACAACATGCCAATGAGGCGCTTGATTTGCGACAGCCCGACACGTTGGAATTCAACACTCCTAATGTTCGACCACCTGCTCCAACAAGAAAAAGCCGTCAACGAGTGTTTGTATGACCGGGGTGCTAGGACAGCCTCTGCGGAGCTGTGAATTTTTTTGCCACGTTACTGGACGCTCATGCGCAATGCCTGTAGGCTCATGCGTCCTTTTGAGGAGGTGACTGTCACAACCAGACAGCTGAGAAGCTCTGACAAAAGCCTTTCAGAACCTCCTCCTTGAGTTTTCTTTGTTGTGGTGTTCAGTTCCTCATCTCGTTAGCCTCTCTCAGCTGTCATGTAGTTGGACTGATTGCTTCCCTTTCAATTCCTCCCCATAATGCATTACTGGGCGGCTTATACTTCTTCCTGTAGTGTGTGTGCATGCTGCTCCTATTTCCCAGTCTGCTACTAAGTTAAGTGCTGTACATTTATCTGTTATTTTCTGTTTGCTGGATCCCAGATGACCCTGACTCCCTCCGTGTCTGGTGTAGGGAGCCGGTGGTCGTGTCCCCTCACTATTGTAGGGTGTTCAGGTGTTATATAGTCGAGGTACGTGGATATGCAACCACCCACCTTTGGGATTTTTGCATAGGCTGAGCAGCCAGGGAAAGTGCCAGGTCTTGTGCAGGGGTCTCCCTTTTGGTTCCTTAGCTTTGGATCCAGTGAGTCATATATGCATGTTGCATTGTCTTGTTTCCTGTACACCGTCCGTGACAGTGACAAACCTAGTCAGTCGCACCGAAGGCACCATCAGCGACCTCATCCCTTTTGTTTTCTTCCTGGAGCGTGCCCTGCGAAGAGTGCTGGATCAGGCTGTAGATGAGCGTGAAGAGGAAGTGTTGTGGTCACCATCACCACCAGAAACAGCCTTGCCATCATCTCTTGCCGGACCTGCGACAACGCTGCAAGAGGAGTATGAGGAAGAGGAGTCAGAGGAGGAATGTGGCTTTGAGGAGGAGGAAGACCAACCACAGCAGGCATCCCAGGGTGCTCGTTGTTGTCCGTGGTGTTGTACGTGGCTGGGGGGAAGAACAGACCGTCAATAACATCAGTGAGGACGGGGAACGGGAAATGAGTAGCTCGGCATCCAACCTTGTGCAAATGGGGTCTTTCATGCTGTCATGTCTGTTGAGGGACCCTCGTATAAAAAGGATGAAGGAGAACGACCTGTATTGGGTGGCCACGCTACTAGACCCCCGATATTAGCAGAAAGTGGCGGAAATGTTACCAAATTACCGACAGTCAGAAAGGATGCAGCAGTTCAAAACCAAACTAAAAAATATGCTTTACACAGCTTATAAGGGGGATGTCACAGCACAACGGGAATCTAACTGGGGAAGAGGGGAAAGTAATCCTCCTCCTACCACGACCACGGCGGCAAGGAGAGGACGCTTTACAGACGTGCTGTTGATGGAGGACATGCAGAGCTTTTTCAGTCCTACACATCGCCACAGCACTTCGGGATCCAGCCTTAAAGAACGACTCGACCAACAGGTAGCAGACTACCTCGCCTTAACTGCAGATATCGACACTCTGAGGAGCGGTGAACCCCTTGACTACTGTGTGTGCAGGCTTGACCTGTGGCCTGAGCTATCCCAGTTTGCGATAGAACTTCTGGCCTGTCCCGCTTCAAGTGTCCTGTCAGAAAGGACCTTCAGTGCAGCAGGAGGCATTGTTACTGACAAAAGAAGTCGCCTCGGTCAAAAAAGTGTTGATTACCTCACCTTCATTAAGATGAATGAGGCATGGATCCCGAAGGGACTGACAGTGGGGGATACGTTTGACTAACAAAAGGCCTGATGACATGCCTTGGCCTCAAAATGGTCCCCACGCTGCTGTATTTAATGTCTGCATACCGGATGACTTTTGTGAATTCTCCGCCACCAACTAGGGTTCAAGCCGCAATGTTTAAGTCACCTTTCTGCCTGGAAAACATCAATTTTTCCGGCCGCTGCAACAACAGCAGCTGCAATAATACCATTGTATTTCAGGCATGTGTACATGCCTCATTTTTCTGACCTCTGGTGCTGCACTGTGGCTGCAAAAACAAAACAAACAAAAAAAGGCACATACAAGTGTCAATTCCCCTTCGTGATCGTTACCTTGTTGTGGTGAAGGGGCTTGCGTATCACAATGAAGCGATCATCACCTCTATGAGTGTGTTGGCAATGTTTCCACACCCCAGATGATAAGGCCGTTGCTTCATTATGATCAGACCAAAAGCGATCGCTGGATAATTTTTCATAGAAAAAACATTAATTTTCTTTTTTATTTTATTTTTTTAAGTTGTATTGGTTTTTAATGCATAAAATAAATCATAATAAAGTCATTAAATAGTTTATTAGAAATAATGCAGACAATTTAAAAAATCCCCATCAATTCCAGTACAAAGCAAGTACAAAGCTCAGAACAAAATTATTTCAGGATGTCGTAATGGTTCGTTAATTCGACAATGGTTAATCAATTCGACACACGTCCCCGGATAGGGGACGTAACAGGGATTGAACTGATAGGAATAGGACTAGTTAAGACACCACTCATATAGGGTGTCACAGCACATCGCTCCGTGCACGCGCAGTGCCCCAACTTGGGAGCAAGAGGACCGACCAAGCTGCTTTTTCCATCTCCCGGTTCCTAAAATCAATTCAGTTTGGTGTATCAGAGTTTGGTCTGTCACTGTGAAGGCAGTCAAAGGTACCCGGCCTAAATTTTTTTTTTTTCACAAAAGGCAATCCCTGATATGGAACGTAACAGGGATTAAACTGATGAGAAGAGAACTACAGAAAATACCACTCATATCGGGTGTGACAGTAAATTGCACGGCGCAGACGCAGTGACCGTAGATATAAACAAAGGGGAGGGAGCCAGCGTTTTTTTAACCATCTTCCCGTTCGAAAAATCAATTTAATACACCTTTCGGGGACCCTTGGTGTTGTACATGGCTGGTGGAGGAAGAAACCTTCAATGACATCAACGGGACATGGCTAGCTTGGCATCCAACCTTGTGCAAATGGGAAGTTTGCGGTTGGGCAAATGGACTGTTTGCAGTTGTTTGCGGTGCATTAAAAGGAGAGTTTGGTCTGTCAATGTCTGTGAAGCGGGCGTAACCCTTACGCTACCTGATCGATACAACATCATACCTGATCGTATACACACACTGGATGTTTTAAACCACGTTGTTCAAAAAAATTAGATTGTTAGGTGATTTATGCCCTTTATGGATTAAAACCCAACTCTGTGTCAACTATGTAATTTTCAATGGAAGTTTTGCCATGGATCCCCCTCCGGCATGCCACAGTCCAGGTGTTAGTCCCCTTGAAACTACTTTTCCATCACTACTGTGGCTAGAAAGAGTCCCTGTGTGTTTTAAAATTTGCCTGCCTATTGAAGTCAAAAATTTGCGTTCGCCATTCGCGAGCGGAAAACGTTATGTTTGCGACATCTCTAGTTAAGAGCATGGCAAGTGCTCTGCAAACAATGTGGATAGGGAAATGACTTTAAATAACATAAAATACTTAAAAATAAAAAATAATAATCTTAATCTAGGAGGACGAGGTCCATATGGAGTAGGAGGTTGAGAAGGCGGTGGATGTGGCGGTGGAGGATGAGGTAGCCTACATAGTTTTTGGTTTTAAATTTTATTTTTTAAATTAGGGTACACGCCAAAACATTCGGAAATATAACCTGTGATAATCCCCTGCAGTCTCGCTAAACACACGTTCCAGCAATACACTGGCTGCAGGGCAGGCCAGCACCTCCAAGGCGTATAGGACAAGCTCAGGCCATGTGCCCAATTTGGAGACCCAGAAGTTGCAGGGGCTGACCCCTTTCAGTCAGTTTGTGTAGGCGTGTGCACACTTACTGCCCCACCATGTCGCACGTCCCCGTGATGTTCAGGATCCAATTGGATATCTGCTCTATCAACTTTCGATGTTCTTTTCTGCGCCTACCATAATGATGATCACGGGTGGCGGGGAATCAGAGTTTCACGCCGGAGATGGAGCGTGAGAAAGAGAGACCACATCCAAGGGAGGATTCATTTTTTCAATAATTGAATTATGGGAGAAATTATTAAAGCATAAAAGTGTGACAACTTTTTAAAGTTTAAGCATTGAATGAAAAGTTGTGGTGCACATTAATTACTGAAGAATTTATAAAATTTTATTCCCTGTCACCTATGCAGAGCAGGGGTTTATTCACATCTGAAATTGTATAATGTCTAAAATTGTATAATGTCAACCCAAGAATGTAACAGAAAAATTAGTGAAATTTATTAACCTGTCAACTAGGTAGAGTAGGGGTCTATGACAGAAAAAAATTGTTTATTGTCACCAGAAAATGTTAAAGAAAAATTATTGAAATTTATTAAGCTGTCGGGGGCGTGGCTAGCCGTTGAAGGAGGAAGACGTCTCTCAGTGCAGCTCTCCTGAGAGTCTCTTAATCAAAGCCCATCCACGATCTTTCTGGGCTTGAAAGACCCTATTTCAATCAACTTGGGACTGTACCCACAGCCACCTTTATTTTGAGACCTTCCTCGAGTCTCTCACCCGATCATAGCCGGAGTTACTACTGAGGCCTAGTAG
Organism: Bufo gargarizans; assembly: GCF_014858855.1. NCBI lineage: Eukaryota > Metazoa > Chordata > Amphibia > Anura > Bufonidae > Bufo > Bufo gargarizans. The sequence continues at coordinate 31,969,117 of NC_058080.1, forward strand.
TTTGGTGCAACCGCCGCCTAGATTCGGCCCGGCGCGGCCTTTCCTGGGTCTAACCGTCCGCAGGAAGACACATCCATACAAGCACCGAGACGGAGCAAGAGTCGCGCTGGTGCCGTGAATTATATGCGGCTCCAGTTTGCTTTGTCGGCTAGCGTGACATCGCGCCGGATGCGACCACCACCGAGAAGGCGCCATCTTGCAACACCGGACCGCTCGGCAACGGAGAGGGCACCCACCTGGACAAGTTTCAAGGTACTCTCCCGGTCACACACGCTCCGATCCACTGTGTAACCGCAGTCACTTGTCAGAGAGACCCCCGTTACACCGCATGAGTGAGTGGCCGCAGCTACATAACAGTGCTACATATTTCTGGCCCTTCCATCGGCTCTGGCACTTCCCCATAGTGCTGATCAGTGGAGGCACATAAAATCCAATAGTTCTGTGTCCTCTGAACAGTTTTGAGAACATAGTTCTCACTCTCCGGAAAATCCGCTGATTTAAAGGGACAGTACCTCATTTGTCAGAACACAAATTTTCTAACAGCATCATCTCACACCAAGAGTATGTTCTAACAGCTGATCCTGAGCTTACACTCCTTGGTTATTCATGTTCCTCTTGCAATGATGCTCTTTTTACCTGAGATGAAGTGGTGAGCACAGTTCACGCTAAGGGCAAGATCATACGCACTTATGGTTAAAGTGGGCAGATATAGGGGGGTGGAACAGGACTCTCAGAAACAAGCAAAAGCTCCATCTCTTTCTCAATCCGACTTAGATCGTTTCATGATGAAGAAAAACACTACTAATCAAGGGATCCATTCTTCTGCTTCCAAAAATAACCCTCAGAAACAGCAAGCTTCACAGCCTGACAGGGAGAGTGACGAGGAAGATTCCTTTGAGACTGCTTCAGATCTACCTGTTTCCAGTTCCTTCATCTCACAAGCCCTAACTAAAGCCCTAAACCCTGTTTTAGAAGAATTATCTGAAATTAAACGCGAAATGAGGCAATTAAGGCCAGAGGGTTGATGCTCTAGAGTCCACCCAATCAGCAGTTGCTGAATACACTAATAAAAATTCTGACGCCCTTTCTGCCTATCAAAACCATATAAATTATCTTTATGATTATATTGAGGATCAGGACAATCGTGGCAGAAGAAACAACATACGTATTAGAGGCGTACCAGAGTCAGTCGCAAATGAGGCCATTCCTAATGCGGTTAGTGAGATTTGCAAGACTCTACTAGGTGAAGAACACCTGGACCCAATTATAATTGAGAGAGCCCACCGTGCCCTCCGCCCCAAACCTAAAATGGGCGACCCTCCCAGAGACATCATCTGCAGGCTGCTCAATTTCGCACAGAAAGACCTTGTTATGAAAAAGGCCAGAGAAAGAGATAATATCACCTATGAAGGCGCTCAGATCCTCCTTTTCCAAGATCTTGCCCCAGCTACTCTAAATAAGAGACGTGCCCTGAAGCCGCTCACGGATCACCTAAGATATAGACGCATTGTCTTTAGATGGCTATTTCCATTTGGAATGCTAATCACCTGGAAAGAAAATAAATTCATCCTAAGATCGCCAAAAGACCTCCCAGACATTCTTGAAGCACTGGAGATACAGGATGTGGACATCCCAGATTGGTCTGCTACAAATGATGTTCTTATTCCACAAGACATCTTGCCCCCCACTGCCTGGGAATTGATTGGAAGTGGCAAATCCTCAAAATCCAAGAAAAAGCACGGGAAATTAACCCCCAGACGCATCATTCCTGAGGAGGACTGAGTTTGCTTTTCACTGTTTATTGTTGATTAGATTTTTACTTCATTGCCACCACTGTGGCTTGAGAGTGGCGACTGGACGGCCAGCTGCGCAGACCCATATTTGTAGACTCCCTCACCTTGTAATTTCAACTGTCACACCGGTTTCTCTTATACGGGTGTGGTTTGGAGGTCTGGGCAGTTGGCGGTCCTGGTTTGTTACATCTCCAATTTAAGGCGAGTTTCTAGATGCTCTCTTTATGATCTGTGTGTGGTTTGGGGTAACTTTTTACTATTTTATTAGTCTTTCAGTTACCACTCACCTCTTCATCTCACCTATGAGTTTAAAGTTAATGCCTCTTATGCTGGCCTTGAACCGTTTTCAGGGCATGGTACTTCTGCCCTTGATCAGAAGTACGGACTCAAAAAAGTCCTACATGGGGAGATTGAAATCCCTAGTTTCCTCTATCAGCAGAGGTCTGTTTTTACACAGTATATTATTTGGTTTGACGTTCTTTGCTTTATATTGTAGTCCCTCACCACCCCCCTCTCACGAAGGTAATACCTTGATATTGATGACACTAACTGCCTCTCCACTAGACTACGGAAATGGAGTTGAACCAGGTACCCGACAGTATGTAAGTTCTGCATCCCCTCATCTAAGACATCAACATGGCTGACATTCACATAGCAACATATAATGTAAAAGGACTTAAAAATCCAATCAAGAGAGGACAGATTTTACATTATCTTCATAAAGAAAAAACGAAAGTAATACTATTACAAGAAACACACTTCAAAAACAATCAGATCCCTAATCTCTCTCGGTCATATTATAACCAATGGTTTCATAGCTCTTCCCCACACTTAAACAAACTCGGTACCAGTATAGGTTTCCATAAACACCTTGACTTCAATATGACTGACACTTTAACAGACCCTAATGGTCGATTTATTATAGTGAAAGGGGTCATTAATTCCCAAATATACACATTCGCCAACTTCTACGCACCTAATGTTGCCCAGAAATTATGGTTTAAAAATACATGGCAGAAATTTGAAGAGTTCAGAGAAGGTACAGTAATCCTAGCTGGTGATTTCAATGTTGCCCTTAACCCACCGCTTGACACTTCAACAGGGAAATCCTCTGTCCCCTTCAAAACCCTCAACTGTATTAAGAAACTCATACATAATAGTAATCTTATAGACGTGTGGCGTGCGAACAACCCTGGTGAAAAAGACTTCTCTTTCTTCTCTGCCCCTCATAACTCTTATCATAGAATAGACTATATTTTGGTGCCCACACCCCTATTACATTTATGCTCTCAAACGCATATTGGCAATATGGTCCACTCCGACCACGCACCGATCTTCATCACGTGGAAACTTACTAACACCCACCCTAAATCCTTCATATGGAGGTTAAATGAGACACTGTTAGACAACGTACAGGTTAGATTATTTTACACTGAATAAATCAGACAGTCTATCTCCACATATAATCTGGGAAGCACACAAATCCGTCATCAGAGGCGAGTTCATTTCCATAGCCTCACATATTAATAAGACTAGACGTGCTAAAATAGCCGAGCTCTATGATAAAATATCCAAATTGGAATATGCGCACAAACGCACTCAAACAAAAATAACCAGTTGGTAGAACTTGCTTCCACCAGAGATGATCTGAAAGAACTTCTAAATAATCAGTCAGCCAAACTATACTTCGCTCTCAAGCAAAAGTTTTTTGCCCACGGTAACAAGCCTACCAAATTTATGCTGGCTCTGATAAGACAACGTAAGCGGAAATCCAGGATCGCGGCCATTCTGAATGATAGGAAAGATCTAGTGAAAGATGACATAGATATTGCAAACGCCTTCCATGACTTCTATTCAGCGTTATATAATCTAGACGAATCTGATTCAGAGATTACTCATGCAGAAAAAGCAGAAAAAACCACAGCATTTTTAAGTAGTCTTTCACTCCCATCTTTGTCCCACATGCAAGCCTCCGAGCTTTGTACCCCTCTTACGCCCTCTGAACTCCATGTCACTCTAAAACAAATGGCGAAGGGCAAAGCCCCAGGACCAGATGGCCTCCCTTTACTATATTACATTTCTTTTAAAGATATGTTAACACCCCACCTACTTAATTCTTTTAATGCTGCCCTCACAGGTAAAGCATTTTTACCGCAAACGGTTAATGCCCATGTCACCCTGATCCCAAAGCCACGGAAGGATCCCAGTCTGTGCTCCAGCTACAGACCCATTTCTTTGCTGAACCTAGATGTGAAGATTTATGCGAGAATTTTGGCGAATAGAATAAAACCTTTACTGAAAAATCTGGTGCACCCTGACCAAACTGGTTTTGTGCCTAACAGAGAAAGTAAGGATAACACTTATAAAGTCATCAACACTGTGGCTTTGGCAAAAAAGACTGGGTCCCCCTTGGTGGTTTTGGGAAAGGATGCTGAAAAAGCGTTTGACCGGGTGGCCTGGGCATTTATCAAAAATACCTTGGTTAAATTCGGATTTCCCGAACGCTTCATAATGGCCATCTTTTCTATGTATGGCTCACCTAGTGCAAATATCAAAGTAAACGACATCCTTTCCCACCCTTTCCGGATTAATAACAGAACTAGACAGGGATGCCCTCTTTCACCAATTCTCTTTATCCTTACAATAGAACCACTTTTACAATCTATCAGACAGTCTAAAGAAATTAAAGGGTTGAGCTGTGGTAACTTGGAGATCAAACGAGCGGCATATGCGGATGATCTTCTGCTGATGGTCTCTAACCCCTTACAGGCTTTTCCTGCCATCATTAAAGTGTTCACCGAATTTGGTTTCATCGCCAATTTTAAAATCAATTTGCCAAAATCGGTGGCAATGAACATAAATCTCCCACCCAGTCTTCTTAAAAAGCTTAAAGAAAACTCCCCGTTTGAATGGACACAATCATATGTAAAATTCTTGGGCATAAACATTACATCTGACTTAAATAAACTCTATGAGACTAACTTCCCCCCCGTACTAAAATCTATACTGGATATTGTGAAATCGTGGTCTCCCTCCTTTATCTCCTGGTTAGGCAGGCGCAATATTTTTAACTCCCTTATAGTGCCTAAGATCACCTACTTACTACAAGTTCTACCTATAAAATTGCCTAGTAGCTTCTTCAATTCTTTCAGGAAGATTTGTTCATCCTATGTATGGGGAGATAAAAAACCTAGAATCTCTAACAAGATTCTTCTGCTTCCTTTTGTAAAAGGAGGAATCGGCTTCCCCTCCATCACAAGATACCACAGAGCGGTACACATTAATAGAATATTTGACTTGTTGAGGCAACCTAAACACAAACTTTGGATTCCCTTGGAGGAAAGTTTGATTGGCTGCCCGATCAGACCCATATTACTCTCTGAGACAGGAAAGGCCATACCCCCAAATAAAGACAACCCACTCACTCTAACTACTCTATCAATATGGAATATCCCAGAAATAAGAAATAACTGTATGTCTTTCCCTTCCCCCCTCATGAATATCAAAAACTGTCTTGGCCTTAACACAGAGAGCTTTAAAATCTTCCCTTCACAACTACGTAACTCCGAACTTTCACTAGAAGAACTCTTAGATAATGAAGGTACCCTTCTAAGCGCCAAAAATATAATAAAGAAGTTCCAATTACTTAATCTGAGTCAAGTGCAATATTCATGTTTGAAGAATGTTGTAAACCCTATCATTAAGAAACTAAGAACGGGTACTACTCTTTCCTGGTTGGAAAAACTAGTCACACAAACCCTTTACCCTACAAAGATCATTTCCACTGTCTCTACAAATCTACTTCAGCTAGAAATCCCATCCTCCTTGTATTTCTTAAAAGAATGGGAAAGGGATCTAAACTTAAAATTCACAGAAGAAGAAACGAAAATCATATTGAGCGCTCCTAGATTGTCTTCTAGATGTGTATCAATACAAGAGAATACATACAAGGTACTCACCAGGTGGTACTTAACCCCAGTGAGATTGAACTTGATGTTCAGTAACTCTTCTGATAGATGTTGGAGATGCCTTGTAGGGAGAGGCTCCTTTCTACATATTTGGTGGTCATGCCCTCGAATTCAAAAATATTGGGAGAAAATTTTTATATTAATTAGAGACATTCTGGGATTAAAAATAGATATACTCCCTACTTGCCCAAAGACAGCTCTTTTGTCTTTACTCTCGCACCCCTTAGCCAACCTTAAAAAACTACTTTTGAATATCCTTCTGGCAGCTGCCAGATTGTTAATTGCTACTTGCTACTAACTGGAAATCCATTTCACCACCGTCAATCTCTCAGTGGAGAGGAAAGGTAGAAGCCATAGCCAGATTAGAGGAATTATCACACTGGGAAACACGCTCTCATCACAAGTATCTTAAGATTTGGTCCCCGTGGAGGGAAAATAAAAAACACATCACTATTCACCAAATTACAGAGTTAGATACTGCCCCCCCCCAGTTCATAACTTATGGGCGGCCAATGAATGAACCCCCCCCCCCCACAGTTTATATCCTCTCTTGCTAGTGTTGCCTGTCACAACCCTCAAACGCAGCAATACAGTTGGATACCTTGGTCACTCCGGCTCGCTCCTAGAAGGCTTCTTTCATTTGCTACAGTTTAGAGGATCAGATTCTCATCTATGTACTGGCGGCTAATACGTGTCAGCCCCACATTCCCCCCCCCCCCTATCCTTACCCTCCCCCCCCCCCCTTGGTTATATGTTATATGTTTGGTTTTCTATTATGTTCCTTATCACTTGATTATCATTAGAGTCAAATACAGGGTGCTAGTTCTCTGCGTCTTGCTTCGGCCAGATGGATGATACCTCTATAGTGGTACGGGCGTTAGACACCAAGAAATCATTATCGAGACATAGGAGACTTACATAAGTTAGCGTCTGTTACAAAACTGTTATTCACCCTGTTAGTCTGAATGGATGAAGCACATGGTGAGAACAATGGATGGCGGCCATTTTAACTCACAGACACTGTTTGGACTTTTCTACACGGTGCCATCTCGCCGGTATTTGGTGCACAGAGACATCATTCAGTAGTTTGAAACTACCAAACAAGGGACACGTTTATTAGTAACTATTTTCTGTATAACTTGTTTATTTTCGGTGTAACTGGCATAAAACTGTATCTTCCAGACTACTGAACGGATCTGGGTGAATTTCGGATATGTGGTTCACCCAGATCCCCGGTTCTGAGGATATGGGGTTATTGCATGTTTTGGGGTTCCTGTGATATGTTTTATAAAACTGTATTTCTCTGCCTGTGATAATTATATTCGCCATTGTATTCAGTAATCTTATCACAGACAGAGAGGAGGATTTTGCGTGGGAGTGTCTGTGTTTATTGTACGGATTGATTGGTTGTATTTCAAACCCCTGTGGGCAGTACTATGTTGGTGGATTGTAAATAAAAGAGTCTGTATGCCCCAGGGCAGTCAGACCTAGTTTGACCTTCAAATCGCAGCCTCGCCTCGTTTTGTGGGGGAAAGATTATCCTAGCTGTAAGATAGCTAGTGGGATTGTTCTACATTTACAGGATCCTTCTGGATATCGAGACAAAGCGGCTCCTCTCTCTCTCCCTAAACAGAGATCCAGACTATCCAAGCGGTCCAGCTTCCAGCTAGCCTGGGAGTAACCGTAACATTTGGATGGCAGCGGTGGGATTGTCCTGGATTTCCTAGGAGAGGTACTGAACGGATGGAGAGCGCTTACGAAAAATTGAAACGTGCGACCCTAAAGGATTTACTCGAAAGCAGAGGGGGGAACGCCAGCAACCGTCCGAGAAGGGAACTGATCGCAGAATTAACCAAATTGGATCAGGGCTTCACGATGGCAGAAACCCCGACCACGAGTGGTGACGAAAAGACCAGGATTGTTCGGGAGAGGCTCTCGCTATACGGGCCGAACCCACCTATGGAACTGGTGCAGCAGTTGATGGCAGAAGCGGATGAGGATATACGGAAGGCTCGAGCCCACTAACTCAGCCTAGTGACCGCACACCGCAATGCCGAAGCACCGCAGGTAATCGTTCCTGTCGAAAACGCCGGGAGGCCAAAGATACCCTATGCGGCTTTTAGACCCTTCCTAGAGAGCGAGACAGGAATCGATGAATATTTGGCGGACTTCGAAAGGCAATGTGCCCTGCACCAGATTCCCAACAGAGAGTGGCCCACGATATTGTCTGGGAAACTATCCGGGCGAGCTCTGGAAGCATTTCGGACTCTGGGCGCTGAGGAAGTGACACAGTATGCGCTGGTCAAAGAGACACTGTTGCGGCGGTACGCTGTAACTCCTGACACGTATCGCCAACAATTTCGTAGCACGAGAAAGAAGCCTAACGACACACATATGGAATAGGCGCACCGAATGCGGAGAGCGGCAAATCACTGGATGAGCGGAAGTAAAGCTGTGACTGGTGAGGAAATTTTACAATTATTTCTCTTAGAACATTTTTATAACGGCATGGAGCAGCAGGGGAAGGAATGGCTGCGAGACAGACGACCTTCTACCTTAGAAGAAGCAGCCAAATTGGCCGATGAACATTACGACTCCCGTCTACACGAACCCACGAACTACCTAACCCCAGCACGGGTCGAACACCAAGATGTTTACCATACGTCGCCACGTACCGAATTCCGAGCCCCGGTGCCCGCTGGGCCCATACGGTACTCAGGACCACCGAATAACAACTCTGATCGTCCCAGACCGACCTGCTACCGATGCAAGCAACCAGGGCACCGCATGGCTAGCTGCCCCCTTAATGCACACCAGACCCCCCGGAATTATAATTACCCCTCTGGGTCATCTCGTCCTGCCCGGGCGCTCTGTGTTAACCAAGAGGCCCCTATGGAGGAATATTTGGGACCACTTCACGAAGCAGATCCTGTATATGCTGCTTCGGATAACCGCCAGCACCATCGGCAGAAAGTATGGCTCGAGGGGCAATCTACCGAGGGGTTAAGAGACACGGGGGCTACCATTACACTGGTCCAGAGCCATTTGGTGCCGGGGCACAAGCGATCAGGGCAGACTGTGGCCGTTAGAGTGGCGGGGGGGATGTGTACAAAATTCCGACCGCTAAAGTACATCTTGATTGGGGAGCGGGAAAGGGGGTCGTGAACGTGGGAATAATGGATAATTTACCTGCCAAAGTACTACTGGGCAACGATTTGGGCCCCATGACTTCTGCCTATGCTCCAGTATACAACAACGAGGCGAACCCAGTGACTACCCGAGCCCAAGCCCGAACGGAGCGAGAACTCTCACCAGTGCGGGAGACACAGGTAAGACCTACCCCGACCTTGACTGACCCGTTAGGTCCCATACCCTGGGACACCCCAGATGCTTTTGAAAACAGAGTCTAAGACTGACCCGACATTACAAAAGTACCGGGAACGAGCAGAGACCGGAGGGAGCGGGTCAGATAACGAAACCTTTTTATGGGAAAAGGGAAAGCTATATCGCTTGACGGAGAAAAGGGGGCAGCATAGGAGACAGCTGGTAGTGCCCCACAAATACCGTCGAGAAATACTCAAGATAGGACACGACATTCCCTTGGCAGGCCACCTAGCTGTAACCCGCACACTACACCGCATTACTCACACGTTCTTTTGGCCAGGGGTACACGCTAATGTTAGGACTTATTGTAATACCTGCGATGTGTGTCAACGAGTAGGGAGGAGAGGCGATCACCCTAAAGCTCATCTAGTAAATATGCCCATTGTGGAGGAACCCTTCAGCAGGGTTGCTATTGACCTAGTGGGACCGCTGGCTACCCCTAGTCCCTCCGGTAAGCGCTACATTCTTACCGTAGTGGACTACGCTACCAGGTACCCTGAAGCTGTCGCCCTATCCAACATCCAAGCGGATACGGTAGCGAATGCGCTGGTGCAGGTGTTCTCCCGGGTAGGATTTCCGAAAGAAATCCTGTCCGACCGAGGCACCCAATTTACTGCTGAATTGACTCAGCAACTCTGGCAGGTTTGCAAAATTAAGTCCCTCCTGAGCTCTCCATACCACCCCCAGACGAACGGACTCTGTGAGAGGTTCAATGGGACCCTCAAACAAATGCTCAAGACGTTTACTCAGGAATACCGAGACTGGGAGCGTTTTCTGCCGCACCTCCTATTTGCTTATCGGGAGGTGCCCCAGGAAACGACCGGGTTCTCTCCCTTCGAGTTGCTCTATGAAAGAAAGGTACGGGGACCCCTAAACCTGATTCGGGAGCACTGGGAGGGAGAGATGGAGACTGACGGTGTCCCCATTGTGCCGTACGTGCTGGAACTCAGGGACCGAATGGAGCAATTAGCCAAATCAGTGCAGGCTAACCTCCAATCGGCCCAGAGAAGACAGAAGGTATGGTACGATCGGAGGGCCCGAAAGAGAATCTTTACCATAGGGCAAAAGGTGTTAGTGCTTAAGCCAGTTAAGACAGACAAATTGCAGGCGTCCTGGCAGGGCCCCTACCAGATAATGGAGAAAAGGGGAGACACCACTTACGTAATAGCTAGCTGCCATGACAGCAATCTTAGAAAGACATTCCATGTGAACATGCTCAAGGAATATCTTGAGCGGCCGGAGAACGTGACGGCCGTATGCTGTCCCCCTCAGGAAGACCCCGACAGTCTACCCATTCCAGATCTGTTAGAAAAGAGTCCCCACGCAGATATAGTAGCTCAGGTCAAGATAGGGAACCGACTTAGCCCCACTGAAAGGGAGCAGCTTAATCAACTCCTGCAGTCCAAAAGCCCCACCTTCTCCCAGAAGCCAGGGTACACTACCTTAACCACCCACCAGGTAGATACCCCGGGACAAGCTCCTTTACGCCAGGCTCCTTACCGAATCCCTGAGGCAGTTAGGACAGGGATGAAGAAGGAGATCGATGAGATGCTCCAACTCAGGGTAATTGAGCCCTCCGATAGTCCCTGGGCTTCCCCAGTGGTCCTGGTGCCCAAGAAAGATGGTACAACCCGGTTTTGCGTAGACTATCGGAGGCTCAATGAAAAGACAGTGACGGACGCTTACCCTATGCCCAGGGTAGACAAGCTACTCGATCGTATAGCCAGGGGAAATTATCTGACCACCATTGACCTCTGCAAGGGTTACTGGCAGATCCCCCTGGCCCAGGAGGCTGTCCCCAAGTCGGCATTCGTCACCCCGTTCGGCTTATATCATTTTAAGGTAATGCCGTTTGGGATGAAGAATGCCCCAGCTACATTCCAGCGCTTCGTCGATAGGCTCCTGGATGGCTTCCAGAGTTTTGCTTGCGCATACCTGGACGACATAGCGATCCACAGTGAGTCCTGGGAGGACCACTTAGCTCACATAGGAATGGTTCTGGATCAGATCCGGGCTGCTGGCCTGCAGTTGGCACCTGTGTTTCGCCATCATCCGAGATGTGCTGCGATGGTTCTCCCATGTACTCATCTTGAAAGATAAGTGGTTGGGCATCGGTGCACTCAATCTCTTCCACTTCTGGGGCAGGGCTAGGTGGATGGCCCTGGGAAACCCTGCTAATAGAGTCATCAAAAAGAAGAAGAGACTGCTGCATGATTTGGGGCTCAGACTGCTTGGCTGATTTGCAAGGTGGTGAGGTGAAAGACTGATGGACATCGGCTGCAGGTGCCAACTGTGGTCCTTCAGCAGGAGACTGGGTGGGAGACAATGTGAAGGAACTGGATCCACTGTCAGCAACCCAATCTACTATCGCCTGTACTTGTTCAGGCCTCACCATTCGCAGAGCCGCATTAGGCCCGACCAAATAATGCTGCAGGTTTTGTCGCTTACTCACACCTGAGGAAGGGGTTTTACTTGTGCGTGTAGTTGGCACAGATCGACCACGTCCTCTCCCTGCAACAGGAGCTCCACCAACAGCACCATGACCTGGGCCACATCCCTTATTTGACGCTCTCCTCATATTTTTCGAATTTAGGATCTTGCCCTAAATGGGTGTTTAATTTATAGTAGAATAGAAGGACAGTATGTAAAGGGTGTATCTCACACGGCCTGAACCAGACTAGGCCTCAATTAAAGATTTTTTTTGCCCAAAATGGCTGTATTTCAAATGCCTGAATCAATTTCATGTATGTAGAGGGTGTATCTCACATGGCCTGAACCAGTGTAGGCCTAAATTAAATATTTCTTTGCCCAAAATGGTTGTATTTCAAATGGCTGTATTTTAAAATTCCTGAATCAAACCCCTGTATGTATTGGGGGGATCTCACACGGTCTGAACCAGTGTAGGCCTGAATTCAATATTGGTGCACCAAATGGCGGAATTAAAAATCTCTGAATGTAACCCAAATGTATGTCAAGGTTGTATCTCACAATGACACCTGCATCAAAGGCTGGCAACTAATTTCTTTTTGCTTAAAAAAGTGTTTGTTTAACAACTGAATTTGACAGCAGTATATATATATATATATATATATATATATATATATATATATATATATGTGTGTATAAGCCTGTAATTTCACACGTGCTGATGCTGCAAGGCCTGAAAATATTTTTTTTTTGTTAAAAAAGTGTGTTTTTAAAACCCCAGAAAATGATGGGTGTATTTCTAGCCTAAATTGCACACTGACTAATCCAGATGTTGTAGATTGCCCAAAAAGTCTTTTTTTGGTAACAGAATTTGAAAACTGTATATATTAAACTTGAATTTAACACTTGCAGATCAGGGAAATAGTGTTTTTTGGCAAAAAAAGTGTGTTTTTAAAACCCCAGAAGATGATAGTGGTTTTTTTTAGCTTAAATTACACACTGACTAATCCAGATGTTGTAGATTGCCAAACATTTTGGGATTTTCAATGTCCCAAAAGCTCAGATGCAGTGCTGGTGCACTGAGCTTGCATAAAATGGCTGCCGCCGCCGCCTACCTAACTGACTTTTTTCTTTTTATTTCAACATTTTTATTGAAAATTTTCATATAAAGATCAGCAGAGCATGACAATGCATAAACAGTTCGAGGTGGACGCAGCCACCGAAAAAGGTACTGTTCCATTAACAAAATTTCCATTATTATGGAAGACATGGCTTAACAGTGACATACATAGATCGCAAGCCAAGACCAAACTGGTAACACTCGTATCACATTATCATTACAATTTGGTCAAAGGCACGTCGGATTTACTATCTTCTCTAATCTGTACAATGCCCATGGTAATCGCGACGTCTCCAGGTGTGGTCTGAATACATTATTAACATTTACTAAGTGTTAAGAGTCCTCAATTGAACACAAAAAACATAAACAACAAAAATGGTACACGGATCTGTCTTATCAGGAGGCTTAGCTACAGGAGTGACCTATATGAAGGGGCCTCAAAAGGATATACCCGACCACTACTACTCACAAGGGTCAGTTTTATGAAGTTCACTTAGTGGGAGAACTTCGGGTGAACCATCCAGGGGTTCCAGGTACGTCTATATTTCACAGGAGAAAGCATTGAGGGTGGAATCATCTTCTCATAACGACATGTGTTATTTAACTCAGCTACCACCTCTGAAATATCTGGAGGAGTCACTTTTTTCCAGTGGCGAGTTATAACTAGTTTAGCGCCAAGCAAGATGTGTCCCGCTATGGGCCTAAATGATGGATATAGGCGCTGAATGCCCAGAAATAAAAGAGCAAGTTCTGGAGATGGGGAGATGTCATGACCAGATAGTTCACCCAGCAATTCAAACACCTGCTTCCAGAAACCAGTGAGAACTGGGCATGCCCACAAGACGTGGAGCAATGAGCCTACATTTCCACAGCCCCTCCAGCACAGGGGAGAAGAAGTAGGGTAGATGATGTGTAGTCTTTTGGGCGTAAAGTACCAGTTTAAAAGCGTCTTAACGCCAGCCTCATAATGTGTAACACACTTAAAATTAGAGGCTAAGAAACCTATTGCAGAGGATTTATCACCCATGTACTCGTATATACGCCCAGTCGCCCCTTTTTTTAGCAGGCTCTGGGAACAATAAAGTTGAAGGATCCCTACATGTGTAAGAGGCGGCTTAAAAATGATAGACACCAGTAAGTGCTTAACCCTGAGGTAATTGAATATCACTCCAGCAGATAGCTGGAACATCTGTTGGGCAGTGGTGAACGGGAGGACTCCCTCAGAACAAATGAGCTGAGAGACCCTCTCGATCCCCTGATCACGCCATATGCGTAGACTGATGTCCTTCAAAGTCAACTCCAGAGAGCGGGTATCTAAGTGGGAAAATAGGGCGTCAGTAGAGTCTGTGTATGCGTTGTGAAAATGTAACCAGAGCTTCCCCACATGCTTTACGGTCCGAAGGGAAAGATCAGGAACCTTCCTGCTCCATAAAATACTAATCAACAAGTCCCTTAAGGAGCCCTCCTTAATTGAGTGAGATTCAATTTGATGCCAAGCTTTATTGCAATCCTTGTCCCAACATTCCCTAGCAAGTGACAGTCCAATGGCCCTGTGATAATCACTGATACAAGGTAGTCCCAACCCTCCTGCTCTTTTCCGTAGGAAAAGCTGTTTTTGGGCAATTCTGGGTTTAGACGGTTTCCAAACATATTTGGACAGCATTGCCTGCGCTTTTCGAAAAAACAGATCAGGAACTGAGATAGGGAGAGCTCTAAATATATAGATCAATTTAGGAAGTGTCATCATCTGAAACGCTGCTACCCTACCAACCCACGATATTTCCTTCAAGGAGTAATGGGAGAAATCAGACGACATAGTTTCGAGGAGGGGTTCATAATTCAGTTTATACAAAAGAGAGCAGGGGTACGTCAGCTTGATTCCCAAGTATGGAAGTTCCAATTCCTGCCAGTCTAGGGGAAATCGGGACTTTAACACCCCAACATCCTCCTGAGGAATATTGAGTAATAGTAATAAAGCTTGGGACTTGGAATTGTTAATTATATAATATGAAAGTGTGCCAAAATGTCCTATTATGTCAAAGGCCGAGCTTAAAGGGATTCTGTCACCAGGTTTCACCCCCTCCAGATAAAAATATGGTTATGTTCAGGGAGCTTTAACCATTCCTAATGTGGTCTTATAAATGTAATCTGTAGGCTAATTTTGCTAAAAATACGCTATTACTAACCTGTCATTCATAAAAATAAGGTGCCCAAGGGGATGTAAATGGCTCCAAGCTGCCGCCCGCACCCGCCGCCGTTCGTGCCCAGCGCCGCCTCATAATCTTCTGTGACGCCTCCCACTCTCCCTCCCCCTCCTCCTGCTGTAAGATTGCTGTGACGCCTCCCCCTCCTCCTGCTGTAAGATTGCTGTGACGCCTCCCGCTCTCCCTCCCTCCCCCTCCTCCTGCTGTAAGATTGCTGTGATGCCTCCCGCTCTCCCTCTCTCCCTCACCCTCCTCCTGCTGTAAGATTGCTGTGACGCCTCCCCCCTCCTCCTGCTGTAAGATTGCTGTGACACCGGGAATAACTCGCCACTGGAAAAAAGTGACTCCTCCAGATATTTCGGAGGGAGAGCGGGAGGCGTCACAGCAATCTTACAGCAGGAGGAGGGGGGATCAATCTTCTAGTGTTATCTGATGATATACGGCCCTTAACAAACCCTGTTTGGTCATCTTTGATCAAGGAAGGGAGTATAGCTGACAATCTATTGGCTATTAACTCGGCAAAAACTTTGATGTCCGAATTCAGTAGCGAAATTGGCCTGAAATTTTGAGGAGCGTCTGGGGATTTCCCAGGTTTTGGTAGTGTAACTATAAGGGCCGTGAGCATCTCGGGTGGGAATGGGGTTCCTTCAAGGGCGCGGTTAAAAATATCCAGGATATAGGGGGATAGTACGGGAAGGAAATGTTTGTAGTACTCATTAGACAAGCCGTCCGGGCCTGGGGATTTATCTGAGGGGAGGGTTCCTATTAGTTTTTGAAGTTCTATGGACGTGAGGGGGACATTTAATGAATGGAGCTGGTCGGAAGAGAGGGTAGGTAGATCGGATTGAGTCAGGAAGTTCTCCACCAATTCAGGGTAACTATCGGGTAACCGTGTCCTTAAGGTTATATAAGCTGTGATAGTAGGTGCGGAATTGTTCCGCGATATCTCTAGGGTCTAGTAGTTTTGCTTTAGATGTTGGGTGGATGAGGAATGGGATTTTAGATTTGGTTTGCTGAGCCTTGAGTTGATTAGCCAATAGTTTGCCAGCCCTGTTCCCCTGAGCATAATACCTCAACTTTAATCTGAGCAGGGATCTAGAATAGTTACGTGACAACAGACTGCCCAATTTGTCCCTCTCTATTCTCAGTAGGGAGGATGTTTGAGTTGTAGGTGACGTCTTATTCCGATTCTCGAGGTCTGCAATGGATTTAAGCAGCTGAGAATTTTCCCTTTCTTTAACTTTCTTTAGTTTGCATTTCAATCTAATCAGGAAGCCTCGAAGGAACGCCTTATGGATCTGCCACAGGATATATTTATCCGCGTCAGAGCCATCATTGAAGGTGAAAAACTCCCGCATTTCAGCAGACATCTCCCTAATTTATTCTGGGTTGGAAAATAAATATGGATCATTGCACCATATGGGAGCACGTGGGAATTGGTATAGATCCTCTAGGGTCAATGTTATTGGGGCATTGTCGGACCACTGAATGAATCCAATATCAGAAGATATTGTATGCAGCAAGGTGGCTTGATCTACAAAAAACATATCAATGCGCGAGTATGAGAGATGAGGAGTGGAGAAAAAGGTATAGTCTTCTTTCCACACTATGTTGAGCTCTCCACACATCAATGAGACCTTCTGCAATAGCCGCAGAAAGATGGTTAAGGCAGCAAATTGGTGAGGAGTATAGATGGGTAGGGAAAAACAGGGAAAGTGAAAAGTAATACAACTCCAGACGATCAGACCCGTCTGTGCAATATTGGTGGCGTAAGTCCACTGGTGAGGCTGAGAGGAACCTTAACTATACGGGATATGCAAGCATAAAGACCGCACCTAAACATAAAAGGTTAGACAGCAGACCCCATACGAACAATGCAATATTGTCTCCACTCCACTGAACCTCTGATGATCCATGGTAAAATACTAGTAACAACTCCTTCTTCAACCTGGATCCATGTTAGTCCCGTTGAGGAAATCAACCGTCCTGAGTTCCAGTCGCGGATATTTGATCATCCCGTCTGTGATTCCCTCTTCTTTCCAACTGAAGAGGAATGTCCCAAAACAGTAGCAATTCTCGCCCGTCTGTTACGGATTTCACCACATGGGTTTTTCCATCTTTCCGGATCAGCATTTTTTGCGGATAACCCCATTTATATTGGATGTCATTATCCCTGAGGGCAAGGGTGATCGGCTGCAGTTCCCACCTTTGCCTCAATGTCGCCATGGAAAGATCGGCAAAAAGCCTGGCTGTTTGAAAAGGAGCAGGTAGTTTGTCGCAGTTTCTAGCTGCCAACATTAAGGCCTCTTTAGTGTGGAAAAAATGAATCCGAGCTAGCGTGTCCCTTGGGATATCTGCACTGAGATGCGACGGCTTCGGAATTCTATGAGCCCTGTCAATGATAATGTCAGGGACAGGGATTCTTGGTAGCAACGCTTTAATGAGGCTCTTGAGATATGACTGTAGGTCTCAATGTGCTATTTCCTCTGGAATGCTCCGGAATTTTACATTATTCCTTCTGGAGCGATCCTCCATATCTGCTAATTTGCTTTTGATAATCTCCAGTTAATCTGCCATGTCATTATGGGCATCTATAATGTTATTTTGTGAAGTGGCAAAGTCTGCCATCTTACTCTCCACATGCAAGATTTTATCTGCAGTTTCTTTAACTTTGGACGCCAGAGGGTTAATCAACCCTGCCATATCTGAGCGCAGGGACTGGTGCAAAGCCAATAGCATGTTCTTAATGGAGGCCTCACATAAGGGCTTATCTGAGGTCTGATATGCATTGATGGGGATTACTGAGGGAGTCCCCACCGATTGTGCCCATGTCCCCTTACTGACCTCAGGAGAGTCCAGGTGCGGCTTCTGCTTCTGGGGGCTGCAGGAAGGTGAGAGCCCAGCCAGGTTAGTGGCGGCGCCATTTTGTGCAGCCGTAGCCCCTGGAGTCCCCAGGTCGCTGGGAGATGGTGGGAGTGAGGGGAACTCCGCTTCCATCAGGGAGAAGATATCGGGCTCCAGTGGGGGCAATGAGGATCTGGAGGTGCTTTTCGGCGATGCACTGCCATGAGGAGATGAGGTACGGGTTCCGGTGCGGGAGCACACACCATCTTTAGCCGGGCCCCACTCAAAGAAGCCGTCCTGGTTTCCGCTCTGCAGCCTAGGAAGCTGCCATTTAGACTTCCCCATTTCGTCCTGGAGGGTGTCCAGCCTTATTACCGGTAGGGATGTAGAGATGGCAGTGACCGTAGCCCTGGGGAGCTTCTCTGTAATCGCTGAGGTGCAGGAGCAGTGAGATCAAGCGGCCATTCCTCTCAGCAGCCAAGCCACGCCCCCCAACTGACTTATTAAAGTTATTTTCTTTCGGTCTCTGGGCTCAGGGCAGGATAACAAATTGTGCCCTGCACCCACAAAACACAATGTATGTAGATCGCTGAGTTAGATTCAGATTTTGAGCAAAGATTCTCTCCTATTCTCTCCCTGAAATCCCCAGCCGCATCCTCTCCCTACACTAGTAACAGCAGAGTGACGCACAGCGCTATGTGACTCCAGCTTATATAGAGGCTGGGTCACATGCTGCACTGGCCAATCACAGCCATGCCAATAGTAGGCATGGCTGTGATGGCTTCTGAGGTCAGACAGTTAACCGCTTGTTGATTGGCTGCTCTGCAGCCTTTCAAAAAGCATTAAAAAAAACACCGAACCTGAACCCAAACTTTTACTGAAATGTTTGGGTCCGGGGTCCAAAAATCCTAAAGTTCGGTACGAACCCGAACTTTACAGTTCGGGTTCGCTCAACCCTAATAGCAAATCAAATTTCTTGTCGAAGTTCGGTGATTCAGCAAAATCTAAATTTTCAAAACTTCACTCCTCTCTAGTCAAAACCTTCCCTCAGTATCTCAACATTTTTTGAAATGTCATCCAGGCAACCTTTTAGGTCTCAAAGTACAAGGATGTGAATGGGTAGGAGAGAAGGAGATTGGATTCAAAACGTACGGGAGAGATAGCTCCATTGGATTCTCAGATCAGATACCCGGGTTACTCTTGCAATCAGACTTCTCTTATTTTTATTGAAACTATGTGGCCTATGTTTTGTCATATTTATATAGTTCCATTTATATTTTATATTTAGATTTTTGAGAAGTTATGTTAACAACATCGGTATCTGCCCATTAGGCTAGTAAGGGGTTAACACAGGTGTGTAGAGAAATTAGGTCCTGGAGGTGTGCCACCTGTTTACGATGTAATTGGACTTCTCCAGGTTCTTTCTTTTTAGATTTTTTTTGGCACATTATAAGTTTATGAAATGATGGAGGGCGGCATGCGTTCGTCTGAAACGCGTAGCATGTGAATTAGCACAATATGCACTTTCTAAGAAGTGACCAATAAAGAATTGGTTTTATCAGTATGCTGTGCTGGATTGTTCTCATATGTGTAACCCTACATATTATGAGATGAATTTGGAATTCATCCGGCTTGTTTTGCAATTTGTTTTGAGTAAATCAAGAAAGATCTGCATGTGAAAAACGTGCAGTTCAACTTTCAACCCAAAAGGATTAAAAAACAGCATAGCCACCCGGTCATTGCTCTGCCATTTAAACAGACATGTAAGCATAAGGCCTCATGCACACGGACATTTTTTTTTTTGCGGTCCGCAAAAACGGGTCCCATAGTTCCGTGATCCGTGTCCGTTTTTCCTTCCGTGGGTCTTCCTTGATTTTTGGAGGATCCACGGACATGAAGGAAAAAGTCGTTTTGGTGTCCGTCTGGCCGTGCGCAGCCAAACGGATCCGTCCTGAATTACAATGCAAGTAAATGGGGATGGATCCGTTTGACGTTGACACAATATGGTGCAATTGCAAACGGATCCGTCCCCCATTGACTTTCAATGTAAAGTCAGGAGTCCCTATTATACCATCAGATCTGAGTTTTCTCCAAACCGATGGTATATTTTAACTTGAAGCGTCCCCATCACCATGGGAACGCCTCTATGTTAAAATATACCATCGGATTTGAGTTACATCGTGGAAACTCATATCCGACAGTATATTCTAACACAGAGGCGTTCCCATGGTGATGGGGACGCTTCTAGTTAGAATATACTGAGAACTGTGTACATGACTGCCTCCTGCTGCCTGGCAGCACCCGATCTCTTACAGGGGGCTGTGATCCGCACAATTAACCCCTCAGGTGCCGCACCTGAGGGGTTAATTGTGCATATCATAGCCCCCTGTAAGAGATCAGGGGCTGCCAGGCAGCAGGGGCAGACCCCCCCTCCCTCCCCAGTTTTAATGTCATTGGTGGCCAGTGCTGCCCCCCCGGCCCCCCCTCCCTCTATTGCATTAATTTCATTGGTGGCCAGTGTGCGGCCCCCCTCCCTCCCTCTCTCTATTGTATTAATTTCATTGGTGGCCAGTGTGTGGCTCCCCCCGGCCCCCCCTCCCTCCCTCTATTGAATTAATTTTATTGGTGGCCAGTGTGCGGCCTCCCCCCTCCCCCCCCCCCGATCATTGGTGGCATTGGAGAGTTCCTATCGGAGTCCCAGTTTAATCGCTGGGGCTCCGATCAGTAACCATGGCAAACAGGATGCTACTGCAGTCCTGGTTGCCATGGTGACTTAGCAATATTAGAAGCATTATACTTACCTGCTGCGCTGTCTGTGACCGGCCGGGAGCTCCTCCTACTGTTAAGTGACAGGTCTGTGCGGCGCATTGCTTAATGATCTGTCACTTACCAGTAGGAGGAGCTCCCGGCTGGTCTCAGACAGCGCAGCAGGTAAGTATGATGCTTCTAATATTGCTAAGTAACCATGGCAAGGCAACCAGGACTACAGTAGCATCCTAGTTGCCATGGTTACCGATCGGAGCCCCAGCGATTAAACTGGGACTCCGATCGGAACTCTCCACTGCCACCAATGATCGGGGGGTGGGTGCGGGGGGGGCCGCACACTGGCCACCGATGAAATTAATATAATAGAGGGAGGGACGCACACTGACCACCAATGAAATTAATACAGTAGAGGGAGGGAGGGGGGCCGCACTGGCCACCAATAAAATTAAAACTGGGAGGGAGGGGGGTCTGCCCCCTGCTGCCTGGCAGCCCCTGATCTCTTATAGGGGGCTATGATATGCACAATTAACCCCTCAGGTGTGGCACCTGAGGGGTTAATTGTACAGATCACGGCCCCCTGTAACAGATTGGGTGCTGCCAGGCAGCAGGGGGCAGTCATGTACACAGTTCGTAGTATATTCTAACTAGAAGCGTCCCCATCACTATGGGAACGCCTCTGTGTTTGAATATACTGTCGGATATGAGTTTTCACAAAGTGAAAACTCAGCTCTGAAAAAGCTTTTATGCAGACGGATCTTCGGCTCCGTCTGTATGAAAGTAGCCTACGGACAATCTTGTGTGCATCCGTGTTTTTCCACGGACCCATTGACTTGAATGGGTCCGTGAACCATGGTCAGTCAAAAAAATAGGACAGGTCTTATTTTTTTGACGGACAGGATACACGGATCACGGAGGCGGATGACAAACAGTGCATCTTCCGAGTTTTTAACGGACCCATTATAAGTCAATGGGTCCGCAGAAAATCACGGAAAACGGGACAACGGCCACGGGTGCACACAACGGTCGTGTGCATGAGTCCTAACTAGGAGAACAGCTAAGTCACAGTGTAAAGGGGTTCAGGAAGAACTGTAGTGCCCACTGATTTTTAGGTACTTAAACATCCCTCATCCAGCTTCCTCCGACCTGCCCTTCACCGTAACCTACTCCTCCGTCCACAGGATACACCTTCTTCTTCTCGCTGGAACTTTCTTGACATCTTTTGCATACCACACACCCAGTCTCTCTGGAGTTGCCGATCTTCAGGTGTCGTTGTCCCCCCCAAATCTGGAGCGGGTTTACTCTCGCAGTCTTTAACTGGCCTTTCTTTAACAGTCTCTTGGTGTCGGCCACCCCCACTTTGGAGTGACCACACCCCCACAGTCTCTCGGTAGCTCTGCTGATCTTCGGGTATGGCCCGCCTCCAAGGAATCTGGAGTGGGTTCACCCTCACAGTCTTTAACTGGCCTTTCTTTAACAGGCTCTTGGTGTCGGCCACCCACACTTTGGAGTGACCACACCCCCACAGTCTCTCGGTAGTTCTGCCGATCTTCAGGTATGGCCCTCCTCCAAGGCATCTGGAGCGGGTTCACCCTCACAACCTCAGTCCCAACTTTCTTCTATCTAACGTCTGTTTCCATCTTGATGGATGCGGTTCTCCCGTGGACAGATTAATAGGTCTTTACAAGGCAGGTCAGACTCTTAAGCGGCGATGTCACAGTACCTAAATTCTACTGCGGAGAACACCTCCACCACACTACACATCCAGCCCTTCCCTTAAGAACTTCACCGTTCCAGGGTTCAAGGTGGCAAATGAATGATGCCTGTCCCTATCGTGACCTAACCTTATCCCCATTCACACAAAATACATGTCACATCCCTCCCAACACCACCAAATTCCATTAAATGTGTGCACCCATAGAGACTCATGCAACCTGGCATTCCTCTCTACCCCCAAAGACACAGGTAGGTCGTAGACCCCCATGTCAATGGGAAACGACTATAGGATGCAGATGTGTACAGTCAAATATAGGCTGTCACACATTTGCACCTAGAGTGTCTATGGGTACACAATCAACCGACAAACAAAATCAATAAATACAATGTGCTATGGGGTTTCAGGGTAGTACAGGTTATACGTCCCGAACCCTCATAGAAAACAAAGAGTGTCCATACAATATTTGGCTACAGGAACAATGTTTGAGTTATGTCCTGAGCCTCCTCCTCCGGATAGTTCTGTAAAGTTCTGTCTGGTTCTGGTGTATTTTGGTCAATAAGTCCCTTGACCCTCCGATACACAGTCTACTGTAAATGACAATCACCAGAACCAGAAGAAGTTTCACTGGGTGAAACAAGTGATAATATGCTCTTCCACCCGAACGACTCCAAGTCTTCCTCCAGAGTCTGAGATAACGCTCCCGCTGGATTGTGGCGCAGTCCTCCATCTCTAGAACACCTCTAGACAGAGGTCGCTTGATTGCCAAAATCCAGTGGGATCCTCTGGAGCCTCACAAGAGTGTCAGGGGGAATAGCTGGCCTCTTCCGTGGCCTCTCCTGGGTTTTTCTTCTGCTCCATATAAAACACACCTATGGCAGAAGAAAATACCAGGCGCTCCTAGGGCAATTTCTCCCCTAACAGTGCGATTAGATGTAAAAATTCCCAGCACCAATACCGTTGATGTCATGACCTGGGTTGTATTCGAACCGGGATCTTCCTGGTCTCTTAAACCATAGCCTTACCTGTTGTGCTACAGAAGAGATCTAGACTTTGGGAATGTCCTTACTGTGTTCAACACTACATCATACTCTCTAGCTCCACCTGCTGCCAGCTGTGGACAATTCTCAATCTGGACAGCCTTTAAATAGGAAGTGAGGTCATCACTCAGTGCCCGTTTATTTGGATTTCTTCCCTGGGTGTTTTGACTTCAGTGATCTTCCTTGTATTGAACTCCTGCCTGATATCCCGACTATTCTACAGCCTGCTGATTTTGTACCTTGCCGCCAGATCGTGAATGACCTTAGCCTGCCTGACTCTTCTCCGGATTTTGATTCTGAACTATTCGCCTGACGACGCTTTGCCTGGATCTCAAGCACACTATTTCCACTTCGGACACTACCTTTTACAGGTACCTTACAGTTGACCCATGGGTAGAGAAAGGTATTGGGCTGCCCTTTATCTCACAGGACTCCTCATTATCCCAACACTGGTGTCTGAACACCCTACCTTCAGAGGAGCGCGTCCTCTGCTACACATCCCTCTGCACCAACAGATAAGGATGGCCACCCTACTAGGTTAGGATAACTGGAGTTCTGTGGACAAAGCACCATCTTGTTGTTGATGGCACCGTATCCCTGTCCATTCATGTGTACCCAGGCTGATTTCCCCCTGTGATCCCATCTTGTGGAGGCCCGCAGAACCAATGGCATAGGCATGCCCTGGCTCCCCAGGACCCCAAAACACAAGAACACAGTCCACACTCCGCTGCCAAACACTCCGCGTCCAATCCCCATCAGAGCTGTGCTACCTGCTCGGACTAGAATTAAGTGCGCAGCACAACATTACACCAATGTTGTCTGCCCGCCCCAGTCCCCAGCGCAACACAGCCCTGCCGAAAACCTTGAGCACAACAGTGTTATCCGTATCGATCCGAGACCCTGGTTGCCCAGAATAATATCACATCATCCTTTGTGTGCTGCATGGAGAAGGTCCTTATGCCTTCTCCTGACCAGCAGGATTTCCCGTGTGATATTATCTGCTCGCGAACCTATACGTTCTCGATCCACAGTATAACACTGTTCCACTCCAAGGGGACACAGAATGAAACAAAGACAGCAGACTGGACTTACAACACTACATAAATCAGCATGGTGGAACACACTCATAGACAAGGACCACCATCAACATCAAGAAGAACGTTACAAACAGACAACAAAAACACACAACATGGACATACACAGGGAACAAACTGTGTAACAAATAGTACAGGGGTGTCAAATGTTGCCTAGCCTAGCTTGGCCACTCTGACCCCTCAGCAGCTGGTGATGCTGCTGAGAGGTAACCCCTTTATGGCTAAGCTGACTAGACCCTGCTGCACCATTTGTTACCTGAGTCCCATCACTGGACACAATTACTTGCACAAGGGCAATTCCTTGCAATGTGTCCTTTGTTCCCACACCTGAAGCACCTGATTGGGCTTTCTGTCCTGTGTGTTTTGCAGTGCTTCACTATATGACCCAAGCCACCACAAGCAAAGCATTTGATGTTTGCCCGGCGTGGCTTAGGTCCGTCCACATTGCAACCGCACTCCCTGAATTGTTCCATCTTCAGGGAGGCACTTTTCACAATCTTCCTTTTCCCCAAAGTCAGGGAAAAATCTCTGTTAGTCTGGACAGGCTTGGTCTGGTGATTTGGCCTGTCACAGACTACTCTCCCCCCTTTTTGCCCTGCATAGGGCAAAGTTTTGGGAGATTTTGACCCTGACTTTATGGGAAAAGAAAGGGCCGGCACCAACTTGGTGATGACCTGTTGCATGCCAGTCATTATCTGGGAGCTTACAGCAACCTGAGCCTTCAATTTGGCTACCGTCACATTAGTAGAGGCAGTCTGCTCCTTGAAGGCCTTGACCTCAGCATAAGACTGAGTCAACTTAGCCTCAATTTCCTCCTTCTGCCTCTGCAGCTCTACTAACTGTAACTGTATCCTAGCCACCTGCGCATCTCGGTCAACAGTAGACTGCACATTCTCCGCCAGCTGTGCCCGTAATGCCAAAACCTGGTCCGAATTACTAGCACAGCATAGGCAGTGAACGGCCGGAGGAATTGTCTCCGTTGACTGAGACACCAGCGCCACTTCCTTTGGCTTACAGATGCTAGCCTCAAACGTATGAACGAGTTTGGCCAGCATCTGAAGCCGTTTAGTGGCCTTGTTTAACACCATCCGTTTGTTCACACAAAGCTTGTCATAACTACAAGCCTGTGCCAACAAATCGGACCACAGCATTTCTGCTGACTTGTATGTGGTGGGGAGGATGGGGTTAACAGTGCTGTGTCTGCTCAAGTGTTGCAGTGTGGGGAAGTCCATACTCACTGTTTGAGCGTCCATCTTCTCCTTGGGGCCGTACCTCTTCGTCCTAGCAGCTGCTTGGAAGAAGTCCATTTTCCCGGATCGCTTCTTCCTGTTTCCCGCTGGACTTGTACGCCGCTCCAATGAAGATGGATCTCCTTCAGTGACGTGTCCTCTTCTCCCTCGCAATCACTTGAGCGATGCAGTGACCGTGTAAAGCAAATAGAAAAATATTAATTCACAGAACAATTATAGATTCTCTGCTAAAGATTTTGATCTGCTCTTGGTGCTGTGAGGAAGAGTCGCGTTACCTGTCCGAATTATCAGGTCCTAGACGCTCAGACCGCTGACCACGTCTCTCCTAGACGCTCAGACCGCTGACCACGTCTCTCCTAGACGCTCAGACCGCTGACCACGTCTCTCCTAGACGCTCAGACCGCTGACCACGTCTCTCCTAGACGCTCAGACCGCTGACCACGTCTCTCCTAGACGCTCAGACCGCTGACCACGTCTCTCCTAGACGCTCAGACCGCTGACCACGTCTCTCCTAGACGCT
This sequence comes from Bufo gargarizans, assembly GCF_014858855.1. Taxonomy (NCBI): domain Eukaryota; kingdom Metazoa; phylum Chordata; class Amphibia; order Anura; family Bufonidae; genus Bufo; species Bufo gargarizans. Next base: position 31,995,238 of record NC_058080.1, read on the forward strand.
CAGACCGCTGACCACGTCTCTCCTAGACGCTCAGACCGCTGACCACGTCTCTCCTAGACGCTCAGACCGCTGACCACGTCTCTCCTAGACGCTCAGACCGCTGACCACGTCTCTCCTAGACGCTCAGACCGCTGACCACGTCTCTCTTGCCTGACAATTCACAGGACAACCGACCTCTAGCCTCAAAACCAAACACAGATTTCAAAATCTAAGCAGTGGGCCTGATACATCGTCCCATGATGCTGTGGTTAATGTATGCACATATATACCATACATGCCCGCACGTGTTTGCAGGCATGCATGGATATATATGCATACGTCTCAACCCTTCCTGAACACACAGCTACAACTAGCTTTTTTATTTTAAAACCATTCACATGGCTTAAAATATAATTTGGGGGGGGGGGAACCTGACTGCTGTCTGTGATGGATGCTTGAGCCTACAGCTCCATCACAATAAACACTGGAATACCGCCACACAGAGAGCAGTACTTGCTTATAATGGTCAAAACTGGGAGAGAAAAGAGAGGTGACATACCGAAACACCTAAAGCCCATAAAGTCCAGATGGAATTTCAGAAATCCTCTAGACAAAAGGGTGCTTGCTCAATGAATAAGTCTTCCAAGATGGCTCCAGGGGCAGACGAAGCAGGAGCAAATGGCGAAGCTACCGACATGGAGAGTGAACAAGGCACTGCGAACAATGCACCGCGCTTGCGCCTAGCTCAACACCATATCTGAAAAATACATTATTACAGGCTATAAAACCTGTGTTGTCTGAGCTAGCTGACATTGAGACAGATGTACAACAGATTGTTCGGAGTGTAGAGTTTGGAGACCTTGCAAGCTGGAGTGACTAAAATCTCAGGGGTCTTGGCCTCACAGGTGGCCTATCAAGCTAATAATATTAGTAGGGCACTAGCTGTTATAGAAGACCAGCAGAACCACAGGGCAGGAGGAAGAAATTTGAATCAAATGCCTACCAGAATTCAGGGCAATAGACACATTACCCACCATGTCAAATCTACCGTACTCCTGTAGACCTGTATAAAGCCACCCGGAGTCAATTGCATATGGAACCACTGGAGGTCCCTTCATGGCTGCCGTTGCAAGATCAAGAGACTTTGCTATCTTTCCACATGGAGCCCTGGAAGAAAGCTGCTAGTGCCAAGTCTCCTAAAAAGAAGATGTCTGCAGAACATCCTATTTGAGTGATATGCTTAACCTTACTTGGTAATATTTGGTGTTTTATGTTGTTGTTTCTTCTAGGTAGTCGGGTATACACCAGTTTTTGTTTTAACCCTTCTGGGCTTAAAGCCTACTACCTCATGGAGATGCAGAGAAGTTGTACTCTATATGTTCTATGGTTTGGGGTTTCTTTACCCACTTGGTCAAGCAAGAATGCAGTACTTGTGATCTCCTGGTTCTCTGACGGTTCCAGGAGGCGAGTTATGGAGTCAGTGTAACACCTGTAGCTGGATGTCTGGCTGATAGCCCTGTGTCATGCACACGCCTTATATTGGTTTCTGTAGACACTGTTTTCTGCCCTAGGCTTGGGATGTGATGTCCGATTTCACTTGCACTACAGAATGGATCATTATTTGCCATTTTTCTAATAAATTCTGACCTCTTGCCATAATTCTAGTTCATTGTTGTTCTCCAAGCTACCGGGACACACACCGCTGATCACTTCTGACCAGAGATGAGTGAATCAAAGCTAATGAAGTCGAATTTGTTCAGAATTTCAGGAAATATTAGTTTCTGAACAAATGCAATTTTCCTTGTGCTTCGTTGTAACAAATTGCATTTTTTCCTAACATGGAGGCTAGCCGGCTACAATGGCGGCTAAAATGGTGGCTACACGTGTGAGGACATGGGGCAAGGAAGGCGGGATGACCCATAATGCCATGCATGCAGCCAATCAGCAGCGGTGATGTTACAGCCCTATAAAGATGGCGGCCATCTTAGAGTCTGCCATTCACTCTCGTACTTTGTTCAGGGACAGACGTGTATGCAGGCGCTCGGGAGAGTGAAAGAAAAACTAATTGTTAAAAAAGAAAAGGAAATAAGCGATTTACTAGTGCAGAGAGAGGATAGTGAGAGGAATCATTTCACAGGCAGGGAGAGACGTGTGCAGATGCCGGGGAGTCATAGGAAAATCCTCATTGTGAAAAAAGTCTAATAACAGTCTCATAATACCTCTCTGTCCTTTCAGCTATTAGTTATCGGGCTGCAAGTGCTTTGTGGGAAGCCTTTAGTGGCTTTTATCTGTGGAAAAAGAGAAATATATATATGCAGGTCACGTTTGTGGTTAACTGCACTGATATCATTTAGTGGCCTATTTCACTACAATACCAGAAATATATACTGTACGCAGGTCACTTTTGTTGTTATTTTCGCTGAAAGCATTTCTTGTCATATTTCACTACAATACGAGAAAAATAGACGCAGTTCACATTTGGTGTTATTTGCGCTAAAAGTGTTTATTGTATAAATCAATTCCTTAGAAAAAGGACCTTGGCTGAATACATCTAAAACATTACTTTTACTGAGGATGTTTTAAATCTAAACCAACATTGTGCTTTAGAAAAAATAGAAAAAAATTGAAAAAAATAAAAAAGGGGGGTATTAAATATACCAGTAGACAGTAGCGTTTATTGCCATATTTCTAGAGAAAAAGAGAAAAACAGACTTAGTTCATATTTGGTGTTATTTGCTCTAAAAGCCTTTCTTGTCATATTTCGCTACAATACGAGAAAAATAAACGCAGTTCACATTTGGTGTTATTTGCGCTAAACATGTTTATTGCCATATTTCTAGAGAAAAAAAGAAAAATAGACGCAGTTCACAATTGGTGTTATTTGCTCTAAAAGCATTTTTTTGTCATATTTCCAGAGAAAAATACACGTCGTTCACATTTGGTGTTATTTGCGGTAAAACCATTTATTGTCAGTTCAGTACATTACGAGATAATTTGACGCATTTGGTGTTATTTGTACTAAAAGCGTTTCTTGTCACATTTCTAGAGAAAAAAGAGAAAAATAAATGCTGTTCAAATTTGGTGTTAGTTGCGCTAAAGAAGTGTATTGCCATATTTCACTACAATATTTCACTTTTGCAATTATTTTTGCTAAAAAGCATTTATTATCATATGTGAGAGAAAAATATACACCGTTAACTTTCTGTTATTTACGCTAAAATAATTTAGTGGCCTTTTTTAGTAGAATACGAGAAATATATTGGCAGTTCACGTTTACTTGTATTTGTGCTAAAAGCGGTTAGTGGACTATTTCTGTCCAAAAAGAGATATAGGGGCTTTTAGGGGTGTTTTATTTATTATTTATTTAGTTCAGCTAAAAGTATGTCAGGCAGAGAAGTGCCAGGCCATGCACAGAGCAGTGGCAGAGGCATACATGTTTCTGGGGCAGGAAGAGGTTGGAGCAGATTAATGGGGATGGCAGCAGAAGTCGCAGCGAGAGGCCTGAGCTCCCGGTGTCATCTAGCAGTCGTGTCTTAACTAGCAACCTAGCAGTTCTTGATTGGTTAACTCGGTCATCCACTTCATAACAAGTGTCATCAGACACCCCCCAGCCAACAGTCGGTGGGTTTGTCAGACACAACCCTTAGTTGGCATGGCCCAGGAGCAGGCCCTGTTCCCTCACCTGTCCTCAACCTGCCTCTCTCCTTTGCTGTTCTCTCAGCCAGAGAAATACAATATGCTGTGGGCTCAACTACACTATACAGTGAGAACGAGGTACTAGAAGACAGTCAGCAGCTACTGCCCAGCCAAGATCTAGAGGAGACATCCGTCGCTTCCTCCGCTAGATGGGCAAGTAGTGTTGAGGAGTGGCATTGGAGATGGTGTTCTGAGCAGTCAGGCTACTGACTCAGAGACTGTTGAGGAGGACATCAGTGACGTGCAGACACTACTCCATGATGATGTAGCCGATTGGACTTGGGAGCCGGGTGAAAAAGGGGCTTCATCGTCATCGGGAGAAGAGGGTGGCAGCTTGCCCATGAGGCAGCGGTGGAGCTAACAAGGTGGTAGCATGGCTGGGAGGCAGCAGGGTGGCAGCAGTGGGAGGTCGGTAGTCAAACTGGCCCGGGTAGACCACCCGCTTCGCAGCAGCCTACCTGCCCGGAAAGGAGTGGTGCATGGGTTCACGGTAGCAGTGGCACTAGCAGTCAGTCAGTGCCGAGTGTTAGGAGGAAAATCAGCTACTCGGCGGTGTGGCAGTTTTTTGGTCAAGACTCCAGAGGAGGTGAACATGGCCATATGTTGAATCTGTGGGCAGAAGGTGAAGCGTAGCCAGGGTACCAATGTTGGCACCACTGCCCTGCGACAACATATGCAGCGACACCATAAAGTGGCATGGGACAACCGTGGCTCTGATGTGGTGATCCAGCCTGCCGCAACAACCGCTGTATCACCAAGTGGCACGCACCCCATTGCAGGCACTCAAGGCTCCACCAGCTCAGCCGAAGTGTCCTTTACGGCCAACTGGTTGAATGTGATTCCTGAACAGCCACACCAGCAACTTGGCCAGGTGACGCCACTTCCGCCTCCATGTTGTCACGCCGTTGGTCCTGCGACATGTCCTCCTCTGCCTCCTCATCCTCTACCGTGTTCTCATCCTCCACTGCATGGACAAGTCAAGGTGCCCCTCCAGCATACCACATGTGCAGGGCATGGTGGTATCATGCGGTTCTGCACCTAGTTTGCCTGGGCGAACATAGTCACACAAGGGAGGAACTGCTCTGTGTCCTTCAGAATGAAATGCTGGCTTTCTCTGCGACAACTGAAAATCGGAACCAAGGTGACCGGCAATGGGAAGAACATGGTGTTGGCGCTGCTTCTAGGAAGGCTGAGCCATGCGCCCGGCGTGCCACACGTGTTAAATCTGGTTGTCAAGCGATTCCTAAAGTCTTCCACCCATCTGCAAGCCATCCTAAAAGTGGCCAGGAAACTTTGCATGCACTTCAGCCACTCATACACAGCAAAGCACACCCTCCTTCATCTGCAGCGGCAGAATGGCATCCCCCAACATAGACAGATATGCAACGTTTCCACCCGTTGGAATTCCACCCTCCATATATTGGACCGACTACACGAACAGAGAAAGGCCATAAACAATTTCTTGATGATCCAAGCGGATAGGAGTACTCCCCTGTGTATCTTCGATGTCAGCCAGTGGCAGCTAATGCTTGACACCTGCCATTTGCTCAGGCCCTTTTAGGAGGCCACGCTATTTGTCAGTCGCCAGGACTACGGGATGAACATGTCATTCCACTGCTTCATGTCCTGGAACAGATGCTGATGAATCTGGCTTTTCAGGGGACATGTGAGCCCTGTGGGGGCTGAACTGGAAGAGGAGGAGGAGGGGGAGGAGGACATTGGAGCACAGGCAATGTGTAGAGAAATGGGTAGTTTTTCTACTCAGGTGACAGGAGGAGCAGGAGCAGCCGGAGGAGCAAGATCATGATGAGGAAGATGAGACAGAGGACCCAGACACACCGTGACAGTATGCAGTGGAGATGGAGGCAGGGAATCCCTCTGAGTCACTTGCACAATTGGCCCGCTGCATGCTCACTTGTTTGCGTAGTGACTGCAGATTTGTCACCATTCGGAAGAGGGATGACTTTTGGCTCTCCACCATGTTGGACCCTCGGTACCAGTCCAGTCCAAATTGGGGGCATTTTTTACACCCACTGAGAGGGGGGATAAACTGAAGTACTACAGAGACATCCTATGTAGTCAGTTGGCCGTGCCTATCTGCGCCATCGTCCATCCTCTCGCAGGTCTGACTGGGGGGGGGCCCTCTGTGCTCACATTCCACTGCCATGGCTGCTGGGGAGGGGTGGCAGGAACAGTAGCAGCTCCATCAGCAGCAACCTGAGTCTAGAGTCCATGATGAGCTGCTTTCTTCACTCGCATAGTGAAGAAACTACTCACAAACAGCAGCAGCTAGACCTGGAGCAGGACCTGAACCAGCAGGTGGTGGCATACTTGGACAGCAAAACCAATAACCCCAAAGAAAAGTGGTAGACACACATATAAAATCTATGTAATTTATTGAGACATGATCACATAACAAACAATATATGAAACTTAAGGCACAAGTGTACGGGGGGGGGGGGGGGGGGGGAGACCTCATGTAAGGAGGTCAGATACAACCTCTCTCCCAAACACCCAACTGGCTCCTGACGAAGCCTCTCCAGGTGAAACGTACGTCGAGGAGCAGCCTTTGGTCACACGCTCTGGGTCCAGCATATCATGGGCAATACATGTTTTGTTGTTTTGCTCAGTTAGTCAGTTAGTCGTTACATTTCTTTTTATATCTCTATTACCACCTGCACTTGGCACACTTGCCTCTGTCTGTACTGTACAGTTCAATGGCTATGTGCATATCTAATGCGGTCATCCCAGGTTTTTGGGTGGGCTAGTTTGCCTTGTGCTATTTGTACATTTTTTTTATTTATCTTTCTGTGCATGCAACATACATACCAGTACATGTCACTTTGAGTGAACCTACAGTTCTCACAAGTTTCATGCTGATGTGTATCTAGGGCTGTGACATCTTTTCCCTGCCAGTTGGGTGTTTGGGAGAGAGGTTGTATCTGACCTCCTTACATGAAGTCTGGGGGGGGCCCCCCCCCCCCCCCCCCCACTTGTGCCTTATGTTTCATATATTGTTTGTTATGCGATCATGTCTCAATAAATTACATATATTTTATATGTGCGTCTCCCACTTTTCTTTGGGGTTATTGGTTTTGTTTTTGGGTTGGCTCAGTATATTATACTAGACCCCAGTGTTATCTACACATTATATGAGTTTTTTCTTATAGGTTGGTTATACTTGGACAGCACCCTGCCACCCCACATTGAAGATCCACTGGACTACTGGGAAGCCAAACTGGATTTGTGGCCGCAACTGGCCGAGTTTGCCCTGGAAAAGCTGTCCTGTCCGGTCTGTAGTGTGGCATCAGAGTGGGTGTTTAGTGCGGTGGGGGCCATAGTTACCCCAAACTATGGAGAGACTTAATTTTGTCAAGATGAATCAGAAATGGATCCGCCAGGATTTCCACCCACCGATGCCTGATGCATCAGATTAGATCATCCATGTCACCATGCCACTCTACTGCTGCTGCTGTTGCCGCCATCTGCACACTGTCACCTTGCCACTCTGAGGCCTACTCATACTGCTGCTGTCATCTCCACACTTTGTCATTGTGCCACTCTGTGGCCTACTAAAGCTGCCGCCACCTCCAGACCCATTCATTCTGCCACTTGATGTTCTCCGCATGACGGGGTCGCTATTGTCCTTGTTTGGCCTTCTTGAAATCGGTCACAAGGAAGGAAAAATTAGAAGCACACAACGGATCCTATCTGTGTAGCAGCTGTAAGGCCTGTATGGTCCCATCAGAATTGGCTTATGATTTGGTAGCCAGAAGCAGGAGTGGGTACAAAACACAGAAGACATGCAAATATTCTATTCACGTGTCATCTCTGATTTGGATCCACTCATGTTTCATTTTGGCATTAGCAATACTGATGGATTACTGACCGAATGTTTACCGAGTGAAGGCGGAGGCTCCACAGACAGGATCCGTTTTTTGTGGGTTATTGTTGTTACGGATTAGAGGAAGGGCAAATTAATCAGTGACGTCAACACAAACTTACTGCTGACCCCCTCTCCACTCTGTCGGGGGCTCTACTTGTATAAGGGGTTAATAGAACAGGTTCTGTAGACATCTATGTGGAATCAGCTGACGACAGTGTAAAAGGAGTGCGCTTCTTCTTGGCGCTAACATCGACCTGTAAGGCTGAGTTCATAGTTATTTGGTCAAATTTGGCCGCGTAACTGCCCAAATAAGTGAAGTGTGCAGTGATTCTAAGAGCGACTCCTGTCATCTGCATGTCATACGGACTCACAGTATTACTTCACTACCACAGCAGACTCCCTATGTGTGTTACTGCAAGGCACAGTGTTGTACACCGCTATACAGGCACAGTGTTGTACACCGCTATACAGGCACAGTGTTGTACACCGCTATACAGGCACAGTGTTGTACACCGCTATACAGGCACAGTGTTGTACACCGCTATACAGGCACAGTGTTGTACACCGCTATACAGGCACAGTGTTGTACACCGCTATACAGGCACAGTGTTGTACACCGCTATACAGGCACAGTGTTGTACACCGCTATACAGGCACAGTGTTGTACACCGCTATACAGGCACAGTGTTGTACACCGCTATACAGGCACAGTGTTGTACACCGCTATACAGGCACAGTGTTGTACACCGCTATACAGGCACAGTGTTGTACACCGCTATACAGGCACAGTGCTGTACACCGCTATACAGGCACAGTGCTGTACACCGCTATACAGGCACAGTGCTGTACACCGCTATACAGGCACAGTGCTGTACACCGCTATACAGGCACAGTGCTGTACACCGCTATACAGGCACAGTGCTGTACACCGCTATACAGGCACAGTGCTGTACACCGCTATACAGGCACAGTGCTGTACACCGCTATACAGGCACAGTGCTGTACACCGCTATACAGGCACAGTGCTGTACACCGCTATACAGGCACAGTGCTGTACACCGCTATACAGGCACAGTGCTGTACACCGCTATACAGGCACAGTGCTGTACACCGCTATACAGGCACAGTGCTCTACACCGCTATACAGGCACAGTGTTCTACACCACTATACTGTCACGGCTGAGGATGGGGAAAACCCTCAGCCGTGCGATGACAGAGGATGGTAGTCACGACTTGGCCAGAACCACAGAATTAGGGAGCAGGTCACCTCCTATTGCTTCCCTAATCTGACCCTAACTCCTAGCGACATGAGCCGACCTTGAAGGTAGGAGGGCTCATGCTCTGGAACCTCGTGCACACCAGACATACAAAGTGCATAACATACACACACACACCTAACTGAGAGGTTGCTAGGTGCAACCGCATGAACATTGCCGCAAGCTGCCTAGCACCAGCTCAGGCTGCTCTACTGCGACAATACAAGTGAGGCAGCAAACTAGCGGCCCTCACCTGTGGTTGAACACCCTATAACAAATCGCAGGCAACAGCATGCGGTTCAGGAGTCACGACCATGACCATGGCCGTGACATATACAGGCACACTGTTCTACACCGCTATACAGGCACACTGTTCTACACCACTATACAGGCACAGTGTTCTACACCGCTATACAGGCACAGTGTTCTACACCGCTATACAGGCACAGTGTTCTACACCGCTATACAGGCACAGTGTTCTACACCACTATACAGGCACAGTGTTCTACACCGCTATACAGGCACAGTGTTCTACACCGCTATACAGGCACGGTGTTCTACACCGCTATACAGGCACAGTGTTCTACACCGCTATACAGGCACAGTGTTCTACACCGCTATACAGGCACAGTGTTCTACACCGCTATACAGGCACAGTGTTCTACACCGCTATACAGGCACAGTGTTCTACACCGCTATACAGGCACAGTGTTCTACACCGCTATACAGGATCTCTGCAGCCCAGAAATTGCTGTTTTTATCGCAATTTGCTGCAAATATTTTCAGATTGAAGCAAATTTTACATCATATAACCAGTGGACTCTTGGGGCTCAGAACGTCATGTCTGACATTAGGGTACACCATGTGACCCTATGAGAAAATCATTTCAGAATCTCAAAGAGAAGTTTTCTGTACCTCACATTTATGTAGTCGTTCAGTCCAGGTCTTATTGGGAGTTTTCTCTTGACTTCCCTACTAAATAATTGAATATAAAATGTTCTACATGAAACTCTTTTCTCCTGTGTCCTGCAGATCAGCTATGGAGCCACCGAACACTCATTATCCGATAGATTCCTCTATCCACATGTCTTCAGAACTGTCCAGAATCACTACATCCACAATATGGTCGTCACCAAACTGTTGGAGCACTTTGGCTGTACCTGGGTTGGGATTTTAGTGTCGGATGATGATACCGGAGAGAATGAACTGCAAATACTGACAAAGTACATGAGAGAGCACGGGATCTGTGCCGCCTTCACCATAAAACTTACACAGCAGAATGTCAATGAACAATGAGCGGATTTTACAAGTTTTGAAGAATCCACAAATCAATATCATTATAATGTGTGGGAGCTTATCTATCAATGGAGTTATATTACTACATCTCAATTCATCTGTATTTATAGATATATTCTTTATCCTTCCACCATCCTGGGCTTCCAATGGCTTAATTACAGAATATCAATACCCAGAACTGAATGGAAGTCTAGCAGTTGAATTTTCATCACAGACTTTTCCAGGAGAGGAAGATTTTGTGAGAAATTACAGGAAACTCCCCAATATATACCATAACGAGCTTATGTGGACAATATTAGATATAATAGCAGGAACTGGAGATAAAGACTCCTTCATTACATATAATTATACTGATATAGAGAATAATGAGACTAATACAGAAACTATGCCAAGTCTGAGGAATTACCTCTCGTCAGGGGTCTCTCCACGACTGTATTATGCAGTAGAAGTCCTGGCAAAAGCTCTACATGAAATGTTCTCATTTATAAGAGACCAATATGGAGAAAACTCAATGACCAGAGTCAGGCATTACACACGGAGGTTACAGCGCTACCTACAATGGATGAAGAATCCACTGGATCCAACGATACCTTCATATTACTTTAATGAAGAGAGGGAAGCTGTACACCCATATGAGATAATAAACTGGATAATTATAAATAAGACCACGCATAGGGATGTCCGTAAGGTGGAAGTAGGAAATTTTACACCATGGGCCGTCAGTGGAAAACAGCTTCACATAAACACCCAGTCAATAACATGGAAAGGGACAAAGGAGGTAAGAAGTGTTATATTATGTATGTGATTATGGACTGTCCACCCTCATCATTGTATGGGTAGCAGAATAGTGGGTGCAGCTTTAGCCCGCGTGCCGCCCCCCTGGGGACGATTGGGTTCCAGTGTTCACGAGTGGTATGTTGTGGCCCTAATAGTTTGTGTCACTGTGCTCCTACCTGGATACTGTCGCTCCCTGGGGATAGGCTCCATAGCAAGAAAGGAGTTGTAGTTGGTGGAGTAAGAGTCCAGACTTGGTAAAGTTCAATAGTTTTACTTGAATAAACTTGCAATAAACTTGTGACATCCAAACAATACTTGATCCTTCTGTTGGCTCCAGCAATCTAAGGGTTAACTGGCAGGTAGATATGATTACTCTCTCTCTCTGCTGCTGTGCTAATCTCTGGCTTCAGTCTGGTTACTGGACTTTCTAGCAGTTCTGGTACGGTTGAGTGGGGTGCCTTTGGCTGTTGACCCCCTAGTAATACTCTGTCCATCAACTGCAAGGGGTCGTGGTGCTTTACAAGCTCCTTTCCCTGGAAGAATCCTGCTGCAGGAGGTGGGAACACTCCCCTCAATGCCCAAGCTCTGGTTCCTTTCCAACTCACAACTAACTATATCTTCCTGGAACCCTTCCATTGGTAGGAAGCAGGACTAGCCCACTTCTGCCCAAAAAGGATGTAGGATGTAGAATGTAATGTGCAGTTCCATTCTATATAAAGGTACTCTCTGCCAGATACACTGCCACCTGCTGGTGAGCCAGGCACAGTATATGAACATACCAGATTTTGCTGCTGATGGTACAGTTGGTGGTGCAAACCAATGCAATGGAGGCAAACAGGCTAGCAACCCGAATGTCGGAGTGGTAGTGTCCCTGTTACAAACTTCACAATAATTTGTCCATCAAACAAATCTGAAGCTTTTGTCATTTGTTTCGGGTGCCCAGCACCATTTTAATATCGGCAGGGAAACCACAAGAGAGTAAGAAGATTACATGACACTGAGAGTAAGTGGGGGAGGGTTTTCCCTGATTGGTTCAGAGCCTAAAAGACAACCTCATCAGCCAATCAGGGGGGAAGAAGGTAGGGAGATGCCCTGTTTTCATAACTAGAACTGCTGAGCCCAACAGCAAATTTTTGAACAGGCTTCTCACAACCCCCCCCCCCCCCCCCCCTTCCCAAAGATATAAAGAGGTCTTTTCACCGCTCCTGACATGTCTGTTTTAATAGCTTCATGCATTCCTTATATAATAAAAATTCTAGAGCATCTGTTCTTATGGCTCTGTGTTGTGCCATTCCTGTGTTATTTCTACTAGAAGTTGTGAATGAATTGCTAGCAGTCTGCAGTAAGGGTACTGAGCGGTGGTAACCAGATTGGGGTGTGTCCCTGCACAGTTTGATTCTGTCCACTCAGTGCTGCCATTGACAGTATGTGTAGGTACACCGCCCCAACTGGAGATGAGCAAATTATCCAAAAATTCAATTCATTTTGAGAAAAAATTGGATCAATAAGAATATATTCATGGCAAATTGCGTTAAAAAAAAAAGTTAATTTCCTGGCTGCAGAGAGCCTTTATAGTGGTGTAGAGCACTGTGCCTGTATAGCGGTGTAGAACACTGTGCCTGTATAGCGGTGTAGAACACTGTGCCTGTATAGTGGTGTAGAACACTGTGCCTGTATAGTGGTGTAAAGCACTGTGCCTGTATAGTGGTGTAGAACACTGTGCCTGTATAGGGGTGTAGAACACTGTGCCTGTATAGTGGTGTAGAACACTGTGCCTGTATAGTGGTTTAAAGCACTGTGCCTGTATAGTGGTGTAGAACACTGTGCCTGTATAGTGGTGTAGAACACTGTGCCTGTATAGTGGTGTAGAACACTGTGCCTGTATAGTGGTGTAAAGCACTGTGCCTGTATAGCGGTGTAGAACACTGTGCCTGTATAGTGGTGTAAAACACTGCACCTGTATAGCGGTGTAGAGCACTGTGCCTGTATAGTGGTGTAGAGCACTGTGCCTGTATAGCGGTGTAGAACACTGTGCCTGTATAGTGGTGTAGAGCAGTGTTTCCCAACCAGTGTGCCTCCAGCTGTTGCAAAACTACAACTCCCAGCATGCCCACACAACCAAAGGCTGTCCAGGCATGCTGGGAGTTGTAGTTTTGCAACAGCTGGAGGCACACTGGTTGGGAAACACTGGTGTAGAGTACTGTGCCTGTATAGCGGTGTAGAGCACTGTGCCTGTATAGCGGTGTAGAACACTGTGTCTGTATAGCGGTGTAGAACACTGTGCCTGTATATCGGTGTAGAACACTGTGCCTGTATAGAGGTGTAGAACACTGTGCCTGTATAGTGGTGTAGAACACTGTGCCTGTATAGAGGTGTAGAACACTGTGCCTGTATAGCAGTATCGACTACTGTGCCTGTATAGCGGTGTAGAACACTGTGCCTGTATAGCGGTGTAGAACACTGTGCCTGTATAGCGGTGTAGAACACTGTGCCTGTAAAGCGGTGTAGAACACTGTGCCTGTATAGCGGTGTAGAACACTGTGCCTGTATAGCGGTGTAGAACACTGTGCCTGTATAGCAGTGTCGACTACTGTGCCTGTATAGTGGTGTAGAACACTGTGCCTGTATAGTGGTGTAGAACACTGTGCCTGTATAGCGGTGTAGAGCACTGTGCCTGTATAGCGGTGTAGAACACTGTGCCTGTATAGTGGTGTTGAACACTGTGCCTGTATAGCGGTGTAGAACACTGTGCCTGTATAGTGGTGTAGAACACTGTGCTTGTATAGAGGTGTAGAACACTGTGCCTGTATAGTGGTGTAGAACACTGTGCCTGTATAGTGGTGTAGAACACTGTGCCTGTATAGTGGTGTAAAGCACTGTGCCTGTATAGCGGTGTAGAACACTGTGCCTGTATAGTGGTGTAGAACACTGTGCCTGTATAGAGGTGTAGAACACTGTGCCTGTATAGCAGTGCAGAACATTGTGCCTGCATAGTGGTGTAGAACACTGTGCCTGTATAGTCGTGTAGAACACTGTGCCTGTATAGCGGTGTAGAGCACTGTGCCTGTATAGCGGTGTAGAACACTGTGCCTGTATAGCGGTGTAAAACTCTGTGCCTGTATAGCGGTGTAGAACACTGTGCCTGTATAGTGGTGTAGAACACTGTGCCTTTATAGGGGTGTAGAACACTGTGCCTGTATAGCGGTGTAGAACACTGTGCCTGTATAGCGGTGTAGAGCACTGTGCCTGTATAGCGGTGTAGAGCACTGTGCCTGTATAGCGGTGTAGAACACTGTGCCTGTATAGTGGTGTAGAGCACTGTGCCTGTAAAGCGGTGTAGAACACTGTGCATGTATAGTGGTGTAGAACACTGTGCCTGTATAGCGGTGGAGAGCACTTTGCCTGTATAGCGGTGTAGAACACTGTGCCTGTATAGTGGTGTAGAACAATGTGCCTGTATAGTGGTGTAGAACACTGTGCCTGTATAGCGGTGTAGAGCACTGTGCCTGTATAGCGGTGTAGAACACTGTGCCTGTATAGTGGTGTAGAACACTGTGCATGTATAGTGGTGTAGAACACTGTGCCTGTATAGCGGTGGTAGAACACTGTGCCCGTATAGTGGTGTAGAACACTGTGCCTGTATAGTGGTGTAGAACACTGTGCCTGTATAGCGGTGTAGAACACTGTGCCTGTATAGTGGTGTAGAACACTGTGCCCGTATAGCTGGTGTAGAACACTGGCCTGTAGTGTAGAACACTGTATAGTGGTGTAGAACACTGTGCCTGTATAGCGGTGTAGAACACTGTGCCTGTATAGCGGTGTAGAGCACTGTTCCTGTATAGTGGTGTAGAACACTGTGCCCTGTATAGTCGGTGTAGAACACTGTGCCTGTATAGTGGTGTAGAACACTGTGCCTGTATAGTGGTGTAGAACACTGTGCCTGTATAGTGGTGTAGAACACTGTGCCTGTATAGCGTGTAAGCACTGTGCCTGTTAGGCGGTGTAGAACACTGTGCCTGTATAGCGGTGTAGAACACTGTGCCTGTATAGTGGTGTAGAACACTGTGCCCGTATAGTGGTGTAGAACACTGTGCCTGTATAGTGGTGTAGAACACTGTGCCTGTATAGTGGTGTAGAACACTGTGCCTGTATAGCGGTGTAGAACACTGTGCCTGTATAGCGGTGTAGAACACTGTGCCTGTATAGCGGGTGTAGAGCACTGTTCCTGTATAGTGGTATAGAACACTGTGCCTGGTATAGCGGGTGTAGACACTGTGCCTGTATAGCGGTGTAGAACACTGTGCCTGTATAGCGGTGTAGAACACTGTGCCTGTATAGCGGTGTAGAACACTGTGCCTGTATAGTGGTGTAGAAACTGTGCCTGTATAGCGGTGTAGAACACTGTGCCTGTATAGTGGTGTAGAACACTGTGCCTGTATAGCGGTGTAGAACACTGTGCCTGTATAGGGTGTAGAACACTGTGCCTGTATAGCGGTGTAGAAGCACTGTGCCTGTATAGCGTGTAGAAGCACTGTGCCTGTATAGCGGTGTAGAACACTGTGCCTGTATAGCGGTGTAGAGCACTGTGCCTGTATAGTGGTGTAGAACACTGTGCCTGTATAGTGGTGTAGAACACTGTGCCTGTATAGCGGTGGTAGAAGCACTGTGCCTGTATAGCGTGTAGAAGCACTGTGCCTGTATAGCGGTGTAGAACACTGTGCCTGTATAGTGGTGTAGAGACACTGTGCCTGTATAGCGGTGTAGAACACTGTGCCTGTATAGCGGTGTAGAACACTGTGCCTGTATAGCGGTGTAGAAACACTGTGCCTGTATAGTGGTGTAGAACACTGGCCTGTATAGCGGTGTAGACACTGTGCCTGTATAGCGGTGTAAGAACACTGTGCCTGTATAGTGTGTAGAACACTGTGCCTGTATAGCGGTGTAGAACACTGTGCCTGTATAGCGGTGTAGAACACTGTGCCTGTATAGGGGTGTAGAACACTGTGCCTGTATAGCGGTGTAGAACCTGGTGCCTGTATAGCGGTGTAGAACACTGTGCCTGGATAGCGGTGTATAACACTGTGCCTGTATAGCGGTGTAGAGCACTGTGCCTGTATAGCGGTGTAGAACACTGTGCCTGTATAGCGGTGTAGAAGCACTGTGCCTGTATAGCGGTGTAGAAAACTGTGCCTGTATAGGGGTGTAAGAACACTGTGCCTGTATACGGTAGAACACTGTGCCGTATAGCGGTGTAGACACTGTGCCTGTATAGCGGTGTAGAACACTGTGCCTGTATAGCGGGTAAGAACACTGTGCCTGTATAGCGGTGTAGAGACCTGTGCCTGTATAGCGGTGTAGAACACTGTGCCTGTATTAGCGGTGTAGAACACTGTGCCTGTATAGCGGTGTAGAACACTGTGCCTGTATAGCGTTGTAGAACACTGTGCCTGTATAGCGGTGTAGAACACTGTGCCCTGTATAGCGGTGTAGAACACTGTGCCCTGTATAGCGGTGTAGAACACTGTGCCTGTATAGCGGTGTAGAACACTGTGCCTGTATAGTAGGTGTAGACACTGTGCCTGTATAGTGGTGTAGAACACTGTGCCTGTATAGTGGTGTAGAACACTGTGCCTGTATAGCGGTGTAGAGCACTGTGCCTGTATAGGCGGTGTAGAACACTGTGCCTGTATAGCGTGGTGAGAACACTGTGCCTGTATAGCAGTGTAGAACACTGTGCCTGTATAGTCGGTGTAGAACACTGTGCCTGTATAGCGGTGTAAGAACACTGTGCCTGTATAGCGGTGTAGAACACTGTGCCTGTATAGCGGTGTAGAACACTGTGCCTGTATAGTGGTGTAGAACACTGTGCCTGTATAGTGGTGTAGAACACTGTGCCTGTATAGCGGTGTAGAACACTGTGCCTGTATAGCGGTGTGAACACTGTGCCTGTATAGAGGTGTAGAACACTGTGCCTGTATAGCAGGTGTAGAACACTGTGCCTGTTATAGTCGTGTAGAACACTGTGCCTGTATAGCGGTGTAGAACACTGTGCCTGTATAGTCGGTGTAGAACACTGTGCCTGTATAGCGGTGTAGAACACTGTGCCTGTATAGTGGTGTAGAACACTGTGCCTGTATAGCGGTGTAAACACTGTGCCTGTATACGGATGTAGAACACTGTGCCTGTATAGCGGTGTATAACACTGTGCCTGTATAGCGGTGTAGAACACTGTGCCTGTATAGTGGTGTAGAACACTGTGCCTGTATAGTCGGTGTAGACACTGTGCCTGTATAGTGGTGTAGAACACTGTGCCTGTATAGTCGGTGTAAAACACTGTGCCTGTATAGTGGTGTAGAACACTGTGCCTGTATAGAGGTGTAGAACACTGTGCCTGTATAGCAGTGCTAGAACACTTGTGCCTGTATAGTGGTGTAGAGACACTGTGCCTGTATAGTCGGTGTAGAACACTGTGCCTGTATAGCGGTGTAGAGCACTGTGCCTGTATAGCGGTGTAGAACACTGTGCCTGTATAGCGGTGTAGAACACTGTGCCTGTATAGCGGTGTAGAACACTGTGCCTGTATAGTGGTGTAGAACACTGTGCCTGTATAGCGGTGTAGAACACTGTGCCTGTATAGTCGGTGTAGAACACTGTGCCTGTATAGCGGTGTAGAGCACTGTGCCTGTATAGCGGTGTAGAACACTGTGCCTGTATAGCGGT
Organism: Bufo gargarizans; assembly: GCF_014858855.1. Classification (NCBI taxonomy): domain Eukaryota; kingdom Metazoa; phylum Chordata; class Amphibia; order Anura; family Bufonidae; genus Bufo; species Bufo gargarizans. The sequence goes on from NC_058080.1 coordinate 32,012,848, forward strand.
GTAGAACACTGTGGCCTGTATAGTGGTGTAGAACACTGTGCCTGTATAGCGGTGTAGAGCACTGTGCCTGTATAGCGGTGTAGAACACTGTGCCTGTATAGTGGTGTAGAACACTGTGCCTGTATAGCGGGTAGAACACTGTGCCTGTATAGTGGTGTAGAACAACTGTGCCTGTATAGCGGGTGTAGAACACTGTGCCTGTATAGAGGTGTAGAACACTGTGCCTGTATAGCGGTGTAGAACACTGTGCCTGTATAGCGGTGTAGAACACTGTGCCTGTATAGGCGGTGTAGAACACTGTGCCTGTATAGCGGTGTAGAACACTGTGCCTGTATAGCGGTGTAGAACACTGTGCCTGTATAGCGGTGTAGAACACTGTGCCTGTATAGCGGTGTAGAACACTGTGCCTGTATAGCGGTGTAGAACACCTGTGCCTGTATAGCGGTGTAGAACACTGTGCCTGTATAGTGGTGTAGAACACTGTGCCTGTATAGGGTGTAAGACACTGTGCCTGTATAGCGGTGTAGAACACTGTGCCTGTATAGCGGTGTAGAACACTGTGCCTGTATAGCGGTGTAGAACACTGTGCCTGTATAGCGTGTAGAACACTGTGCCTGTATAGTCGGTGTAGAACACTGTGCCTGTATAGCGGTGTAGAACACTGTGCCTGTATAGCGGTGTAGAACACTGTGCCTGTATAGCGGTGTAGAACACTGTGCCTGTATAGCGGTGTAGAACACTGTGCCTGTATAGTGGTGTAGAACACTGTGCCTGTATAGTGGTGTAGAACACTGTGCCTGTATAGCGGTGTAGAACACTGTGCCTGTATAGCGGTGTAGAACACTGTGCCTGTATAGCGGTGTAGAACACTGTGCCTGTATAGCGGTGTAGAACACTGTGCCTGTATAGCGGTGTAGACACTGTGCCTGTATAGCGGTGTAGAACACTGTGCCTGTATAGCGGTGTAGAACACTGTGCCTGTATAGCGGTGTAGAACACTGTGCCTGTATAGCGGTGTAGAACACTGTGCCTGTATAGCGGTGTAGAACACTGTGCCTGTATAGCGGTGTAGAACACTGTGCCTGTATAGCGGTGTAGAACACTGTGCCTGTATAGCTGGTGTAGAACACTGTGCCTGTATAGCGGTGTAGAACACTGTGCCTGTATAGTGGTGTAGACACTGTGCCTGTATAGCGGTGTAGAACACTGTGCCTGTATAGTGGTGTAGAACACTGTGCCTGTATAGCGGTGTAGAACACTGTGCCTGTATAGCGGTGTAGAACACTGTGCCTGTATAGTGGTGTAGAACACTGTGCCTGTATAGCGGTGTAGAACACTGTGCCTGTATAGCGGTGTAGAACACTGTGCCTGTATAGTGGTGTAGAACACTGTGCCTGTATAGTGGTGTAGAACACTGTGCCTGTATAGCGGTGTAGAACACTGTGCCTGTATAGTGGTGTAGAACACTGTGCCTGTATAGTGGTGTAGAACACTGTGCCTGTATAGTGGTGTAGAACACTGTGCCTGTATAGTGGTGTAGAACACTGTGCCTGTATAGGGTGTAGTAGCACTGTGCCTGTATAGCTGGTGTAGAACATGTGCCTGTAAGTGGTGTAGAACACTGTGCCTGTATTAGCGTGTAGAACACTGTGCCTGTATAGCGGTGTAGAACACTGTGCCTGTATAGCGGTGTAGAACACTGTGCCTGTATAGCGGTGTAGAAACACTGTGCCTGTATAGCGGTGTAGAACACTGTGCCTGTATAGCGGTGTAGAACACTGTGCCTGTATAGTGTGTAGAACACTGTGCCTGTATAGCGGTGTAGAACACTGTGCCTGTATAGCGGTGTAGAACACTGTGCCTGTATAGCGGTGTAGAACACTGTGCCTGTATAGCGGGGTAGAACACTGTGCCTGTATAGCGGTGTAGAAACACTGTGCCTGTATAGCGGTGTAGACACTGTGCCTGTATAGCGGTGTAGAACACTGTGCCTGTATAGTGGTGTAGAGCACTGTGCCTGTAAAGCGGTGTAGAACACTGTGCATGTATAGTGGTGTAGAACACTGTGCCTGTATAGCGGTGTAGAGCACTTTGCCTGTATAGCGGTGTAGAACACTGTGCCTGTATAGTGGTGTAGAACACTGTGCATGTATAGTGGTGTAGAACACTGTGCCTGTATAGCGGTGTAGAACACTGTGCCCGTATAGTGGTGTAGAACACTGTGCCTGTATAGTGGTGTAGAACACTGTGCCTGTATAGCGGTGTAGAACACTGTGCCTGTATAGTGGTGTAGAACACTGTGCCCGTATAGTGGTGTAGAACACTGTGCCTGTATAGTGGTGTAGAACACTGTGCCTGTTATAGCGGTGTAGAACACTGTGCCTGTATAGCGGTGGTAGAACACTGTTCCTGTATAGTGGTGTAGAACACTGTGCTGTATAGCTGGTGTAGAACACTGTGCCTGTATAGTGGTGTAGAACACTGTGCCTGTATAGTGGTGTAGAACACTGTGCCTGTATAGTGGTGTAGAACACTGTGCCTGTATAGCGGTGTAGAGCACTGTGCCTGTTTAGCGGTGTAGAACACTGTGCCTGTATAGCGGTGTAGAACACTGTGCCTGTATAGTGGTGTAGAACACTGTGCCCGTATAGTGGTGTAGAACACTGTGCCTGTATAGTGGTGTAGAACACTGTGCCTGTATAGTGGTGTAGAACACTGTGCCTGTATAGCGGTGTAGAACACTGTGCCTGTATAGCGGTGTAGAACACTGTGCCTGTATAGCGGTGTAGAGCACTGTTCCTGTATAGTGGTATAGAACACTGTGCCTGTACAGCGGTGTAGAGCACTGTGCCTGTATAGCGGTGTAGAACACTGTGCCTGTATAGCGGTGTAGAACACTGTGCCTGTATAGCGGTGTAGAACACTGTGCCTGTATAGCGGTGTAGAACACTGTGCCTGTATAGCGGTGTAGAGCACTGTTCCTGTATAGTGGTATAGAACACTGTGCCTGTACAGCGGTGTAGAGCACTGTGCCTGTATAGCGGTGTAGAACACTGTGCCTGTATAGTGGTGTAGAACACTGTGCCTGTATAGTGGTGTAGAACACTGTGCCTGTATAGCGGTGTAGAACACTGTGCCTGTATAGCGGTGTAGAACACTGTGCCTGTATAGCGGTGTAGAGCACTGTGCCTGTATAGCGGTGTAGAGCACTGTGCCTGTATAGCGGTGTAGAACACTGTGCCTGTATAGCGGTGTAGAACACTGTGCCTTGTAGTAACACACATAGGGAGTCTGCTGTGGTAGTGAAATAATACTGGGAGTCGGTATGACATGCAGATGACAGGCGTCGCTGTTAACAGTGACCTGTACAGTACCTCGTGCCTTAACTCTGACCTCCATAGGATACCGTCCCCTTATCTGTGACCTCCACTGTTTCCTGCCCCTTAACAGAGATCTCCACAGCGCCCGCCACTTTAACAGTGATCTACACAGTGCCTGACCCTTTAAAAGTGACCTCCACAGTGCCCTGCCCCTCAACACTGATCATCCACAGTGCTTTCCCTTTAACAGTGACTGTCACAGTACCCCACTGCCTTAAAAGTGATCACCTCCACAGCTTCCCCCTTAATAGTGACCTCCACAGTGCCCATCCCTTTAACAGTGACCCACATAGTGGCCTGCCCCCTAAGCAGTAACATCCACAGTGGACGCCCCTTTAATAGTGACCTTCACAGCAGCCGCCCCTTTATTAGTGACTTCCACAGTACCCTGTCTCCTTACCAGTGATTTCCACATAACCCACACTTTTAAGAGAGACTGCCACAATACCCCGCTGCCTTAAACGTGACCCCCACAGCTGCATCCCGTTTAATAGTGACCTCCACATTCCCCTGCCCCCTTGACAGTGTCCTCCACAGCGGCCGCACCTTAATTAGTGATCTCCACAGTACCCCGTCTCCTTAACACCTTAACAGTGGTTTCCACAACAACCTGCCCCCTTAAAAGTGACCTCTACAGCATTCTGCCCCTTAACACTAACCTCCATAGCGGATCATACCCTTAACTGTGACCTCCACAGCACTCCGCCTCCTAAACAGTGTCATCCACAGCACCCTGCACATTTAAAGGTGACCTACAGCAGAGAAGATAAATGACTGGGTTGTCAAGGACACCTAGTGTAAAACTGTGTGCATGTCGAAACTGAATGACCTTCAGGCTTGGTGCCATATTAGCATTTTTTTAAGAATATCTTAGAAAAGGAATGTCCTAGAGAGCTGAGACCCGGTCTAAAACCTTCACCAAATTTGGTCGTGCATAAAGAACAAACAGACAGACAGAGACTCATTTTTATATATACAATAGATAAGAGACTAGCAGAAGGAGCCGGCTTCGCACGGGTATATTTCATCTGTTTAACCCCCTCAGCCCCCCTAGCTTAAACCCCCTTAATGACCAGACCACTTTTGCAATTCTGCACTACACAACTGCACTGCACCAGACAGTAGAAAAAACCCACAAATGACCCCATTTCGGAAATTTGACACCCTAAGTTATTCACTGATGGGCATAGTGAGTTCATACAAAAAATATGAGTTTGTGACAAAAAATAAAAACTTCCATGAACTCACTATGCCCCTCACGGAATACCTTGGGGTGTCTTCTTTCCAAAATGGGGTCACTTGTGGGGTAGTTATACTGCCCTGGCATTTTAGGGGCCCAGATGCGTGAGAAGTAGTTTGAAATCAAAATGTGTAAAAAATGCCCTGTGAAATCCTAAAGGTGCACTTTGGAATGTGGGCTCCTTTGCCAACCTAGGCTGCAAAAAAGTGTCACACATCTGGTATCGCCGTACTCAGGAGAAGTTGGGGAATGTGTTTTGGGGTGTCATTTTACATATACCCATGCTGGGTGAGATAAATATCTTGGTCAAATGCCAACTTTGTATAAAAAAAAATGGGAAAAGTTGTCTTTCGCCAAGATATTTCTCATACCCAGCATGGGTATATGTAAAATGACACCCCAAAACACATTCCCCAACTTCTCCTGAGTACGGCAATACCACATGTGTGACACTTTTTTGCAGCCTAGATGCGCAAAGGTGCCCAAATTCCTTTTAGGAGGGCATTTTTAGATATTTGGATCCCAGACTTCTTCTCACACTTTAGGGCCCCTAAAAGGCAGGGCAGTATAAATATCCCACATGTGACCCCATTTTGGAAAGAAGACACCCCGAGTTATTCAATGAGGGGCATGCCAAGTTCATAGAATTTTTATTTATTTTTTTGGCACAAGTTAGCGGAATTATTTTTTTTTTTCTCACAAAGTCTCCCTTTCCGCTAACTTGAGACAAAAATTTAAATCTTTCATGGACTCAATATGCCCCTCAGCGAATACCTTGGTTTGTCTTCTTTCTAAAATGGGGTCATTTGTGGGGTGTTTGTACTGCCCTGGCATTTGAGGGTCACCGCAATCATTACATGTATGGCCAGCATTAGGAGTTTCTGCTATCCTCCTTATATTGAGCATACAGGTAATGAGATTTTTTTTTTCGTTCAGCCTCTGGGCTTAAAGAAAAAATGAAAGGCACAGATTTCTTCATTCGCATCGATCAATGTGGATGAAAAATCTTTGCCCCCCAAAAAAATAGGAGGGGAAAGGCGTCTGCCAGGACATAGGAGCTCCGCCCAACATCCATACCCACTCAGCCCGTATGCCCTGGCAAACCAGATTTCTCCATTCACATCAATCGATGTGGATGAATAAATCATTGCCGGGATTTTATTTATTTTTTATATACAAAGTGTTTGCCAAAGCATATGAACACCGCCACCCCCTCAGCTCGTATGCCTCGGCAAACTTATCTTTTACTGCAGAGGAGAAATCTCGTCTTGCAGCGCCGCATACACTGACTTTTGTGTAATCTGACAGCAGCACAATGCTTCTGTCAGAATGCACATCGGTGCTGCAGCTAGTCGATCGGTTGGTCCACCTGGAAGGTAAAAAAAACTAAACAAAAAAGAAAAAAACAGGCCGCACCGCAATAAATTTATTAACTTTGTAATAACTTTTGAACAGAACATATAAACTTTATTTAACTTTTTGAACATAATGTTCACTTTTTTGCTTACTGGTGATTTTCTTTTCTTTTTTTACCTTTATAGAACAAACCTCTCCTTCCCCATGGGACAATGTGCAAAGCGCTAATCGCCCAAAGATGTGGCGAAGTACATTATGCACTTTGTCCCAGGTGAGAGGAGAGGTTTGCAGCAGCTGTGTGTGAATTGGCACTAATAGCCCTGTGTGCCTGTCCTGTGAGATGTGATCCCTATGCTAAGTGTACCTGTGTGTGGTACTTCCGGAAACACTCCCCAAAGCATAGGGCAGGGTGGTCAAGGCAGTCAGGACAGAAATAACGGGTGTCACGCCTTATTCCACTCCTGCTACAGACACAACATCTTTTTCGGGGTGACGGTTGGACTGAGGTACCAGCAACGACACTGGGGAAATGTCGCTCGTGTAGACGGCTAACTACACTGGTGGATGGGGCCACGGAACCTCCTGGATACAGGAGGTTCTCGATGATCTCTTCCTGAAATTTGAGGAAGGATCCAGGTCTCCCAGCCTTACTGTAGAGAACTAAACTATTATATACAGCCAATTGAATTAAATATACAGACACCTTTTTATACCAGCGTCTGGTGCGTCGGGAAACTAAATAAGGAGCCAACATCTGGTCATTGAAGTCCACCCCTCCCATGAGCAAATTATAGTCGTGGATACAGAGGGGGTTTTTAATGACACTGGTTGCTCGTTCAATTTGTATTTTCGTGTCTGCGTGAATGGAGGAGAGCATGTAAATGTCACGCTTGTCTCTCCATTTCACTGCAAGCAGTTCTTCATTACACAAGGCAGCCCTCTCCCCCCCTTGCAAGACGGGTGGTAACGAGCCGTTGGGGGAAGCACCTGCGACTAGGTCGTGCGGTGCCACAGCAGCCAATCTGTTCTAGGAACAAATGCCTGAAGAGGGGCACACTTGTGTAGAAATTGTCCACATAAAGATGGTACCCCTTGCCAAATAAGGGTGACACCAAGTCCCAGACTGTCTTCCCACTGCTCCCCAGGTAGTCAGGGCAACCGACCGGCTCCAGGGTCTGATCTTTACCCTCATAGATCCGAAATATGGCCTGTGATTCGTTTTTAAAAAAATCATCAGCCTGCCAACGGTGATCATTGGCTGGCAGGCTGATGATGCAATCCCCCCTCAAACTTTTACCGGCCTGCGATGCGCATGCGCTGGCCGGCTGTGCGCGCCCTCTCGCGTCTCGTGAGATGAAGCATATATGCGTGACTCTGCCTGAGACTGCCACATCTGGACCGCGATCCTGTGTTAGGCGGTCCGGAGGCGGTTAAACTCCTTATTCTGTATTTTATGGAAGCAGGTATATCAAACCCCTTAATCAGTATTTGGTGGAAACAGGTATATCATACACCTTAATCAGTGTTTTGTGGAAGCAGGTATCTCGCAGGCCTTAATCAGTATTTGGTGGAAGCAGTTATATAGAACCCTTTAATCAATATTTGGTGTAAACAGGTATATTTCACCCCTCAATCAGTATTTTGTGGAAGCTGGTGTATCGTAGGCCTCAATCAATATTTGGGGAAAGCCGGTATATCAATCACCTTGATCAAAATTTTATGGAAGCAGGTATATAGAACCCCTTAAAAATATTTGATGGAAGCAGTTATATCAATCTTAGAAATAAATATTTTGTGGAAGAAGGCATATAGAACCCCTTAATCAATATTTGGAGGAATCAGGAATATAGCAAACCTCAATCTGTATTTTGTTAGAGCAGGTATATCGCACCCCTTATACAGTATTTTGTGGAAGCAAGTATATCGCACCTCTTAATCAGTATTTTGCGGAAGCAGGTATATTAAACCCCTTAGTCAGTATTTTATGGAAGCAGGAATATCGCACCCCTCAATCTGTATTTTGAGGAAGCAGGTATATGAAACCCCTTAATCAGTATTTGGTGGAAGCAGGTATATTGCACCCCTAAATCAGTTTTTTAGGGGCAACAGGTATATCACACCAGTTGCATTTAGTTTAGTTACATCTTTAAAGGGGAAATATTAGAATTAAAGTTACCGATATAAGATCGGATTGAACTGCGATTATATGTATGTGAGGTCTGAGCAATCAGATATTGGCCAGCGCTGCGATGTACCTGTCTAGTTAAGTGATTGTATGGTATTGGGTGTACTGCTGGTTCACCTCCCTGTGGTGCACCCTGGGTAACCCTAAATGAATTAATTTGTTAAAGCAGGTATATCGCATCCCTTAATCAGTATTTTGTGGAAGCAGGTATATAGAGCCCTTTAATCAATATTTGGTGGAAACAGGTATATCGCACCCCTCAATCAGTATTTTGTGGAAGCTGGTGCATCGTAGGCCTCAATCAATATTTGTGGAAAGCTGGTATATCAATCACCTTAATCAGTATTTTGTGGAAGCAGGTTTATAGAACCTCTTAATAAATATTTGATGGAAGCAGTTATATCAATCTTATAAATCAATATTTTGTGGAATAAGGCATATATAAACCCTTTAATCAATACTTGGTGGAAACAGGTATATTGCACCCCTCAATCAGTATTTTGTGAAAGCTGGTGCATCGTAGGCCTCAATCAATATTTGGGGAAAGCCGGTATATTAATCCACTTAATCAGCATTTTATGGAAGCATGTGTATTGCAGGCATTAATCAATATTTGGGGGAAGCAGGTATATCAATCACCTTAATCAGTATTTTGTGGAAGCAGATATATCAAACCCCTCAATCAGTATTTTGTGGAAGCAGGTATATAAAACCCCTCAATCAGTATTCTGTGGAAGCAGGTATATGAAACCCCTCAATCAGTATTTTGTGGAAGTGGGAATATTAAACTCTTTAATCAGTATTTTATGGAAGCAGGTATTTCACACCCCTCAATCAGTATTTTGTGGAAGCAGGTATATTAAACACCTTAATCAGTATTTTATGGAAGCAGGTATATCGCACCCCATAATCAGTATTTTGTGGAAGCAGGTATATAAAACCCCTTAATCAGTATTTTGTGGAAGCAGGTATATTGCACCCCCCAATCAGTTTTTTAGGGGCAACAGGTATCTCACACCAGTTGCATTTAGTTTAGTTTAGTTACATCTTTAAAGGGGAAATATTAGATTTAAAGTTACCGATATAAGATCGGATTGTATTGCAATTATATGTATGTGAGGTCTGAGGAATCAGATATTGGCCAGCGCTGCAATGTACCTGTCTAGTTAAGTGATTGTATTGTATTGGGTGTACTGCTGGTTCGCCTCCCTGGGGTGCACCCTGGGTAACCCTAAATGAATTAATTTGTTAAAGCAGGTATATCGCATCCGTTAATCTGTATTTTGTGGAGGCAGGTATATCAAACCCCTTAATCAGTATTTGGTGAAAACAGGTATATCACACCCCTTAATCAGTGTTTTGTGGAAACAGGTATATAGAACCCCTTAATCAGTATTTTGTGGAAGCAGGTATATAAAACCCCTTAATCAGTATTTTGTGGAAGAAGGTATATAGAACCCTTTAATCATTATTTGGTGGAAACAGGTATATCACACCCCTTAATCAGTGTTTTGTGGAAGCAGGTATCTCGCAGGCCTTAATCAGTATTTAGTTAAAGCAGGTATATCAAATCCCTTAATCAGTATTTTGTGAAGCAAGTATATAGAAACCTGTGACGGATCTCCTGACACCCCGACCGGGTACCTCCGTCGATAGATGCTCCTAGTACTTTCCGAGGACTCCAAGCACTCCACTTGACACCGTACGCACTGCAGACCCCACGAACCGCCGCAGCTTGGTTGGGGTCTCACCGTCCTCCACCCACGCTGGACCTACGACAAGGCTCCAGTCTCCAGTGGGTGAACCTCTCCTACAGCCAGAGAGCAGGAACAGCTCTTACAAGAGCTAGTAGTTATGCCAGGGGAGTATAGCAAATCTTCAGCGTATAGCAATCCCCCAGTTTTGATCAGTTATCCAAACACCAGTCTCAACATGATGAAGGATAAAACAGCAACACTTTATTGAGGGCTACTCGCCCGTATTTATGCAGGTCCCCATCTGGTGGCCACGCCCTTAGGAGACCAGAATGGAGACTGCGACACAGGACAGATATGCAGAAATTCAGGATACACAGACACAACACATCCCCACAATGCATCATGGTTTCCTCCTCTCTGCCTGGTGACACCCGAGGAGCAATCCAATTATGTCTCAGGACAAAGAGAAAACACCAATACACACGTGGAGACAACAGGACAGGAATCACCACCCAAACACACAATGTCACACCCCCACAGCAAACACAGACATTTAACATATCCCCAGATAGCTCAAGTCTGAGTGCATATCATTAGGTGAATGGCACTCAGAATACACAAATACAATACTATTAGCTATCTGGGTGCCCTCACATAACATACAATTCCAAAGACAGATTTAAGCTGTGCGGCCGGCCTGTGTTCTTTAAAGTTAGTATGGGCCATAATCCTGAGGCAAGAGGCTAGCAACCAGCCCCCTCCAAAACACCGTGGCGAGGTTGGTTTCGTCACACATCTCCCCCTTCCAGGGAAGACTAACCAGATACCTGACCTCACGGTCAGTACCTGAGTTAGTCTGGCAGTCCAACCACAACCCCATACTGGACCTGTTGAATTTTGGGGCCTGGCTCTGTTCCGTATGTCCCCAGCTGTTGAGTGGGCATCTGCGACTCCTTGCTGCCTTGTGGTTCTCCAGCTTGGAGCTGTAGGTACTTGGTGGGCAGAGGCCGACTGCGCTCTGCCCAGATGCCAGCTCTTCCGCTGGGATGGGATCAGGAAATCCTATCCCCAGGACCTTGTTGCAGATCGGCTGTGGAGAGGAGGAATCGCTTACCTCCTCCTCCAGGCATTCCTGCATGGTTGGTGGGGGATCTGAACCAGCCGTCCAGTATCCTGGTAGGCCTGGTGCAGAGACCGCGGTCCCATCTGCACCATCGAAGTTAGGGGTGCTGTCCCCCTGTGGTTGGGGATAGAGACCGGTTGTCTCTTCTCTCTTTACAACACACTGCTGCTGGGGAGTCAGACCGACTGTCTCAACTCTCTGTAACGCTGCCTGGTGCTGGGTAGTGGGTGCGACCATCTCCACTCCTAGTAATGCTGGTTGCTGCAGGGACGGGGGACTGACAATCTCCTCTCCCTGTGATCCTGTCTGCCGCTGGGGAGAGAGACCGGTTGTCATCTCTTCCTGTAAGTTAAGCTGTCGATGGGAAGTCAGACCGACTGTCTGGACTCCAGGTAATGCTGGCTGTAGTTGGGGATCTGGGCCGGCTACCCAGCATCCCTGTAGGGCCGGTGGAGAGACTTCGGTCCCATCTCTACCTGCCGTCGGGACGTCTTCCCAGAATCAGTCAATGAAGTTCCCTACTTTGGGAGTTGGTAAGGAAGCAGGGGGTATCGCCGGCAAGTCTTCCCAGTTGTAGGAGGGCAGATCTGGCTCTACTTGTCGAGTAGGTTGGGGATGAACAGAGCTGAGCAGGTGTTGGTAGGTCTGCTCCAGCTCCCACTCCCTTGTTACCAGGTGGATCATGTCTTTGCTCACCTCCCTTCCGTCAAGATAATCATGCATGCCCATCCGGTAGTCGTAGATGTCCCAAAACCTAGACTCCTCCGTGCTGCCAAGATCAATGTCTTCCTCCAAGGCATCCCATAGTAACCCAGGTCCATCATAATCCTCACCCTCGGGTCTGTCGTGCTCAGCCATCCAGGGGGAATGTTGAATGACATGCCACCTTAGGGCCTGGTAAGCGTCCTCTAGCCAAAGCTCCTTACATACCAGGTTCTGGAGCTCTGTTACCCAGTCATCCAGGGGCTGCTCTCCCAAGAGACCCATCCGCATCGCCACACGCTTTTGTAGCCGCTGCTCATAACTGGGGAGACTCTCACCTCACCGCCGCTGGGCATTTTCCAGGGCATCATACCAGACTTACTTTCTGTCTGCATCCCTCCAGTCCGGGTCATCATCCTCCTCGTAGTGGAACGCTGTTCAAAGACTAGCCGATTCCATCCTGCTGTAGCCAGGGGCGCTGTACGGATACTAGTGTTGCCCTCAATATACTCCACGAACGGTGTCTCCGAGCTGCTTCTCCTCACACTAGGACGCCATCCCACTGCTGCCACCAATGTGACGGATCTCCTGGCACCCCGACCGGGTACCTCCGTCGATAGATGCTCCTAGTACTTTCCGAGGACTCCAAGCACTCCACTTGACACCGTACACACTGCAGACCCCACGAACCGCCGCAGCTTGGTTGGGGTCTCACCGTCCTCCACCCACGCTGGACCTACGACAAGGCTCCAGGCTCCAGTGGGTGAACCTCTCCTACAGCCAGAGAGCAGGAACAGCTCTTACAAGAGCTAGTAGTTATGCCAGGGGAGTATAGCAAATCTTCAGCGTATAGCAATCCCCCAGTTTTGATCAGTTATCCAAACACCAGTCTCAACATGATGAAGGATAAAACAGCAACACTTTATTGAGGGCTACTCGCCCGTATTTATGCAGGTCCCCATCTGGTGGCCACGCCCTTAGGAGACCAGAATGGAGACTGCGACACAGGACAGATATGCAGAAATTCAGGATACACAGACACAACACATCCCCACAATGCATCATGGTTTCCTCCTCTCTGCCTGGTGACACCCGAGGAGCAATCCAATTATGTCTCAGGACAAAGGGAAAACACCAATACACACGTGGAGACAACAGGACAGGAATCACCACCCAAACACACAATGTCACACCCCCACAGCAAACACAGACATTTAACATATCCCCAGATAGCTCAAGTCTGAGTGCATATCATTAGGTGACTGGCACTCAGAATACACAAATACAATACTATTAGCTATCTGGGTGCCCTCACATAACATACAATTCCAAAGACAGATTTAAGCTGTGCGGCCGGCCTGTGTTCTTTAAAGTTAGTATGGGCCATAATCCTGAGGCAAGAGGCTAGCAACCAGCCCCCTCCAAAACACCGTGGCGAGGTTGGTTTCGTCACAAAACCTTTAATGAATATTTGGTGGAAACAGGTATATTGCACCCCTCAATCAGTATTTTGTGGAAGCTGGTGCATCATAGGCCTCAATCAATATTTTGGGAAAGCCGGTATATTGATCCCATTAATCAGTATTTTATGGAAGCATGTGTATTGCAGGCTTTAATCTATATTTGGAGAAGCAGGTATATAAATCACCTTAATCAGTATTTTGTGGAAGCAGGTATATCAAACCCCTCAATCAGTTTTTTGTGGAAGCAGGTATATAAAACCCCTTAATCAGTATTTTGTGGAAGCAGGTATATTAAACTCCTTAATCAGTATTTTATGGAAGTAGGTATATCGCACCCCTCAATCAGTATTTTGTGGAAGCAGGTATATAAAACCCCTTAATCAGTATTTTGTGGAAGCAGGTATATTGCACCCCCAATCAATTTTTTAGGGGCAACAGGTATATCACACCAGTTGCATTTAGTTTAGTTTAGTTACATCTTTAAAGGGTAAATATTAGATTCAAAGCAATATAAGATCGGATTGTACTGCGATTATATGTATATGAGGTCTGAGCAATCAGATATTGGCCAGCGCTGCGATGTACCTGTCTAGTTAATTGACGGTATGGTATTGGGTGTACTGCTGGTTCGCCTCCCCGTGGTGCACCCTGGGTAATGCTAAATGAATTAATTTGTTAAAGCAGGTATATTGCATCCATTAATCTGTATTTTTTGGACGCATGTATATCAAACCCCTTAATCAGTATTTGGTGGAAACAGGTATATCGCACCCCTTAATCAGTGTTTTGTGGAAGCAGGTATATAGAACCCCTTAATCAGTGTTTTGTGGATGCAGGTATCTCGCAGGCCTTAATCAGTATTTGGTGGAAGCAGTTATATAGAACCCCATAATCAGTATTTTGTGAAGCAGGTATAAAGAACCCTTTAATCAATATTTGGTGTAAACAGGTATATTGCACCCCTCAATCAGTATTTTGTGGAAGCTGGTGCATCGTAGGCCTCAATCAATAGCCGGTATATCAATCACCTTAATCAGTATTTTCTGGAAGCAGGTATATAGAACCCCTAATTTAATATTTGATGGAAGCATTTATATCAATCTTATAAATAAATATTTTGTGGAAGAAGGCATATAGAACCCCTTAATCAATATTTGGAGGAAGCAGGTATATCGCAAACCTCAATCTGTATTTTGTTAGAGCAGGTATATCGCACCCCTTATACAGTATTTTGTGGAAGCAGGTATATCGCACCTCTTAATCAGTATTTTATGGAAGCAGGTATATCAAACCCCTTATACAGTATTTTATGGAAGCAGGTATATCTCACCCCTCATTCAGTATTTTGTGGAAGCAGGTATATAAAACCCCTTAATCAGTATTTTGTGGAAGCAGGTATATTGCACCCCTAAATCAGTTTTTTAGGGGAAACAGGTATATCACACCAGTTGCATTTAGTTTAGTTTAGTTATATCTTTAACCGCCTCCGGACCACCTAACGCAGCTCTGCGCAGAGTGACGCATATACGCGTCATCTCGCGAGAGCCGTGACTTCCTGTGAACGTGCGCACACAGGCGCGCGCGTTCACAGGAATGGAAGGTAAGAGACAGGATCTCCAGCCTGCCAGCGGCGATCACTCGCTGGCAGGCTGGAGATGCGATTTTTTTAACCCCTAACAGGTATATTAGATGTTGTTTTGAGAACAGCGTCTAATATACCTGCTACCTGGTCCTCTGGTGGTCCCTTTTGTATGGATCGACCACCAGAGGACACAGGTAGCTCAGTAAAGTACCACAAAACACCACTACACTACACTACACCCCCCCTGTCACTTATTAACCCCTTATGAACCCCTGATTACCCCATATAGACTCCCTGATCACACCCCTGTCATTGATCACCCCCTGTCAGGCTCCGTTCAGCCGTCCGTATGATTTTTACGGATCTACGGATACATGGATCGGATCCGCAAAACAAATACGGACGTCTGAATGGAGCCTTACAGGGGTATGATCAATGACAGGCGGGTGATCACCCATATAGATTCCCTGATCACCCCCCTGACATTGATCACCCCCTGTAAGGCTCCATTCAGACGTCCGTATGATTTTTACAGATCCACGGATACATGGATCGGATCCGCAAAACACATACGGACGTCTGAATGGAGCCTTACAGGGGGGTGATCAGCTCATATACACTCCCTGATCACCACCTGTCATTGATCACCCCCTGTCATTGATCACCCCCCTGTAAGGCTCCATTCAGACGTCCGTATGATTTTTACGGATCCATGGATACATGGATCGGATCCGCAAAACACATACGGACGTCTGAATGGAGCCTTACAGGGGGGTGATCAATGACAGGGGGGTGATCACCCATATAGACTCCCTGATCACCCCCCTTTTATTGATCACCCCCCTGTCTTTAATCACCCCCCTGTAAGGCTCCATTCAGACGTCCGTATGTTTTTTACGGATCCACGGATACATAATTCGGATCCGCAAAACACATACGGACGTCTGAATGGAGCCTTACAGGGGGGTGATCACCCATATAGACTCCCTGATCACCCCCCTGTCATTGATCAGCCCCCTGTAAGGCTCCATTCAGACATCCATATATTTTTTATGTATCTACGGATACATGGATCGGATCCGCAAAACACATACGGACGTCTGAATAGAGCCTTACAGGGGGGTGATCAATGACAGGGGGGTGATCAATGACAGGGGGGTGATCACCCATATAGACTCCCTGATCACCCCTGTCATTGATCACCCCCTGTAAGGCTCCATTTAGACATTTTTTTTGGGCACAAGTTAGCGGAAATAGATATTTTATTTTTATTTTATTTTTCTTACAAAGTCTCATATTCCACTAACTTGTGTCAAAAAATAAAATCTCACATGAACTCACCATACCCCTCACGGGGTATAAAAATTGTTTAGACATTTATATTCCAGACTTTTTCTCACGCTTTAGGGCCCCTAAAATGCCAGGGCAGTATAAATACCCCACATACATGTGACCCCATTTCGGAAAGAAGAAACCCCAAGGTATTCCGTGAGGGGTATATTGAGTCCATGAAAGATTGAAATGATTGTCCCAAGTTAGCGGAAAGGGAGACTTTGTGAGAAAATACAAAAAAAAAATCAATTTCCGCTAACTTGTGCCCAAAAAAAAAAATTCTATGAACTCGCCATGCCCCTCATTAAATACCTTGGGGTGTCTTTTTTCCAAAATGGGGTCACATGTGGGGTATTTATACTGCCCTGGCATTTTAGGGGCCCGAAAGCGTCAGAAGAAGTCTGTGATCCAAATGTCAAAAAATGCCCTCCTAAAAGGAATTTGGGCCGCTTTGCGCATCTAGGCTGCAAAAAAGTGTCACACATCTGGTATCGCCGTACTCAGGAGAAGTGGGGCAATGTGTTTTGGGGTGTCCTTTTACATATACCCATGCTGGGTAAGATAAATATTTTGGTCAAATGCCAACTTTGTATAAAAAAAATGGGAAAAGTTGTCTTTTGACAAAGATATTTCTCTCACCCAGCATGGGTATATGTAAAATAACACCCCAAAACACATTCCCCAACTTCTCCTGAGTACGGCAATACCAGATGTGTGACACTTTTTTGCAGCCTAGGTGGGCAAAGGGGCACACATTCCAAAGAGCACCTTTCGGATTTCACCGGTCATTTTTTACAGATTTTGATTTCAAACTACTTCTCACACATCTGGGCCCCTAAAATGCCAGGGCAGTATAATTTTATATATAGTTTTTATTTTTTGTCACAAGTTAGTGGAATATGAGACTTTGTAAGAAAAAAAAAATAATAATCATAATTTTCTGCTAACTTATGACAAAAAATGAAAAGTTCTATGAACTCACTATGCCCATCAGTGAATACCTTAGGGTGTCTACTTTCCGAAATGGGGTCATTTGTGGGGTGTTTGTACTGTCTGGGCATTGTAGAACCTCAGGAAACATGACAGGTGCTCAGAAAGTCAGAGCTGCTTCAAAAAGCGGAAATTTTAATATTTTTTTTATTTTTTTTGATTTTCAAAATACTTTATTGAAATCAAAGAGATGAAACAAATGGAGGTTACAACCTCGCAGTTAAAGAAAAACAGACACAAGTAACAATAGCGTCACAGTATACATTGACAGGCCATATTGGCAGTATCATCATGAGATAACATTTCAGTCAATAAATATCTTGAACATTGCTGGATAATATAGTAATCATGAGTGGGTTGGTATGGGTGCCGAAGGTATATGACTCGTACAGAGAAAGGATGCAAAGCTTGTAAAGCTCGTTTGGGTCAAAGAGATCATGTTAGGAGGAGATTGCGATTTCAACTTAAATAGACCCGAGAATTTCAGACTAAAGATGGAATTGGGACTCCTGAACGTCTTCCACTCCTTCCACACTCCCATAAAACTTTGAAAGTTCCTTAATTCCCAAGAGGAGATTTCTTCAAATCTATGGATTTGATCTACTTTTAGAAGCCATTGGTCAATGGAAGGGGTTTCAGTAGAGAGCCAGAGTCTTGGGATGAGAAATCTGGCAGCTGCTATCAAGTGCTTAAAAAGAACTATGTTAGTGATCTTCTGTCCGGACGGAAAGACGTTCAGGAGTGCTATTTCAGGAGAAGGGATTAGATCTGCTCCACAAATGTGGTTAGCTAACTGGAAAACTTTCTCCCACCACCTAAAGAGTCTAGGGCATCTCCACCATATGTGAGTAAAGGAGCCTCTGTCTGACCAACATCTCCAGCATCTATCACAACCTGATACCGAGTATCTGGAGACAATATCCGGAGTTTTGTACCATCTAGTCATAATTTTATAACCGTTCTCCTGAATACGGACGCATCTAGATGACTTATGCGGAGATAGCAGGATGGTGGCAATTTCTTTGTTGGTAAAGGATCGGTTTAGTTCTTTCTCCCATAGGCCAATGAAAGAAGGTAAAACATTAGAAGTATGGGATCTAAATCGACTGTATAACTGCGATATGGTCTTTGTGGGACCTAATGAGTTATCGATCAGGCTCTCAAACCATGTTAGAGGTCTTATTAACTCTCCCACCAAAACGTGTAGGGACAGGTATGTATTAATAAAGTATATTGGGTTATTAAGTGTACAGGAGGGAGGGATTGCAAGACTCTCTCTCAATTTATTCAATGAAAAAGGGATGTTGTCAGTGAGTAGGTCCCTCAAACTAATGTCAGAATCTCTTAGACGTGTGGGCATGCTATCTTGTAATACTTTAGGAGCAGTACATAGAATATCCCCTACCCGTAGAAGAGGCGAGGGAAAGGGAACATGGAGGTAGGTAGATTGGAACCATTTCCAAGCATTGTAAGTGGCCTTAATTATAGGGGTTGCTTCTGAAGGAAGGGGGGAAGACATTTGTACCCTAACAGGAGCGCTCTAAAGGATTAGTTAATTAATGACTGTTCCATACGGACCCAGGATTTGTGAGAGGGGGCTCTCAACCAGTCCAAAGCTCTGGCCAACAGGACAGCCTTCCCGTATAGTTCCGGGTCTGGAAGGGCAATTCCTCCCGAGGCTTTGGGTCTGTTTAAGGTGGTATACGAAAGGCGAGCTTTCTTCCCCATCCAGATAAAAGCGCTAAATAGTGAACGAAGAGAAGTGTAGTATGAGGAAGGGATAGGGAGTACCTGAATTAGATAGGTCAGTTTAGGTAAAACCAGGGAAGTGAGTAAATTTTTTCTGCCAAACCAAGATAGGATTGGCAAGTCCAAATTTTTAAGGGACGTAGAGATATGGCTCAAGAGGGGTAAATAATTTAAAGCAAACAGCTGGGAAGGGTCGTTGCTAATTTTAACCCCTAAGTATGTTAAGTGGGGACTTGACCAATTAAAAGGTGATTCTTTTTCT
This sequence comes from Bufo gargarizans, assembly GCF_014858855.1. NCBI lineage: Eukaryota > Metazoa > Chordata > Amphibia > Anura > Bufonidae > Bufo > Bufo gargarizans. Next base: position 32,031,909 of record NC_058080.1, read on the forward strand.
AATCGTTTTGCCAGGCAGCGGGAGAGGCCGATTTGAATAATCAGGGATTTACCATGGTTAACTTTGAAATTGGACAATTTACCAAACACCTCTAAATGATGATAAATCTTAGGAAGAGCAACAGCAGGGTTGCTGATCATCAACAGTAAATTGTCGGCAAAGGCCGCCGTCTTATGTTCCTGATCCCCCAGATCTACCCCTCTGATGTCTCTATCGGATCTAATGGTTTGCAGAAGGGGTTCCATGGTTAAAACAAAAAGAAGGGGGAAAGGGGACAGCCCTGTCTAGTACCATTTCTAATAAGAAAAGGGGAAGAAATAATATTGTTGACCAAAATGGAGGCGGAAGCCTTTGAGTACATGGCTTCTATGGCTGAGAGGAAAGGGGCCGGGAATCTTTGCGCGGAGAGAACCATATGCATAAATGACCATTTAACCCTGTCGAAAGCCTTCTCAGCATCTGTGCTGAGAAGGACTAAAGGCAAGGATTTCTTCTTTGCGTGAAAGAGGATATTAAGGACTCTAGCAGTGTTATCCTTGCCCTCTCTCCCCCTAACAAAGCCAGTTTGATCTCTGTGGATCAAAGAAGGCAAGATCAAAGCTAGACGATTTGCCAGTAATTTGGCTAGCAGTTTAAGGTCAATGTTAAGGAGAGAGATAGGCCTATAGCTAGGGCAAAGTGTTGGGTCCTTGCCCTCTTTGGGGATTAGCACAATGTGTGCTTTGGTCATGTCACTAGATAGAGGGGTATTGGATAATGTTTGGTTAAAGAGAGGAATTAGATGAGGAATAAGGGTATCATGAAATGTTGAATAATATGATATAGGTAGGCCATCTGGGCCTGGGCTTTTCCCTTTGGGGGAGCTCCGTACAACCTCTAGAAGTTCCTTTGGTGTGAAAGGGGAAGCTAGCATCGCTCTATTTTCCTCAGTCAGAGTAGGGAGGTGTAGCTTCTCTAAATAGGCAGAAAGAGGAGGTGAGGGTTCAGAGGAGGAAAGGGGGGAGGAGTGGGTGTCTATGTTGTATAGGGACTCATAAAAATCTCTAAATTGCGATGCGATTTGTTCTGAGTCAAAGGTATAAGTGACTGGCCCAGTTGTGAGTTTGTGGACAAAGTTGGTTGACCTCCTCCCTTTGACCCTACTCATCACAAATCTCGAAGACTTGTTCCCGTGGGCAAAGATCTTGTGTTGTGAGTTGAGGTAGTACTTTGCTGAGAGAGAGAGTTAAGAATGTCTTTAAGAGAGCATCTATATCCATTTAACTCTTCTAGGTGAGTCTTGAGTAGGGAGACTTTATGTGTTTGTTCTAGTTTAGTGATATTCACATGTAGTTCATCTATTTGTTTGTTCCTTGATTTTTTAAGATAAGTTCCGATGCTAATACATTGGCCTCTAACAACCGTCTTGTGAGCATCCCAGAGGGTCTTAGCAGAGATTTCTGATGAGGCGTTTAGGTCAAAAGACTGTCTCAATTTTTGATCTGGCCTCAGGATTACCTAGTAATTGCTCATTCAACCTCCAAGGTTTAGGGGTTTTATTTTTTCTTGGAGGAGTGAGGGTCAGGTAAATAGGGGAGTGATCGGATAGTAGGATGTTGCCTATTTTTGCGTCTTTGCAGTATTGCAGGTGGTTTTTAGAAACAAAAAGGTAGTCCAGACGCTGATATGAGTCATGAACTGTTGAGTGAAAGCAGTAGTCTTTAGTGTCTGGATGAAACGTTCGCCAAACATCAATAAGATGAGCTCTCCATAACTTCGAAGTCAGGGAACGTACTGCTGATTGGGAATGTGCGGATCTGCCAAAAGAAGAATCCAAAAGAGGATTCATTACTAGATTGAAGTCTCCTCCCATCACCAAAGTTCCTTCCCCAAAATTGTTCACTTTCTCTAAAAATGTTTTTTAGCCAGGGAATTTGTTTCTTATTAGGAACATATACGTTGATAAAGGTGTAAGTGTGTTGGGCGATTATTCCCTTCAGCATTAAGAACCTACCCTCAGGATCCAAAACCTGGTCTATATGCTGGAATTGGATTCCCCTCTGCATTCCTATACTGACCCCTTTTGAATTGGAAGAGTTAGAACCGCTGTGGTACCATTGGGAGAAATATGAATGTGAAAGATTGGGGAAACGGCCTAGCTTCAGGTGCGTTTCCTGAAGAAAAACCACCTTTACCCCTTCTCTTCTCAGCATTCCAAATATCTGACCCCTTTTAGCAGGCGAGTTAAAGCCTCTTACATTGTAAGATGCTATCTTGAGGTCATCCATCTGGGATACGAGAGGAGATAAATTCCGAGCAAGTTATGTGCAGATGACGAAGTTTAGGCTTGTAGTGAAAAAGACCAATAATCAGAGTTGGGGAGAAGTCAAACCTTCGATGTGCAGCCCATACCAAAGCCATCCTTCTGAAGTCTTCAGGTGACGCGGTAACATTAATAACATGGTAACTAAAATAACAAGAGAAAAACAAAAGGCATAAGCAGTATATCTGCAGAGACATAACTCAATGTGGGGGGGAATACGGGTAAGCCTTTAAAGTACAGAGCTTTACCAGAGACACTTCAGACTAGTATCAGAGGAAGGGAGCGAACCAGTGGAACACAACCCGCTCTAATACTACCGACCAAAGCAAAGGAAAGCCCTAAGAGAATAGGGGCCAGAGACTGGAGGAGAGCAGACGTTTCAGCTTCTTTACTGCTATGTATTGGAGAGGAAACAAGGGGGGGGAGGGGGTATAGGGTAAGGAGGGGGGGGGGAGGGACTAGGTTGAGGAGGGGGCGATCAGGCGAGCAACTAGAGATAATACATTCGGTTATTAAAACCAGTAAACTTATACTTATAAGCAAGAGAGATCAAACATTCCTTCAATCACTGTCAGGAAGCATAGAACAGATGTAGAGATCATCACACTTAGTAGACTCCAGAGGGATCAGAAAGAGTCCGTGGAGAGGCGTCGCGGAGTAATGGAGTTGGTTTTCTTTCTCTGGCGCTTGGATTTAGGGGTCCTCCTGGCTTCAAAAAGCTGTGGCTTTGGAACCTCAGGCAAGGATGCAACATCTTGGATTAGGTCCCAGTTCTCAATTTCCATATTAGGAATGTATAAATGTTGGAACATTTGATCCAGGTCAGCGTGGGTTCTGATGGTGATCCTGCTCCCGTTGAATAAAAACGAAATGCCAAAGGGGAAGGTCCATCTATAGGTGATTTTCCTTTGAATGAGCCACTCTGTCAGGGGTTTAAGTACCTTACTTTTTTTCAGTGTGATCGGTGCCAAGTCCTGGTACACATGAATGCGATAATCCCTGAATAGGACTTCAGATTTCTTCCTGGCGCACTCCAGCATAGCTTCTTTATCTTGGAAGTTTAGGAACCGGCATATTATATCTCTCGGCGGTTCAGCCGGTTTCGGTTTTGGTCTGAGGGCCCTGTGCGCTCTTTCTATGATCGGGCTGGGATAGTCGGGACCTAGGAGTTGCTCACACAAGGCCTTCATTGCCTCCGGTATTTCTGAGGCTATGATCGATTCAGGCAGGCCTCGGAACCTCAGGTTGTTCCTCCTGCCTCGGTTCTCCTGATCTTCCAAGGCCACATAGACGCTGTTCAGGTGGGTTTGAACCATTTGTAAGCTCGTAGAAGCCGCCGCCTGGAAGTCTAACGCAGCGTGGTGCGCCGCCTCCAGATCCTCTACTCTACCCCCGATATGTTTAATATCTTGTCTCATGGAAGAGACTTCACTCACCAGTGGTTCCAGGGCTTTGGTGAGGACCGACTTCAGGTATTTCCTGGATATGGGGAGGTTTTGACGTCCACTCGTTTCTTCTGAATCGCTGTCTCTATCCTCCGAGTTCATGTACTCGTCTTCGGGTGCAGCCGCGGGCGCCATTTTAGTTTCTTTAGCGACGTGTACAGCCGCCGCTTTTTTGATGAACTTATCCATGTCCCCGGAGGTAAACGCTATAACTTTTACCCAAACCATTTTTTTTTACCCAAACATTTTTTTTTATCAAAGACATGTAGAACAATAAATTTAGCGAAAAATTTACATATGGATGTTGTTTTTTTTACAAAATGTTACAACTGAAAGTGAAAAATGTAATTTTTTTGCAAAAAAATCGTTAAATTTCGATTAATACCTAAAAAATTAAAAATGTCAGCAGCGAGGAAATACCACTAAATGAAAGCTCTATTAGTGAGAAGAAAAGGAGGTAAAATTCATTTGGGTGGTAACTTGTATGACCGAGCAATAAACGGTGAAAGTAGTGTAGTGCAGAATTGTAAAAAGTGGCCTGGTCATTAAGGGTGTTTCAGCTAGGGGGGTTGAAGTGGTTAAAGGGGAAACATTAGATTTAAAGTTACCGATATAAGATCAGATTGTATTGCGATTATATGTATGTGAGGTCTGAGCAATCAGATATTGGCCAGCGCTGTGATGTACCTGTCTAGTTAAGTGACATTACGGTATTGGGTGTGCTGCTGGTTCGCCTCCCCGTGGTGCACCCTGGAAAATGCTAAATAAACCTACCAATACTTTTTGTCCGACATAAAAAGCTCATGGACATAAAATTAAATCTCTATATATTGTGTGTATGGTATATAGTGTGTGGTGTATATTGCATGCTAGGAAAATGGACGTGCTATGTGTATGTGATAGATATTTATCTGTTGTCCATGCAAGTAACAAGAATACTCAGTTCACCAATCAGTAGTATCTTCTATTGGGGGGAGGCGGCGGAGGAAAACTGCAACTTATGAGATATTAATGAAGCAGTGAATTCAACTGCGGCTGATTAGATAGGTTAAATACCTGACACATAAATATTAGCCCCTAGTCTGCATTCTAGTTACCCCAAATAACTGGACAAAGAGTAATAAATAGGCGAGCAAAAAGAGTTCACACCAGAACCTTACAAAAGACAGTTCATTTCATTCACCCCACTCCGGGATCTGAATATATATAAGAAGATTGGATGTAAACCCGATAGTTTTAACCTACTCGTTTTTGTTGGGATTTTTAAGGAATTGAAATAAAGTTTATAATTTTATATGTAGATAGAACCCCTAAAGGGATATTCATTAGATCAGACGATCGATTGTGAGAATAACACCACTATAAAGGCTCTCTGCAGCGAGGAATCAGCAATTATTTTGTTTTACGTCACACATAAATTTTAATCGCATCAATTTTTTTTCTGTCCAAATCAAATTTTTAACAATCCGCTTATCTCTACAAGCCATGTAGGCGACACACCAAAGGTGCTCTGGTCACATCAGACAAAAGTTGAACTTTTTGGCCTAAATGCAAAACTAACCCTACACATCAAACTGAACACACCATCCCCACCTTGAAACATGGAGGTGGCAGCATGATACTGGGGGGAGGCTTTTCTTCAGCAGGGACCGGGACGCTGGTCAGAGTTGATAGGAAGATGGATGGAGCGAAATGCAGAAAAAGTGGTAGAGGCTGCAACAGACTTGAGAATGGGGCGGAGGTTCACCTTCCAGCAGGACAACAACCCTAAAGATCCAGCAGAGCTACAATGGAAGGAAATCGATCCATGCATCTTCGTATATTGCACCACTCAATCGGTATTTTGTGGAAGAAGGTATATAGATCCCCTTAATCAATATTTGGCAGAAACAGGTATATAGCGCCACTCGTTCTGTATTTTTGGGAAGCAGGTATATCAAACCCCTTAATCAGTATTTTGTGGAAGCAGGTATATCAAACCCCTTAATCAGTATTTTGTGGAAGCAGGTGTATCGCAGGCCTCAATCAATATTTGGTGGAAGTAGGTATATCAATCCCCTTAATTAGTATGTTGTGGAAACAGGTATATAGAACCCCTTAATCATTATTTTGTGGAAGCAGGTTTATCGCATCCGTCAATCTGTATTGTGTGGAAGCAGGTATATCAAACCCCTTAATCAGTATTTGGTGGAGACAGGTATATTGCACCCCTCAATCAGTGTTTTGTGGAAGCAAGTATATCAAACCTCTTAATCAGTATTTTGTGGAAGCAGGTGTATCACAGGCCTCAATCAATATTTGGTGGAAGCAGGTATATCGGACCCCTTAATCAGTATTGTGTCTAAGCAGATATATCGCAGGCTTAATCAGTATTTGGTGGAAGCAGTTATATCAAATTCCTTAATCAGAATTTTGTGAAAGCAGGCCTTAATCAGTATTTAGTGGAAGCAGGTATATAGAACCCTTTACTCAATATTTGGTGCAAACAGGTATATCGCACCCCTCAATCAGTATTTTGTGGAAGCAGGTATATCGCACCCCTCAATCAGTATTTTGTGGAAGCAGGTATATAGAACCCCTTAATAAATATTTGATGGAAGCAGTTATATCAATCTTATAAATAAATATTTTGTGGAAGCAGGTATATCGCACCTCTTAATCAGTATTTTTGGGAAGCAGGTATATAAAACCCCTTAATCAATATTTTGTGGAAGCAGGTATATTGCACCCCTAAATCTGTTTTTTAGGGGCAACAGGTATATCACATCAGTTGCATTTAGTTATTCCAATAGCGTTTGTCCCTCTGTATAGCTGCCGTATAGCAGCAGAACCGCACGCAACTGCTGCATAATACAAATTCACACCCCTCAGTATATTACTCCTATCGATAGTATACCTATACCAGACCTTAAAAGGAGTTTTGTGGCCCTATTAGCAAGCGTTTGCTGTCCCTAACAGTCTTTTTCTGCTGCACAAAGCAACCTCTCCCTACACTGAATGTAAAATAGCTGCCAGATCGGGTTCTGTTATAGGGTGGGGGGGTGTCCATAGCCGAAACGTCTCAATTGGCTGTCCTGTCCCACCTGATGGATGTGTCATGGGTCAAAGTTCGGCCGAATGCAAAAGAATATGGTGCATGCGAACATCGCCATATGTTTGCATGTTCGTTGAATCGTCAACACGCAAAGTTCACCAGCGAAACGACCACCAGTTGAACGTAAATAGTATGGAGGTTAACAAAAGGTTAATGTATGCTGGTTGGTGTTTCATACCATTGTGTTTAGTCTGTATTTGTATGGCTTGAAAAAGGCTTATATGAAAGGAGTATTCCACATCGAGAAAGTGATCCCCTTTAAGTGGAAATGTTGCTATGCTTCATATATGTCTGTAACCTGAAGCTAGAAGAAATCGGACCTGCTGGCGTCACTCTTCTACGTAATATTCGGAGAACTGCTGGTGCTGTCTCCATTTACTTCTTATGATGGTGACGTCACTTTCTGTAGTCCACCCTTCTAGGTCTCCTCACTACTATTATCACATTTGTGCCTTTTCTCTTTTCCATCAGGTCCCGGTATCCCGCTGCTCAGACCCGTGTTTACCTGGAAGCCGGAAAATGGCGAGACCGACAATTCACACCTGCTGCTATGACTGCGTCCCATGTTCAGAAGGAGAGATATCCAATATAACCGGTATGTAGTAGTATGAGTTGTAGTACTGTGTTACCAGTGGTGATGATCAGAGATGAGCGAATCAAAGCTGACAAAGTGAAATTCGATCTGAATACGAATTTCCTCAAGTTTCGTGGAAACGAATCACATTTTTTCCTAAAATGACCACTACACATGTTAGGACATGGAGCAAGGAACGCTGGGAATGAGGAAACCCCCACAATGCCATGCATACATCTAATCAGCAGCCAGCCCTGTGATGTCACAGCCCTATAAATAGCCTCAGCCATCTTGGATTCAGCTTTTTTCCAATGCAGGGAGAGACGTCAGCAGGAGATAGGGACAGTGCTAGGAAAGACTTGAAAACTTATATTTTGCTCAATGTGGTGAAGTGAGAAAATTAAAGCCCTTTTTGGTGTGTAATAATTTCCTTTTTATTTACTTAAGTATGTCAGAGAAGTGACCAGTGATGGCCAGTTCGCATTGTTCGCCCGCAAATACATGCTGGCTGCCATCTTTTCTCACAAGTCTGGTGAGGCACAGGGAAGCCCTTACCTGTGCCTGTTCCGGGAGCCGGTCTTAAGCAAATGCGGTCACCGGGAGCAGGCAGTTCCGAGAACAGCCGTGGGGGCCTACATCAGGCTGTTCTCGGAACTGCCTGCGCCCGGTGACCGCATTTGATTTCAGACCGGCTCGCGCACAGGCACAGATAAGGGCTTACCTGTGCCTCGCCGAACTTGTGAGAAAAGATGGCAGCCCGCATGTGTTCGCGGGAGAACTATGTGAACTGGCCATTACTGGAAGTGACAGGCCCTGCACAAGGGAGTGGCAGAGGCCAAAATGTTTCGGGTGCAGGAACAGGTCACAGTAGAGTAAGGGGTCGTGGCAGCAGGGGTCATTTCGTTTGGCCTGATCTCCCAGTATCAGCTAGCGGTCGTGTCTTGACCAGCAACCCAGTGGTTCTTGAATGGTTGACTCGATCTTCGACTTCATCGCAAGTGACATCAGACACCCCCAGTCAAAAGTCGTTGGGTTCGTCAGACACAACCCTTAGTTGGCATGGAGCAGACCCTGTGCCCTCATCTGTCCTCAACCTGCCTCTGTCCTTTTCTGATCCCACAGCCAGAGAAGTATTATATGCTGTGGGCTCAGCTCCACTATACAGCGAGGACGAGCTACTAGAGGACAGTCAGCAGCTACTGCCCAGCCAAGATCCAGAGGAGACATCCGCCGCTTCCTCTAGTAGGTGGGCAAGTAGTGATGAGGATGGTGGTGTGGGAGCTGATGTTGTGAGCAGTCAGGCTCCTGGCTCAGAGATCATTGAGGAGGACATCAGTGACGTGCAGACACTACTCGATGTTGATTTAGCTGATCGCCAATTGAAAGCCGGGTGGCGAAGGGGCTTCATCAACATCGATAGAAGAGGGTGGCAACTTGCGTGTGAGGCAGCACTGGAGCCAGTAAGTCAGTAGCGTAGCCGGGATTCATCAGGGTGGCAGCAATGTGAGGTGAGATGTCAAACGTGCCTGGGTTAGACCACCCGCTTCGCAGGAGCATACTGGTCTGGAAAGTAGTGGTGCAGGGGTTCACAGATGCAGTGGCGGTAGCAGTCAGTCAGTGCGGAGTGTTGGAGGTAAAATCACCTACTCGGCGGTGTGAAAGTTTTTTGTTAAGCAGCCAGGGGAGGTGAACATGGCAATTTGTCAAATCTGTGGGCAGAAGGTGAAGCGAGGCCAGGGTGCCAATGCTGGCACCACAACGCTGCGTCAACATATGCAGCATCAATATAAAGTGCCCTTGTGGCACCAATCTGGTGGTCCAGCCTGCCGAAGCAACCTCTGCATCATCCAATGGCAAGCAGCCGATTTCAGGCAGTCAAGGCTCCACCAGCTCAGTCGAAGAAAGCTTTCTGTCCTCCCCATCATCTGCTGGTCCTGATGCTCCTGCTCCTGCTCCTCCTCCTCCTAGTCAGTCATTCCGTCAGCAATCGATCACCGAAGCGATTGCCAAGAGACAACAGTATGCGTGCACTCATCCAAAGGCACAGAAGCGGAATGTGCTCCTGGCCAATATACTGGTACTGTAGTCCCTTCCTTTCCAAATGGTGGACTCTGGATTTTTCAGAGAACTGATGACTTGTGTTGAGCCGAGGTGCAGAGTCCCAAGCCGTTATTTATTTGCCAAAAAAAGGTAGAATCATTTCAGAACTTTTTCCACCTTTAATGTGACCTATAAACTGTGCAACTCAATTGAAAAACCAACTGAAATCTTTAAGGTAGAGGGAAGAAAAAATAAAAAAATAAAATAATATGGTTGCATAAGTGTGCACATCCTTAAACTAATACTTTGTTGAAGCACCTTTAGATTTTATTACAGCACTCTGTCTTTTTGGGTATGAGTCTATCAGCATTGCACATTTTGACTTGCCAAGATGTCCCAATCTTCTTTGCAAAAACACTCCAAATCTGTCAGATTGTGAGGGCATCTCCTGTGCACAGCCCTCTTCAGATCACCCCACAGATTGTCAATCAGTTTCAGGTCTGGGCTCTGGCTGGGCTATTCCAAAACTTTAATCTTCTTCTAGTGAAGCCATTCCTTTGTTCATTTGGATGTATGCTTTGGGTTGTTGTCATGCTGAAAGATGAAGTTCCTCTTCTAGCAGAGGCCTGAAGGTTTTGTGCCAATATTGACTGGTACAGTATTTGGAACTGTTCATAATTCCCTCTAGCTTAACTAAGGCCCCAGTTCCAGCTGAAGAAAAACAGCCCTTTGGCATGATGCTGCCACCACTATGCTTCACTGTGGGGATGGTGTTCTTTTGGTGATGTGCAGTTTTGTTTTTGTCCCAAACATATCTTTTGGAATTGTAAGAAAAGGCTTTCGTCTTGCCCCTCTACCCCATAGCCCAGACAGATGAAGAATACGGGAGACTGTTGTCACATGTACCACACAGCCAAGACTTGCCAGATATTCCTGCAGCTCCTATAATGTTGCTGTAGGCCTCTTGGTAGCCTCCCAGACCAGTTTTCTTCTTGTATTTCTATAAATTTTGGAGCGACGTCCAGTTCTTGGTAATGTCACTGTTGTGCCATATTTTCTCCACTTGATGTTGACTGTCTTCACTGTGTTCCATGTTATATCTAATGCCTTGCACATTCTTTTGTACTCTTCTCCTGACTGATACCTTTTAACAATGAGATCCCTCTAAAGCTTTGGAAGCTCTCTGTGGACCATGGCTTTTGCTGTGGAATGTCACCAGGCAGTCTAATGTATTGCTGCCTTTATCTTGTTCACCTGCTGCAGCATTCATACTTAATCTGTTCTAATATACAAATAATTACTGTGTGTCAGACTCACCTGCTGCAGCATTAACATTAATCTGTTAATTTGTATATTGTGGTAATGTGTACAGTGCAGGACGACGTGTGCATCTCACCCAGATAACTGAAATCCAGAAAGCTGCAGTGGTTTCAGCAAAGTATAATTTGCAGAGACAGGTTTGTTTAGGTTCTGTTCTGGGCTGGATTTTATTTGGACTGGTAGGTAGGTTTGGTAGTGGGACCTCCCAGTCCACAACCCCCCCAGTACATGTCCTTTCGCTAGCCAGAGATGATCCCAGGTGAGGCTTGCTGACATCATCACTGGGGGAAATAAAAGAGATCCCAGACTGTCAGACTGAGGGAGTAATGCCTGGAAAGCTAACCTACATGGTTACAGCCTAGGAAGCTGGTGGACTTGCTAACTGTTGAAGCCTGATTCCCCATGTGTGAACTGTGCTCTATAGGTGAGATATAGACAACCTGTGTATTAGTTAGAACCCAGATGGGCAGGTGTTTATTTTGTTTTTAGGTTTTGTGGTCCTATAACCTCACCTCACCTAGTGACATTATAGCTGGGACAATGTCATGTACTGCTGAAGTGAAATAATAAAGCACTGTTTGAGATTTGAAACCTGCTTTTTGTCGAGAGGTCTGTCATCGCTGCCCTTCTTGAGAGAGTGATCCCTTATGATATGTATATATATATATATATATCTTTACTGTACGTCAGACTCAGTCTTAACAGGTGGCTTAAAATATTGCTGCATTTATCTCGCTCGCCTGCTGCGCCATTCATACTTAATCTGCTCTTATATAAAGACACTTACTATGTGTCAGACTAAGGGGTTATTTCCTGAAAGAAATACGTCTATAGGGGTTTTGGGGCATTTCTGGTGCAGATTGCGGCACAAAGGTTCTGTTTGCCAAAAACTGTGACTTTTCCCCGCTCACGTCAACTCTAAAAAAGTGGTCCAGGTGTGGGTGTGGTAAGGGGACGGGCTGGCAGGCCAGTCTGATTCATCATTTTCTATGCCAGGGAGTTGGCGTGGATTTAGAAGCGGCGGTGGTGCTGCTGGAGATCTGTCTAAAATGACGTTATTAATAAATGTCCCCTTATTTTCAACATACGGTTTTAATATATAGGCTAATTTATCTAGTACACCTGGCGCCATTCATACTTAATCTGTTCTGTTATACATAGACTTACTGGGCGTCAGACCCATTGTCAGCAGGCGGTCTAATATATAGGCTCATTTATCTAGTACACCTGGCGCGCCATTCATACTTAATGTTTTTTATTATACATAGACTTACTGTGCGTCAGACCCATTGTCAGCAGGCGGTCTAATATATAGGCTCATTTATCTAGTTCACCTGGCGCGCCATTCATACTTAATGTGTTCTGTTATACATAGACTTACTGTGTGTCAGACCCATTGTCAGCAGGCGGTCTAATTAATAGGCTCATTTATCTAGTACACTTGCTGTGCCATTCATATTTAATCTGTTCTGTTATACATAGACTTACTGTGCGTCAGCCCCATTGTCAGCAGGCGGTCTATTACATAGGCTCATTTATCTAGTACACCTGGCGCGCCATTCATACTTAATATGTTCTGTTATACATAGACTTACTGTGCGTCAGAGCCATTGTCAGCAGGCGGTCTATTATATAGGCTCATTTATCTAGTACACTTGCTGCGCCATTCATACTTAATCTGTTCTGTTATACATAGACTTACTGTGCGTCAGACCCATTGTCAGCAGGCGGTCTAAATATAGGCTCATTCATCTAGTACACTTGCTGTGCCATTCATACTTAATATGTTCTGTTATACTTTAAATGTTCTGTTACTGTGTGCGTCAGACTCAGTCTTAAAAGGCTGTCTAATATCTTGTTCACCTGCTGCAGCATTCATACTTCATCTGTTCTCATATACATAGACCTAGTGGGTTTCATCTTGTAACAGATATACGCCACTTTTTGTTGTATATCTGTTGCAACTTGCAACGCAAAGGTTTTTTGTGCCACAATCTGCGACTTTTGCCCACTTACGTCAGATGTAGAAAGCAGGACGTGGTGTGGGCGGGAAAGAAAATGGTCTAAATCTACACCAACAAGGGAGCTGGCAAAAATGTAGGCAGGCGGTAGATGTGCTGAAGGTATGTAGAGACCGGCGCCTCTACATAAATTCAGCAAATCCACCACCAGTTAAAGGGGTATTAAGGCCAGCGTCTAAAACGCAGCTCTTAATAAATGACCCCCACTGTGCATTAGATTTAGTATCAACAGCCGGTCTAGTATTCACCATATTTATCTTGTTCACCTGATGCACCATTCATACTTTTCTGTTATACATAGACTTACTGTGCGTCAGACTTAGTTTCAATAGGTGGTCTAATATATTGCAGTGTATATCTTGTTCACCAGAGAATGGAAGGGGGGTAGCAGCAGCCACAGCAACAGGCCAGATCTGCCACTGTCATCCAGCGGTTGTGTTTTGACCAACAGTCCAGCTGTACTGGAATGGTTGACTCGCTCTTCAACATCATCTCAGGTGACAGCAGATACACACAGCCAGGGATCGGTGGGTTGATACCACGCTTAGTTGGCATGGCCCAGGACCTGTCTCTGTGCCCTCACCTGTCGTGAAGCTGACTTTATCTTTTGCTACTGCTTTTGCTAGCCAAGCAATGGCAGCCGCCGGCTCTGCTCCACTTTTCAGCATAGATGAGCCTTTTGAGGACAGTCTTCAGTTACAGGCCAGCACAGACTTGGAGGAGAGATCCACTGCGGATTAGTTTAGGCGTGCAACTAGCGATTATGACAGTCGGTTAGGACCACATGTTGCGAGAGGTGAGGGATGTGTGCAAGAGACATGTGCCACTTGGAACCTGAGTTTGGGAAATATTTTTTTTACAGTAGAAATCAATTTATAAAGTTATTCCCTGAAGTCTTGCGAGACTTCGCAAAGTAATAACTTCAGCTCATAGGAGCCAATACATTTTAATGCTGTAAGGAGCGCTCACTCCATACAGTAGTGAAACGAAGTTATATGCGAATCGACTTCGGATGTTTCATCCGAAGTTGATTCGCTCATCCCTAGTGACATTAGTGAGGAACACACCGATGTAGATGACATTGGGAGCCTGGTGAAGAGGGGGCATCATCAGGGTCTAAGGGTGGCAGCATGCTGATGAGACAGCAGGGTGGAAGCGTACCCATGAGACAGCAGGGTGGAAGCACACCCATGAGAAAGCAGGGTGGAAGTGTACCCATGAGACAGGAGGGTGGAAGCATACCCACGAGACAGCATTGTGGAAGCGTACCCATGAGACAGCAGGGTAGAAGCGTACCCATGAGACAGCAAGGTGGAAGCGTACCCATGAGACAGCAGGGCGGAAGCGTACCCATGAGACAGCAAGGTGGAAGCGTACTCATGAGACAGCAGGGTGGTAGCGTACCCATGAGACAGCAGGGTGGAAGCACACCCATGAGACAGCATATCCATGAGACAGCAGGGTGGAAGAACACCCATGAAACAGCAGGGTGGAAGCGTACCCATAAGACAGCAGGGTGGAAGCGTACCCATGAGACAGCAGGGTGGAAGCGTACCCATGAGACAGCAGGGTGGAAGCATACCCATGAGACAGCAGGGTGGAAGCGTACCCATGAGACAGCAGGGTGGAAGCGTACCCATGAGGCAGCAGGGTGGAAGCGTACCCATGAGGCAGCAGGGTGGAAGCGTACCCATGAGACATCAGGGTGGAAGCGTACCTATGAGACAGCAGGGTGGAAGCGTACCCATAAGACAGCATTGTGGAAGCGTACCCATGAGACAGCAGGGTGGAAGCGTACACATAAGACAGCAGGGTGGAAGCCTACCCATGAGACAGCAGGGTGGAAGCGTACCCATGAGACTGCAGGGTGGAAGCGTACCCATGAGGCAGCTGGGTGGAAGCGTACCCATGAGACAGCAGAGTGGAAGCATACCCATGAGACAGCAGGGTGGAAGCGTACCCATAAGATAGCAGGGTGGAAGCGTACCCATGAGACAGCAGGGTGGAAGCGTACCCATGAGACAGCAGGGTCGAAGCGTACCCATGAGACAGCAGGGTGGAAGCGTACCCATGAGGCAGCAGGGTGGAAGCGTACCCATGAGGCAGCAGGGTGGAAGCGTACCCATGAGACATCAGGGTGGAAGCGTACCCATAAGACAGCATTGTGGAAGCGTACCCATGAGACAGCAGGGTGGAAGCGTACCCATAAGACAGCATTGTGGAAGCGTACCCATGAGACAGCAGGGTGGAAGCGTACACATAAGACAGCAGGGTGGAAGCGTACCCATGAGACAGCAGGGTGGAAGCACACCCATGAGACAGCGTATCCATGAGACAGCAGGGTGGAAGAACACCCATGAGACAGCAGGGTGGAAGCGTACCCATAAGACAGCAGGGTGGAAGCGTACCCATGAGATAGCAGGGTGGAAGCGTACCCATGAGACAGCAGGGTGGAAGCGTACCCATGAGACAGCAGGGTGGAAGCGTACCCATGAGACAGCAGGGTGGAAGCGTACCCATGAGACAGCAGGGTGGAAGCGTACCCATGAGACATCAGGGTGGAAGCGTACCCATGAGACAGCAGGGTAGAAGCGTACCCATGAGACAGCAGGGTGGAAGCGTACCCATGAGACAGCAGGGTGGAAGCGTACCCATAAGACAGCAGGGTGGAAGCGTACCCATGAGACAGCAGGGTGGAAGTGTACCCATGAGGCAGCAGGGTGGAAGCGTACCCATGAGACAGCATTGTGGAAGCGTACCCATGAGACAGCATTGTGGAAGCGTACCCATGAGACAGCAGGGTGGAAGCGTACCCATGAGGCAGCAGGGTGGAAGCGTACCCATGAGGCAGCAGGGTGGAAGCGTACCCATGAGGCAGCAGGGTGGAAGCGTACCCATGAGACAGCATTGTGGAAGCGTACCCATGAGGCAGCAGGGCGATAGCGTACTCATGAGACAGCAGGGTGAAAGCGTACCCATGAGACAGCAGGGTGGAAGCGTACCCATCAGACAGCAGGGTGGAAGCGTACCCATGAGACAGCAGGGTAGAAGCGTACCCATGAGACAGCAGGATAGAAGCATCACCATGAGACAGCAGGGTGGAAGAGTACCCATAAGACAGCAGGGTGGAAGCGTACCCATAAGACAGCAGGGTGGAAGCGTACCCATGAGACAGAAGGGTGGAAGCGTACCCATGAGACAGCAGGGTCGAAGCGTACCCATGAGACAGCAGGGTGGAAGCGTACCCATGAGACAGCAGGGTGGAAGCAGAGGGAGATGTACAGCCAAACACAGGAGGGGTAGACCGTCTGCTAGTCAGGAGACTACCTGTGAGGAAGGATATAGGTTTATGACAGCAGCAGCATACAGGCATAACGTAGGGGTGAAGGTAAAATGCTATACTTGGCAGTGTGAGAATTTTTCAGCATATCGCTGGTGGATGTTAGCGTGGCACTATACAGGATATGTGGCCAGAAGGTGATGTGCAGCCAGGGTGCTAATTAGTGATGAGCAAAGTTTTCAAAAATAAGATTAATTGCAAATTAATTCATCACTAGTGTTGGGCGCAAATATTAATAGCGAATATCGCCACATCGAGAATTTGCGAAGAAGTAGAATATAGTGCTATATATTCGCATTCACGAATAATCTAGATTTTTTTTCTCATCAGTAACCGCCCTTCTTGCTTGTGGGCCAATGAGAAGGCTGCAATGTCTTTGTCTGAGCTTAGCAACATCCCTAGCAACCAATAGGAAAGCTGCCTCCCCCTTACTATATAAGACCCTCCCCAGCCGCGATTTTCTGTAGTTTTATGGAGTTCTGAGAGAGAGCGCAGTGTCATTGCTGTGCTCTGTGCTTTACTGTTTAATTACGTTAGTTAGTTCGGCTACTTTCACAGTAGCGTTCGGGGCTCCGCTTGTGAGTTCTGTTTGAAGGCTCTCAGAAGCAGCCCCGAACGCATCCGTCCAGCCCTAATGCATTCTGAGTGGACGCGGATCTGCTCAGAATGCCTCAGTCTGGCAGCGTTCAGCCTCCGCTCCGCTCAGCAGGCGGACACCCGACCACAGCTTGCAGCCGCGCCTGGCCGTGCGGAGCCAAACGGATCCATCCAGACTTACAATGCAAGTCAATGGGGACGGATCCGTTTGACGTTGACACAATATGGTGCAATTTCAAATGGATCCGTCCCCCATTGACTTTTTCTGAAATATAATACAGACGGATCCGTTCTGAACGCAAGTGTGAAAGTAGCCTTAGTTAGTTAGATAGTTCGTTATCCCATATATATAATACAGATAGTCAGTGGGAGATAGTCCGTGTAGGTTATATCCTGATACAGTGGAGCTGATAGGGTCCAGTGCAGGGTGGTAGGTAGTGTGGTAGGTTCTGCTGTCCATACATACGGTACATGCTACAGACATAGCGCTGTGATGTCACAAGTTCACCAATCAGTAATCTGTAGTCAGACCTGCTAACATGGGAAGTTGCACGTATTGCAAAAACAATATACGTATCATTAATTGCAGATTTGCGCAATGGCGAATACCTTGGCGCCCTCTATCTGCATATAAAGCTATTGTAATCTTCTGCCGACCATTTTCTCCAGTCTCAGGAAACTTGAAAAAGCAGCTTGAAAAATGTAGCAACAGTGACCAACGTCTGTATTTCACTCGCAATACGCGCATAATACATTGCCGATTTTCGCAATCAAGAAAATACTTGCAAATTCTCTAATTCTCAAATATATGATGAATATTTGGGCGAATATTCGCAAAATATCACAAATTTGAATATTGCCCCTGCCACTCATCACTATTCATCACAAAGCGCATTAAATCAGGTCTATCCTGGCCTGCAGTTATAGGAAGAG
Source organism: Bufo gargarizans (assembly GCF_014858855.1). Taxonomy (NCBI): domain Eukaryota; kingdom Metazoa; phylum Chordata; class Amphibia; order Anura; family Bufonidae; genus Bufo; species Bufo gargarizans. The sequence goes on from NC_058080.1 coordinate 32,049,575, forward strand.
TATATCTCGGTGTCCATCATTGTGCAGTGCAGCAACGTGCATAGCTAGTCCTTTCTGGAAGCAAAATAGTTACTGTGCATCTGAATGACAGAAAGGTCACATATATAGACGTATACATCATTGTGCCAGATGATGTGGCTGTGGCTGTGCAGACGCATGCTTTTGAATCCCTTCTGTTAGCTGTAGAATAACTGTGCATCACTATTAGGCCTGGTTCACACTTCAGTTATTTGGTCAGTTATTGTAAACCCAGAGCAGGTGGGGGTCAAACCCACAGAGCAGGTGCAGATCTATTCATGATACCTAATCAGAGAGTAGGCTCAGCACCTGAACTCATGGAAATAACTGAACAAATAACTGAAGTGTGAACTCGGAGTGCACTTAACCGTGCAGTGGCCCAAGATTCAAGTAGTGGCCACATGGCAATGAGGAGGATGTCAGCAGTAAGGCTGTGTTCACACCACTCTTTATTTTGAGCATCTGCCTTCAAAGAGTCAGTATTTGGTGAGCATTTGATTAGTATTTGTAAGGCAAAACTGGAATGGGTCCAAAACAGATGACATGTGATGGCAATATTTGAATGGCTTCTGTGTTTTGTACCCACTCCTGCTTTTGGCCTCCAAATCATGATCAAATCCTGATGCAAAATACTGACCGTGTGATAGAGGCCTCATGCTCAATTTGCATGAATTTTCCACCTTTTGCCTCTGAAATCCGTTTTATTCGGATGGAAAATAAACCCTGCATGCAGGACTTTAATGGCTTCTATCACATGGGCAGTTTGAGAATCAAGAGTTAAGTTGCTACTGATGGAGCTGGTACTGCCCCTGCACCACCACCCCCTCTAATAGTCATGGCAGTGGAGCAGGAGCTCAGAGGGTCCCCCTAGTTAGGCCAGCTTTATGATTGGGGGGGCGCACATAGGCAACTGACTACAAAAGGATGTCTCGATAGTAGTTGAGTTTTTCATCTCTCTCAGAAGGTGTAAAAAATGCCCCCATTTTGATTGGTAGCATGGGTCTAACATTGCGGCGTGCCAGTAGTCATCCCTCTGCCGAATGGTGGCAATATGGTTGTCACTACACAAACATCTCAGCATGCATCTGGCCATTTGTGCAAGGGACTCGGAGGGACTCCTTGCCTCCATTAGTGATGAGCGGCATAGGCAATATTCCTTTCCGCAATATTTTGTAAAATTTTTGCATAATATTCGCAATAAATTCACAAATTCTAGAATTCGTGATCTCCAGATGTTATTCGTAAATGCGCAAATCAGCACTAATGATGTACATATATTTTGCAGAATACATGCAACTTCACATTTTATCAGGTCTGAGTAGATATTACTGATTGGTGCACGAAGTATTATTGTGACATCACAGCGCTATGTCTGTAGCTGTATGTATGGACACCTACACTAGATCACTATCTAACCTACACTGACTATCTCCCACTAACTATCTGTATTATATATATGAGATAACTAACTATCTAGTGTAATTGGATAAGGAATAGGATCCAGATGAAAGCACAGAGCTCAGCAATGTCACCGCTCTCTCTCTCTCAGAACTGCAAAAAAACTGTAAAAATGGCTGCAGCCTTCTGATTGGCCCACAAGCAAGAAGCAGTGAGGGTACAGATGAAAATAAATCTAGAATATTCGTGATTACAAATATATAGCACTATATTCTACATCTTTGCAAATTCTCGAAGTGCCGATAATCACGATAAAAATTTGCAATCAGAATATTTGCGATCAACACTAGCCTCCATCTCCACTGCATACTCTGACGGTCTGTCGGGTTATCTGTGTTGTCTTTGCCATCACCCTCTAGCTCCTCTACCCAGTGGGCTGTAAAGGACTTATATAGTGTCCTTGACCATAGTTACAGCTCTACATGTCAGTGCTGGCATGGACTGTATCAGAATTCAACAGGCTCAAGGACTGGTCAATGTTCTGCTCAACATAACTGTACAGGGCTAGTACAGCCTTTAAAGAGAAGTAATGATGGCTTGGGACTCTCCACCTTGCGTGGACACAAACCATCAGTTCTCTGAAACGTTCAGAGTCCACAATATGGAAGGGGAGGGACTGTAGTATCAGTAACTTGGCCAGGTGCACATTCAGATTCTGCGCCATTGGATGAGTGCACACATACTCCTGTCTCTGTGCGATAGCCTCAGTGATCAATTGCTGGCGAAACACGTGATGAGGAGTAGGAAGAGGGGAAGGAGCATCAGAAGCAATAGACAAAGGAAATAAATGACCGCTTACTTCTTCTGAGGTTGAGGAGCCTTGACTGCTGGAGAAGGCATGTGGGCCACTGGGAGATACAGCGATTGCTGCATCAGGCTGCACCACTGCATTATCGCAAAGAGTTTCCCAGGTCATTTTATTATGATGCTTTATGTGATGACACAGGGCCATGGTGCCAATATTAGCACCCTGACCATGCTTTACCTTCTGCCCTCATATCCTGTATACCGACACTCTAATGTCCTCCAGCAACTTGATTTAAAAAAAAATCCCACACAGCCGAGTATGGCATTTTCCCCCACTACTCCGAGCTGAAGGCCTGCTGCCGCCTTTATGAACCCGTGCACCGCTAGCGGTTTCCTGACAGGCAGGATCCTGAGTAGCAGGTGGTCTACCCCAGGTGCGTTTGGCTCCAGATCTCCCACTGCTTCCACCCTGCTGGCTTATCAGCTTGCTGCCACCCTGCTGTGTCTCATGGGCACCCTGTCACCCTCACTTCCTGATGATGATGCCTCCTCTTCACCAGGCTCCCAGGTGTGGCTCAATAATCTTGCAAAATTGTCTGTTTGTCACTTACGTTACCCTCACCAGTCTCATGACCACTCACAACACGTGCTCCTACCTGTCATTATCGGTAGTTGTACGCCTAAGGAAGGACACAGGGGATCTCTTCTCCAAGTCTGTGCTGGCCTGTAGCTGCTGATTGTCTTCACTAAGCTCATCCTCGCTGAAAAGCAGAGATATGCCGGCAGCATGTCTTACTTCCCGAGCATAAGGAGCAGCAAAAGAAAGAGGCAGTTGCAGGACAGGTGAGGGCACAGAGGCAGCTCCTGGGCCATGCCAACTATGTGTGGTTTCAGAGGAACCCACAGATTCCTCACTGTGTGTATCTGTTGTCACCTGAGAAGATGTTGAATAGTCAACCATTCCAGCAAAGCTAGATTGTTGCTCAATACACGACCGCTGGATGACAGTGGCAGCTGTGGCTAGTTGCTGCAGAAGCTGCTACCACCAACCCTTCTTCTGCTGCTACTTGTGCCAGCTTCAGCAAGATTTTTCCCAATGCCCGTTCCTTTTGCGGGCCCAGGCACTGTTTGTGATCTACAGTGTACAGTAACTGAATCAGTAATGTAACTATGTAGCTGAGTATGAATGGCACAGCAGGTGAACTAGATAAATGTGCCTATATATTAGACTGCTTGTTGACAATGAGTGTGATGTAGAGTCAGTCTATGTGTAACAGAACAGATTAAGAATGGATGGCACAGCAGATGAACTAGACGCACAGGGGCGACTACTCTGAGCCGGCTCCTATGCTCTCCCTATTCATTACCTACATTGTCTACAAACACTCCCTACAATCTCCCTACACTGTCCCTATCCAATATTTTACAATTGAAAGCTTTCTAAAACACTGTCCCTAGTGCCTGCCACTTCTCTCGCTATGCTATGCACAGTGAGATGGCGGTGACCGTGCTGGTTGAGGCTTTTATAGGGCTATGACATTACAGGGGATGGCTATCTGCTGATTGGCTGGCTGCACAGCATTATTGGTCATAACGCTTTCACGGGATTCTTACTTTTACTTTGTAACACGTGTAGTCATTTTAGGAAAAAACTATTTGTTACCATGAATTGTGAGGAAATTCGGATTCATGGTGAATAGAATTTTTCCAGAAATTCAGATCAAATTGAATTCTTTTCACTTGAATTCGCTGAACACTAGTGTCACGTAAAGGAACCGCTCTGTCACGTGACCTGGGTGCGACTGCCAAGGGTCGATCTATTTCACGCACTCAATGTCTCGCTCCCTACACACCGGCCTCAGATTAAACCTAGATCACACCCCGACACAACCTGTCACCATCTATGACATTTAAATTAATACACCAATGAAATAGGAGCTCATAGAAATCCCCACAGCGCCCCCACTCGCAAGCAGCGCTCAGTGGCACAGGCCACACTTTCAGCAGATACGCGGTAACACAAACCGCACTTATACACTTAAAAATGGAGGTAACTGGACTCGTTCAGAGCACAAAGCAAAATAAATAAAAGATGAAGCTTCAATGTATTAAAAGTTTAAAGGACTTAGTTATACAAATTACAAGAAATAAGAGACTTACATAAACATGCACAAAATAGTTATAAAAATGGAAGGATAAAACCAGAAAGGTTCTTACTACTCAAAGAATTGCGTGATCGGAGTCCGTTCTGATTTCCGGGGACAGGAAGACGTGAAACACAACCCAATGTTGATCGGATCCCCAAATTGTGTCAATGAAATGTTCTCAATCGTTCATTTTTATCCCCATTGGGCAGAGGGTGGAGATGAGAGACGTCTCCTTCCTATTCTCGTCTAAGCCTTCTGGGAAGGTCCTCATTACCTGTGCACGCTCCACCTCTCTTACTCAGCTGGCAGACATGAAATATTAATAAAACATGTCTTCCCGTCCACAGTAATGGTTATTCTGGCCCGACATGTTTTAATAATGCATATATGATCAGGCTGATTGTTTTGATACCACATATGACCGGTCTAGGGGTCCCAGAAGGTGAGATACTTGTTATGTGGGATTGTTGGCTGTCAGGGGTGGGATGTCTGGACTCTCTACGATGCCCACATTATACAGAATGTGATGATTACAATAATTAATATGTGAGATGCACCAGAGATAAGTATTTGCTTATGAGACATTTCCTTCATCTTCTATTTGAAAAGCTTCTGGACCCCTCTGGGTGACCTTCTATTCTGTCTGGGTTTATGTATTTCCAGGATGCTCTAGTGTCCTGTACAGGAAACCTCGTTACCACTACCTTTGTTATCAAGGGGATGCTAATTGTGTATTAGCTCCTACTGATCCAGACGGAATGGCATCCCACCGAGTGGCATGGAAACATATGGAGTCACAAAACAGATATAAAAACCTGCGCAGATAATAAGTTATGAGAAATGTTGTCCAGTGATGAGTGAATGGGTTTGTCTCGATGAGGAGAAACTGAATTTGTTGGTCATATTATCTTTACTGTAGCCGATGACTCTCTTTATAGTGCTGTTAAAATGTTTTCTTTCCAATAAGGCCAGATTAATGAGGCCGCCGGTCTCGCAGGACCTTCTCAATCACATGTTCAAGTATATTTCATTAAGAATCCAGACCTGGACTTATTATGATTGTGGTGCACACCAAATATCCCAGGTTCGGATTATTAGTGAAGTATAGTCATGGATACGTCACTACTGACAATACTGGTACATGTGCAGGATTAGGAAGGTCTCGCGATACGGATGGCCCTCTTAATCTGGCCTCATCAGAAAGAATACATTTTACCAGTGTTATAAAGGCGGCCAGTAAAGATAATATAATGAAGGAATCGGGGTTGTAATGGGACAAACCAATGTGCTCATCACAATGAGGGAGCACGGCCTAACTACACTGCTCTACAATAAATGTTAATGATGCCATTCTGCCCACAATCTGCCAGCCTTGCTAAACAGCCTAACAGGAATGCCCACCGATATGCAGTATCTGGATGTTCTAGTGGGTATTGTGCAGTGAGGACCTGCTCCTTCACCTAACTAGGCAGCTGTGCAAGTAAAATAAATCAGTCTGGCTCACATTCTAGGGCAGGCTGCTTGTGGCCATTTTAAATCATTCTTTGAGAACATCTTCAAGGATGGGCAGCTGAACCACTGAGACCTTCTGGAAGCTTTGTTGTGCCACACACCCTTACTAAAGAAGCCAATGCTCCAGGTTCACCCCCACTAGATGGTACAGTAGGTGCAACTGTGGTCGATGGATATACAGACAAAGCAAGTGCCAAATAACTGTATGGCCTGTTCTGTTAATAGTGCAGTGCATCACGGTTTATTGTGTTTGCTATTTGAGTAATTTTGGTTTTCTAATATAACGTTAATAAGAGTCACTAAACAACCATCGTAGGCATATTATGTGGATGATGTAATAAACCATGCTGTTTACCATCTCTACTACTGTGTATGAGATGGGGAGATAGATATAAGATGTTATGACATTTTCCTACAGATTCTGACAGCTGCATTAAATGCCAAAGTGATGAATGGCCTAATGAGAAGAGAGACCGATGCCGGCCCAAAGGAGTGGAATTCATCTCTTACCAGAATGACACCATTGCTTTTGTCTTCTCCTGTGTCTCGGTCTTCGGATGTCTTGTGACCGGCTTCATATTTGGAATATTTATTTCCCATCGAGACACTCCTATCGTTAAAGCCAATAACCGGAACCTGAGTTATCTCCTCCTGGTCTCCATCATCCTCAGCTTCGTCTCTGTCTTCTTGTTTCTGGGTCGTCCCAATGATGTGACTTGTAGATTACGTGAAACCAGTTTTGGAATCTTCTTCTCAGTAGCTGTCTCTTCACTTCTCGCCAAGACTGTGATGGTTTGTGTTGCTTTTAAGTCCACCAAGCCTGGAAGCCCTTGGAGAAAATGGCTCAGTGTGAAACTACCATATACCATAGTGTCATTGTGTTCATCCTTTCAAGCTGTAATCTGTGTTATCTGGATGTCTATTTCTCCTCCATTCCAGGACCTGGACACTGACTCTTATCCTGGGAAGATCATCATTCAGTGTAATGAAGGCTCAGATATCTGGTTCTACTCCATGTTGGGTTATCTGGGGCTCCTGGCAGCTGTGAGCCTTGTTCTGGCTTTCATGGTGCGGACATTACCGGAAAGTTTTAATGAGGCCAAGTACATCACCTTCAGCATGCTGGTGTTCTGCAGCGTCTGGATCTCCATGATCCCGGCTTATCTGAGCACCAGGGGAAAGAACATGGTGGCTGTGGAGATATTTGCAGTGATGGCTTCCAGTGCTGGACTTTTAGGTTGTGTGTTTTTCCCAAAATGTTTTATTATTTTGTTTAAATCTGAAATGAACAGAAAAGCTGACCTGCTGGGGACAAGAAAGAACTGACGGCAAAATGGTCACCCCGATAATAGTGATTAACTCTGAAATAACAACTTGTAGATATCATCTTATACTAGAAAGAAATGATAACATATAATTAGATTCCAATCATTACATTGTCTCAGCAGTGCATTTATTAGGAGGAGAAGGAGAGGACCTCCCCATGTCTACCCGCTGATATGTAGGATATACACAGGCATTACTGCTCCTTGTATAGCTAATGAAGTCATACATCTGACATGGGGTCAAAGACATCGGACCAAAAATATCAGTCCCTTGAGGTTACGGGGGCTTTGTAATTGTCTTTCTGTGTCTGGGTAAGGAATTTTTAAATATACAAATAAATATATAAAAGATGAATTCTTTTATGACAAGACTCTACATACATATACAGTGTATAACGTACGGGGCAGAGCGATGTCATAAGGTCATTCAGGATAAAAACAGGAGACCTTGAGAACAGATCTAGGAGAAGCTGCAGCAACCGCGGTCCGCAAGGGGTCCCTTTTAGTGATATGGTGGTCCCCAGGTGTAGGAATGCCAGAGTGGTGTAGGGTGGCCTAATGTCCCTTAAAGGTGTTGCACTTGTCACGGTGCTCCTACCTGGATACACTGGAACCCCAGGTGTGGCCATCCATTGCAGCAATAGGGGTAGTTGGTTAAGGAGATGATGAAATAAATGGAGTCCAGACCTTGTGATGAACTTGACAACAGCTTTACTTGTTTACTTACTTCATAGATTGCAAGCTCTTGCGAGCAGGGCCCTCATTCCTCTCGTTGTAATAATTGACTTGTCTGTTGCTATGTTATTTAGGGCTGTTTGTACGTGAAGCCCTGAATTGTAAGGCGCTGCGGAATATGTTGGCGCTATATAAATATTTATTATTACTTGAATACATTTTCATCAGGCAACAATCTTCCAACTTTATCTTGGTCACCAGCAGGCTTTGGCTTCAATCCTGGCACACAAACACACTCGGCTCTGCTACATCTGCTACTCTCTGCTCTGCTGAGCTGACAGGATTAGATAGGAACTCTTCCTTTGCTGTATGCTGCAACTTAACTTTGTCATCTGGTCTGTCTCTAACTTTCTTTATCCAAATGAGCTGTCTCTCCCTGGCTCTTGAGGCTTGTATCATGTGCCTTTAGGTACAGCAGAGCTGATGGTGCTCTGCTGGCTTTAGCAGGGCCCATCCAGCAGGGATGAGGGCCTGCTTCCTTCCCCTTAGAGGGGAGACTCTCAACTGACTTTCACTAACTAAAACTCCTCCCTCTCTAAAGAGGGCTAGAATGGAAAGAAAGGCTTCATTTCAGGTAAACTAGCTCCGCCAAGCTCGCTGCCACCTGCTGGTGAACCAGGCACATTACATGAACACAACAGTTACATAGGAATAAATATACACATTTTGCAGGATCTGGAAATAAGTGCATGTGATGACCTGGAGTTAACCATGTGAGATAGCGAGGGGGTGTAAAAGGTGGTAATGCACCTCTGGGGCGTGAAAGTTATTTAAAAAATACATTCACCGATATGTGTTTATTGTTGTTACCCCAAAATGCCCCCATGGACTTAAGGGTGGATCAGATCCATAAGTTATGTCAAGAGCTAAGATTATAAATCAAGTCACGTGTCACTTGTGCGTTGCGTGAAAATCGCAGCATGTTTTATAGTCTGCAGTTTTCACGCAACGCAGGCCCCATAGAAATGAATGGAGATGTGTGAAAATCGCAAGCAAGTGCAGATGTGGTGCGGTTTTCACCCATGGTTGCTAAGGACAGGAGGGATAAGTTACCCAGGACCCCATTTACTTTATTATTTTCCATTATAACATGGTTATAATGGAAGATAATATCATTCTTTAATTCAGAATGCTTAGTAAAAGGTCCATTGTGGGGTTAAAAAATAAATGTAACTCACCTCATCCACTTGATCGCGCAGCCGGGCTCATCTTCTTTCTTCTTCTTGCAGGACGTAACTGGAAAAGGACCTTTGGTGACGTCATCGCGCTCACCACCGATCCCAAACCCGAACTTCAGTGAAGAAGTTTGGGTTTGGGTACCACATTCAGTTTTTTCTCACGCGCGTGCAAAACGCATTGCACTCACGTGGAAAAAACTGAACAACACGCAATCGCAGTAAAAACTGACTGCAATTGCATGCCTACTCGCACCATTTTCCCTGAACTTACCTGCAGCCTATCCGGCCCTCACACGCGAAGCCCGTGTGAAAGAGGCCTTAGGGAAACATGGCGCCTAGATTGTAGAAATGATTCCAGGAGTTATAGTTTGGGTGTTTTTTTTTTTCTTTCTCCCAATTACTTTTTTCTCTCTGGTGGGGAGGCACCCCAGGTTTAAGAGGAGGAAAATAAGATTTTTTTTTTTTTTCATCAGACCTCATATAAGATCCTCAGATCAGACCCCCATAAATATCAGAAAATCAGGTCAGGCCCCTATATCAGGACATCACATCTGACCCCCTTATCAGGACATCAAATCAGCCCTCCATGTCAAAACCCCTCAGATCAGTCCACAATGTCAGACCTCCATCAGACCTCAGATCAGTCCACAATGTCAGATCTCCATCCGACCTCAGATCAGCACACATTGTCAGACCCCCATCAGACCTTATATCAGCCCACATTGTCAGACCCCCATCAGACCTCAGATCAGCCCACATTGTCAGACCCCCATCAGACCTCAGATCAGCCCACATTGTCAGACCTCCATCAGCCCACATTGTCAGACCCCCATCAGACCTCAGATCAGCCCACATTGTCAGACCCCCATCAGACCTCAGATCAGCCCACATTGTCAGACCTCCATCAGCCCACATTGTCAGACCCCCATCAGACCTTATATCAGCCCACATTGTCAGACCCCCATCATACCTTATATCAGCCCACATTTTCAGACCCCATCAGACCTCTGATCAGCCCTCAATGTTAGACCCCATCAGATCTCAGATCAGATTAAAATAAAAACATCCTCTTACCTCTCCTGCGCCGCGGCTCCTCTTCACCTCTGGCAGAAGTTGTGCTCCCCTGTCTTCCTAGCCTGCTGTCATGGCTGAGGATGGGGGAAACCCTCAGCCGTGCGATGTTACACGTATGTGGAAGCTGCTTGGCCAGGACAACAGAATTAGGGAGCAGGTCACCTCCTACAACGTCCTTAACTCTGACCCTGACTCCTAACTGTTTGAGCCGACCCAGATGGTAGGAGGGCTTATACTCAGGAACCTCGGGTCCCTACTAGCTCTCATCAGATCCCTAGGAGCTGGGTAAGACAACCTATTCCTCCTAGACACGGAGGGACAGGAGTCTAAACTGGCCAAACTGCAAGGAAGGGGAAACATAACCAGCCTATGGATATGGCAGGTGAGTGAAACCACTTCCACACCTACCTGCCACAGACACACTGACTGGATCCTGTGCTCACATGCTGAATGTCCACACCAAACATAAAATGACTCAGCACACACACATAAACACACAGGAACCCAGATCCATAGCTGCAGTAAGGTAAAACACCACAAGAACATAAAATAAACATCACGCATAACTTTTATGACCACAAGGGTGGCCCTCACTGGTAGATGGTATAAGACCAGGAGGATGACTCCAGCTTACCACAAGGCTGGAGTACCCCTCAGCTTCAGGTCTCAACAGAGGCTAAATAGCCCAAGTAGCCACACCCACACGGACACACCTAGTGTTAACCCTTCCTACACCAGGCAAGGAACGGAAACCACTTAAAGGGAAATACACACATAAACATCACACTCCACCTGTTACCGCCGGCAACAGCATGGGTGGCAGCCATGTCCTGGAAATCAGCCAGATGGCCGAGATACTGCCACCACATGCACGCAAACAACACGTTGCCGCAGACAACCGCAAGTGAAGGGAAAATGTCACACACCATAGGCCGTGACACCTGCGCTGCTCTGTCACCTGACTGCGTGCATGGTCAGGTCATAGAGTGCTCACTACGTCCTGAGGCTGTACGCGGTGATGATCTTAGAGGTTTCAACTCCCCTCAAAAAGAAAACTAGCGTTTATTATTCTTAAACAGAGAAGAGGAGAAGAAAGAAAGGAGATGGCACAGCAAGGAAGAGTCTCACCTTTATTACCTTTATTCACAGAGGACTCATCAGGAGAAATTAACTATGCAAAGTACAAGAGCATGTAGGTGAGAAAATGATACCAAACGCTGTCACACTGGTGTTGTGTGACAGCATAACCGGCACCGTGGTGGCCATGAAGTGGCCGCGCCAACCGCCGGAATATAAAGGGAGGTGAGACACCCCCCCCCCCCAGAGAGGCACAGAGGACCAGCGGCCAATAGGATGCGAACGGGGAGGAATTGACTCCTTAACTGTAACGAGGGTGTCAAGAGACACGTCTGACTCCGTTATACCCGAGGTCAGGAAGTCGCAGCGGGTGGCGGTGCGCTCTATGTCTAAAGATCACGCTGTTACTTAATGGTAGCTTTCTGTGTTTGCCTTGCAACCCCTTTTTGTCTCACTCAAGGATCCGTAGCTTCTTCTCCTCAGCTGTTCCTTGTCCAGCACTCCCAACCTCCTTATATTCCCCTCTCCCACTTCTCTGGTTGCCAGATATAGAGCTTCATGCCTGGACTTCTATACTGACCCACTGGAGCTGAGTCGCTGTTATTCCTGGGTGTTGTTCCAGAGCGTTACCCTCCGGATCCCTGTTGTCCACTGTTGTCGCCCACCTGGGATTATATGTTTCGTCAGTATTGTCGTGGTGTGGACTAGTGTTCCCACCGTCCTATTCACTACGTAGGGCTCATCTTAAGGAAAGCCAGGGTTTAGGCACGTGATCGGCGTACGGGTGGAGTCATTGGAGTCAATGTGGAAATAAAGTTTCCTGATAAGAGGCTAATTATGTATCAATAGCTCAATTACAACAGTGTTCACAATCTGCACAGATGATTCAAAAACTATCAGGTGAGACGTATAACGCACTGTATCGGGTATAGATGATACGAAGAAACCTCTGATGGAACCCAGATGATAATGGGAATTGATGGAAGAGAAAACTACTGAGAAAATAGGGATTATCAATTGAAAAAGAGGAACCTAAAGAATGATGATGGTTGCTGATGGTTACTGAATTCAGTAATAGTGTTGATCGCGAATATTCTAATTTTAAATGTTTATCATGAATATCGACACTTCGAGAATTTGCGACGATGTAGAATATGGTGCTATATATTAGTTGTGGTAGGAGCTAATCGAGGAACAGAGTAGGCATGCCTAGGTACTGCCCTGAACCAACTGGCTGGAGTGTGCCCGGTGCCAGTGACGAGGTAAGGCCTAGATAAGTGGGCAAAGAGAACCGGCCCGGAGTAGGGCGTAATGTAATTTATTGGAGCATCATGGGATCCATGAGCCCAAAGAACGGAAGGCTCTGACAATTTCAACTTGCGGATTGGGAATGTACCTTGCGTAGCAGGACGACCGCTAACGACCCACCTTGCGGATGACGTGTGCCGGTACCTGATGACTGGATGCTGCAGAAGCGGCCCCTAGGCGAGAGGAGTGCACGGGTACCGTGCTAGGGTTGAACCCCAACCATGCCGCCAGGGGGCGGATATTGGAGACAACCTGGGCCGAAGAAGAGGGGCCTACCGTTGATTGGGAGCAACGGGTCGTCTAACGCGGGAGACTGGAGTGAGGCCAGGAGCCCTTGGAGCGCCTTGACGGGACACCAACAGTTGGCCGCAGGGAAGAACTCTACCTCGGTGGGAGGACCAGCCTGGTTGGACTTGGTGGCTGAGATGGACAGAATGACGTGGACCGCATGCCAGGCAAGAAATCGCCTGAGCAGGGTCGCTCGGTTGACCGTGCCGCAGGTGAACTCCCCGGGTCTAAGAACCCATAGAACCCTGGGTACATGGCTGCTTGGTGATGATGCTTGCTGAGTGCCCAAAAAAGGAAACCGTCTAGGCCTGCGGACAATCTGCGGACAAGCTCGCCTGACACTAGTTGCCTACGCACCTGGACCGCCGCGCTAATATTCTAGAATTGTTTCATCAGTAACCTCCCTTCTTGCTTGTGGGCCAATGGGAAGGCTGCAATGTCTTTGTCTGAGCTTAGCAACATCCCTAGCAACCAATAGGAAAGCTGCCTCCCCCTTACTATATAAGAACCTCCCCAGCAGCCATTTTCTGCTCTGAGAGAGAGAGAGCAGTGACATTGCTGAGCTCTGTGCTTTCATCTGGATCCTATTCCTTCTCCAATTACACTAGATAGTTATCTCATATATATATAATACAGATTGTCAGTGTGGGTTATATCCTGATACAGTGTAGCTGATAGGGTCCAGTGTAGGGAGTTAGGTAGTGTGATAGGGATTACTGTTTCCCTGTTGTCCATACATACATGCTACAGACATAGAGCTGTGATGTCACAACAATATTTACCGCACCAATCAGTAATATCTACTCAGACCTGATAAAATGGAAGTATTCTGCAAAAAAAGTGCATCATTAGTGCCGATTCAAGAATTTATTGTGAATAGTATGCAAAAAATTAGCAAAATATTGTAAAAAACAAATATTGCCTATGCCACTCATCACTGTTCAGTTAAAGGTCAATAATTCCTAAATGTAATCAATAACCTGAATATTAGGATTTTTTTATGACAGATACAAGGCTATCAGCCCATATTTGACACAGCTGTGTCAAAAATATCTCACATGCAAAGCCTCCGACAAAAATGTGTTGCCATTATATCTAGGCAATTGCAAATAAGACAGGACGTTTGTGACAGCTGAAGCATGTGGACCTCAGGAAACCTACAGAGCAATAAAACATGCATAAGAAATGTGATTGTTAAGTCCAGGAGAATGATCACACCTCAGGTGAACAAAATTAGGGCAATTAGGAATTGGCCCCGACCTGTCACTACTCGGCAAGTAAAGTCGTTCCTGGGTATAGTGGGGCACTATATGAGGTTTGTCCCCAATTTCGCTACAGTCGCCGCACCATTGACAGGCCTTTTGAAGGGACACAAGTCAGTGACGGTCCAGTGGAATGAGCCGGTAATTTTATCCTCTTAAGGACACAGGGCATACAGGTACGCCCTGATGTCCGAATCCTTAAGGACACAGGGCATACAGGTACGCCCTGTGTATTTCCGATCACCGCAGCATGGCGGGCGGTGATCGGAACAGAGTGCCTGCTGAAATCATTCAGCAGGCACTCTGTGACAATGCCGAGGGGGGCTCCTGTGATTCCATCGTATCGGCGATCGCAGAAAACCGCAGGTGAATCCAGACCTGGGGTTTGCTGCGTTTCCGGGTCATTCGGGTCTCATCCTCTCAGGGTCACATCCTATTAGCTGGACGGGCGAGCGGGGTTAACATCTCCCAACTCTGCTCTCCTCCTCCACAGTGCTTCCGTACACAGAGGAGCCCGTCCGTCCACCTCAGCCCAGCATCTCCAGCATCCCCTCGTGAGCCACTCAAAGTTCGCAGGGAAAGGTTAGATTAGTCAGGGATGGTTTTAGGGGGAAAAAAAAAAAACGTTTTATTTTTGGGCTTCACTCTGATCGGGTGTCTGCCCCCCCCCCACACCCATTTTTGGGGGCGCAAGTGCGTTTTCTTTTTGTGTGCGTGCGCTGACTGTGGCCGTGTTAGTGCATCGCCCACCCCACCGCTGATCAGCTTCGGACCGCTGATCAGCGAGTTTTAATCTTTTTGTGTGTTTTTTTTAAAATTTTTGGGGCTTTTATTTTTTATTTATTTAGTTTTATATATTTTTTTCTGATAGGTTTAGGGTGGGTTAGGGTAATAAACGTGAACACCTGTCTCCCCACACACATGCACACTAAATAAAGTTTTACACGCACACACAAACTCCCCTATGGCCCACCAGACATTCTCAGCCGAGGAGGCATACACCCTGCTTGTCTCCGACTCCGAGAGCCCCAGTGAGGACGAGAATGACCCCACTTTCCTCTTGTCACCTGCGTCCTCCTCATCATCTAGATGATAACTTTTATACTAGTATCCCCTTGTTCCAGTCCCTTGCCACCAGATCCACGTCCGCTTGTGGGACCTTGCGGAAAAATCAACGCGGCCTCCTTGCCCTCCCCCTCCAGGTACCTATCCCCAGAGGTGAGACCCGTACCCTTACAAGTGGAAACATGTTGCTGATCAGATATAAGGACAAGAGGGATGTCCTTGTACTGTCCACAATTCACGGTAACATTATCACCCCTGTCCCTGTGCGAGGTACCGCGGCAATGGTCCTCAAGCCCGATTGTATTGTGGACTACAATCGGTATATGGGAGGAGTTGATCTCTCTGATCAAGTCCTCAAGCCATATAACGCCATGCGCAAAACCCGGGCATAGTACAAAAAAGTTGCGGTCTACTTGGTACAGGTTGCCTTGTACTATTCTTTTTGTTTTAAAAAGGATATAATAGTGTAAAACCTAAATAAATAAAAAAATAGACATATTAGGTATTTTCACATCTGTAAGAATCTTCTCTATAAAAATAACAATGACTTAACCCCTCAAATGAACACAGTCAAAAAACTAAAATAAAAATGATGCCAAAACTTTTCCATGTTAATACATTTTTTCCGTTAACAAAGCAAGGGTTAACAGCCAAACAAAACCTTGTATTTATTGCCTTAATTCTGTAGTTTACAGAAACAGTCCATATGTAGTTGTGAAATGCTGTATGGCCAAACGGCAGGGCGCAGAAAGAAAAGGAACGCCAATGGGTTTTTTGACACCATGTCCCATTTGAAGCCCCCCCTGATGCCCCCCTAGAGTAGAAACTCCCAAAAAGTGACCCATTTTATAAGATATACCTCTCAAGGGATTCAAAACTTATTTTTACAAACGTTGTAAACCCTTTAGGTGTTCCACAAGAATTAATGGAAAATGGAGATGAATATTCAGAATTTCACTTTTTTGGCAAATTTTCTATTTTAATCCAATTTTCCAGTAACAAAGCAAGGGTTAACAGACGAACAAAACTCTATATTTATTGCCCTGATTCTGTAGTTTACAGAAACACCCCATATGTGGTCGTAAAATGCTGTACGGGCACACGGCAGGGAGCAGAAGTAAAGGAGAGCCATATGGTTTTTGGAAGGCAGATTTTGCTGGACTGTTTTTTTGACATCATGTCCCATCAAGCCCCCCTGATGCACCCCTAGAGTAGAAACATAAAAGTGACCCCATCTAAGAAACTTCACCCCTCAAGGTATTCAAAACTGATTTTAAAAACTTCATTAACCCTTTAGGTGTCCCACAAGAGTTATTGGCAAATGGAGATGACATTTCAGAATTACAATTTTTTGTAACCTTGCCTCACAAAAATGTAATATAGAGCAACCAAAAATCATATGTACCCTAAAAATAGTCCCAAAAAACTGCCACCTTATCCCGTAGTTTCCAAAATGGGGTCATGTTTTTGAAGTTTCTACGCCTCAGGGTGTCTTCAAATGGGACATGGTGTAAATAAACCAGTCCAGCGAAATCTGCCTTACAAAACCGTATGGCGCACCTTTCCTTCTGTGCCCTGCAGTGTGCCCGTACAGTAGTTTACGACCACATATGGGGTGTTTCTATAAACTACAGAATCAGGGCAACAAATATTGAATTTTGTTTAGCTGTAAACCAATGCTTTTTTATTGGAAAAAATTGATTAAAATTGAACATTTGCCAAAAAATTCTAATTCTGAAATTTAATCTTCATTTGCCAATAACTCTTGTGGAACACCTAAAGGGTTAAGAAAGTTTGTAAAATTAGTTTTGAATACCTTGAGAGATATAGTTTTTAAAAAGGGGTCGTTTTTGGGTGGTTTATATTATGTAAGCCTCACAAAGTGACCTCAGACCTGAACTGGTCCTTAAAAAGTGAGTTTTGAAAGATTTGCTTCTAAACTTCTAAGCCATGTAACGTCCCCCCCAAAAAATATGGCATTCCTAAAATGATCCAAACATGAAGTAGACATATGGGGAATGAAAATTAATAACTATTTTTGGAGGTATTTCTATGTATTATAGAAGTAGAGAAATTTGTAAATTTGCACATTTTTTCAAAAAATTTGTAAATTTGGTAGTAAAAAAAAATAAAAATTAATTTTTTTACTCCATTTTACCAATGTCATGAAGTACAATATGCAACACAAAAACTATCTCAGAATGGCCTGGATAAGTAAAAGTGTTTTAAAGTTATTCACACATAAAGTGACACTGGTCAGAATAGCACAAAATGACCTGGTCCTTAAAGTAAAAATGAGCCCGACTTATCTTTCAAGATGAGTACATGGGAGCTGTGAGCTGAGATGGCCGCTTAGTCTCAGAGCTCCTCACTGACGCCGCTGCCTTTACAGCATAACGGGTGACAAAGCACTTTGAGATGGTGAAAACTACCAAGGACAGAAGCGACTCTGCCTCAGGCATACAGAAATCGAGTCACACTCAAGCAGAGATGGATCGTTTTCTTAAAAAGAGAAGTTTCTCCCCGGCACACAGATCCAAGATGGCGCCGGAGGGTGCCAGAGCTGCCGCGCAAACCGAGGACTCGGATGGAGACAGCTCATGCGCCATGTCGGAAGGGGCAGAGAATGTGGACTTGCCGCTGTCCAGAGCCTTCTTCAAGAAGACACTGTATAAAGCGCTACAACCCCTGCATAAGGACATCTCGGACATTAAGACTGAGGTAAAACAGATCGGGGGGCGCGTCTTTGCATTCTCAGGCAACGTTCGTTTCCCACGGGGAAGCTGTCCGGAAGGTACTTCAAGGCCACAACTCCTACATTACTTCTGCTCTTCTCCAGTTAGAAGATCAGGAGAATAGAAGCAGGCGAAAGAATGTCCGCATAAGGGGGGTCCCTGAAACTGTTCTCCCTGGAGAGATCTCTAATGCGGTTGCGGCCATTTTCACTTCTCTAGTGGGAGAGGAAAGAGCCTCTCAGATTATAATTGAGAGAGCCCACAGGGCCCTGAGGTCAAAGCCGCCGGAGAATGGCCCCCCAAGAGATATAATTTGCGGTCTGCTGAATTATTTGGACACTGCAGCTATACTGCGGGCCGCAAGAGAAGCGAAGGAGACTTTATACAATGGTGCCCGAATACAGTTTTATCAAGATTTGGCCTCCAGCACGTTGGCGAAAAGAAGAGCGCTTAAACCTGTTACGGAAGCGCTTAGGTCGCATAAGCTCCCAGTGAGATGGTTGTTTCCTTTCGGCCTGGCCACTTCTAAAGCGGGACAACAGATTATAATAAGAACACCGCAGGACTTAGCGGATGCATGGGAAAAGCTGGAGATCGATCCTGTGGAGGTTCAACCCTGGATGCCTTTACCCGAAGACCTGGGTATTCCTGACCTGCCGGAGATTCCTACATGGCAGGTGGTGAAGAAGCCGAAATCTCCAAAGAACAGGAGGGTCACATGAGGATTTGGGCGGCGTTTTTTCGCTTATCCTCCTCAAACCCATGGTCACTTAGTTCTGTTGACCGCTAAGGGTCATTTGGCGATCCTTTAATAATAATAATGATATCTGTTTCAGAGACCCATGTTTAGGTCTTAAGGTTATGTAAGCAGGTTTTTTCTGTACTCACCTAGTACCGCTGATGGTGGGGTATGTTCCCAGGCATATGATTTCTTCAGACACACTTTCCATCAATGTAGGTGGTCAGTGAATCTGAGTTTGTTTTCATACTCCACCCTCAGTGTCCAGTGTTTTATTATTTGCAATAGTCTTGTCACTTATAAGGGCTTTTCGCATGCCTCCAGATCCTTAGTTTTTCTCCACACTGGTCTTTTGATTTCACCACCCGTTTATAGTTAAGGTGCTTTAATGATAATCAGATGTAAGGCAGTCAGTCTAGATGCCAGAGGTTATCCCCCCCTTCCGGCCGGGGTGTGGTGTTTCTGCGGGGCGACCCTGTCCTCTGAGGACTTTGTCTGGGGATGGCGGGGTTTGGCCCAAGGAAACGTTATCACCTCAACTTCAGAATACACTACTTGGGCACACTTACATTAGGTTTATTGCTGATGTTTTTTGTACAAATTGGTTCACCTTAGTTACTCTTACCCTTGTGGCGCTTAAAATGCTAAGAATGTCATTGGTATTGTTGCAGAATGGCTAGCCTAAAAGTTTGGTCCCATAATGTGAATGGTCTTAACGCTCCCCAAAAGAGAAGACAGATCATCAACTTGCTTTATAAACAGAGGGCTGATATAGTTTTGTGGCAGGAAACCCATTTCCGTCATAACCATATCCCCCATCTCCCAGAGTCCAAATACTCCCAATGGTTCCATGCCTCTCACTCTTCTGCCTCTAGAGGAGTTTCCATAGCTATAAGTTCTTCTATACCTTTTCACCCTGTCAAAACCTACTCTGACCCAGAAGGCCGTCTACTTATGATCCAAGGTACTATTTTCAATTTTAAGATCACAATAGTTAACATCTATGCCCCTAATTCTCGCCAGATCCCATGGTTGATCAAATCTTTTAAGAAAGTCAAAGATTTCTCTGAAGGCATGCTGGTAGTGGGCGGAGACTTTAACATCTCGCTTGACACCCCCACGAATAAACCCTCCAACTACAATAGAAAGCAAGCAGTGAAATTTATGACTGCCCTAGCGGAGTTGCACCTGATTGATGTCTGGAGGACTTTGCATCCTACAGAGAAAGATTTTACTTTTTTCTCCCACGTCCACAACTCATACAGTAGGTTAGATTACCTTTTCGTGCCGGACTCCTACATTCAATGTGTTCAGAGTTCTGAAATAGGGAATATAGTGGTCTCGGACCATGCCCCTACCCATATGACTATGTCCCTACAGTGCCTCCCACATAAGGTATGGTCGTGGCGGCTAAACACCACATTATTGGAATCTCAACTCCACCTTGATGCTTTAGGGGTCAAACTAGAGAACTACTTCAAATATAACGCCACTCCTGATATCTCCACCCCAATATTGTGGGAAGCCCATAAAGCCTACATAAGGGGGGAACTAATAGCATTAGGCTCATATGTTAAAAGGAAATCGACAAAGGAACTATTATCCCTATTATCTCAGATACAGACGCAAGAAAAATTGCATAAATTGACCAACTTAGAAGTTTACAAAGAAGCTCTGACGATCCTTAGACGGAAAGTTAAAGATCTTCTCAATATTAAAGAGACCAAGTCCCTCCTACGCTTAAAGAGCAAAATTTATGAACACGGAGATAAAGGGAATAAAATGATGGCCCGCCTAATCAAGAAGAGAAGGGATAAGACCTTCATCTCATCGATTAGATGCGATTCCTCTTCAAAGGTTACTTCCACTCCCCTCATAGCTAAAGCTTTCCAGACTTTTTATTCCAATCTTTATAACCTTTCTGACCCAAACACGAACCTCACTGGAGGACCAAACAGTAGCCTCATAGAAAAATGTGTGTCCTCACTTAGAGTTCCCACACTTTCAGAAGAAGAACAGCAGGCGCTCCTTGAACCCTTTTCTGCAAAGGAGGTGGAAAGAGTACTTAGCTCTATCCCCATAGGGAAGAGCCCAGGTCCTGATGGCCTCCCCATCATTTACTACAAGAAGTTCAAGGATCGGTTGCTCCCCCATTTTACAAATTTATGCAACTCTGTTAATGGGTGCGTCTCTGGCTCCTCAGGCCTTAAGGGCCCATATAACTATCCTTCATAAAGAGGGGAAGGACCCTGAGGAATGTGGGAGCTATAGGCCTATCTCATTATTGAATTGCGACTTGAAGTGGTGGTCTAAATTGCTAGCATCCAGGATTTCCCCTCTTCTTAATAAACTTATTGACCCAGAACAGGTGGGGTTTGTCCCAGGGAGGGAGGGGAAACATAATATTTGGAGACTGATCCACCTGATTCACAATTCCCAGTACACAAGAACACCCATGTTATTATTGGGTACTGATGCGGAGAAGGCATTCGACAGGGTTAACTGGGATTTCATGAGAGCCTCCTTGCAAAAATTTGGTTTCCCGCCTATTTTTGTCTCTGCTATTTTCTCACTTTACTCATGCCCTACAGCACAAGTGCTGGTTAATGGGACCCTGTCGGATGCCTTCCCCATTAAAAATGGGACCAGACAAGGTTGCCCCCTCTCCCCCTCTCTATTTATTTTATGCCTAGAAATGCTCCTTCTTAAATTTAGACAATCAGACAAGATACGTGGCATATCTTTAGGTCAATTTCAACATAGGTCTGCAGCATTCGCAGATGACCTATTACTGATTATCTCCAACCCGGAAGAAGCTCTCCCTACTATTATGTCCTTGTTTGATGAATACAGTGCAGTGTCCAATTTTAAGATAAATTTTTACTAATTCTGAGGCCCTACCTATTAATATATCTAATAACGCCCTATCCTCACTTAAACGCTCCTCTGTGTTCAAATGGCCCACATCATCGATTAAGTTCCTAGGAGTAAATGTCCCCGCCAACTTACACCTACTTTTTAAACTTAACTATACCCCATTATTCGCAAAAATTAGGACCTTTGTTTCCTCTTTAAAAGTACCATATATGTTGTGGTTTGGAAGGAAGAACCTCCTTTCCACATTTGTCCTTCCGCAATTTCTATATATGTTTCAAGCCCTTCCGATACATATACCAGCTTCCTATTATGCCCAAATCAGAAGATTATTTTCTGCCTTTTTGTGGAACACTAAGAGATCCAGACTAGCTTATTCCATCCTTTCCCAGAAGAGATATAGAGGAGGTATATCACTGCCGGATATGGCACTGTATCACAGAGCCATCCAATTAGCTAGGTGGGCGCTTCTGGTTAATGATAAAATAAACAACCTTGTAATCCTTGATATTGAGAGAACATTGCTTGGGATACACAGAAATGCTATCCTATGGTCACAAGAGGCCCCTCTCTCTCTTTGTCCAAGGATGAGTGTGCTCACTAAAAGTATGATTTTAAGTCATCGCAATTCTCCCTGGGCCCCCCCTAAAGGGAACAATTTATCTAAACTAACCCCACTAGATGTCCTTCCATATGTCTTCGGTAAAATGGGTGGAACTAG
The DNA here is from genome assembly GCF_014858855.1 of Bufo gargarizans. Lineage (NCBI taxonomy): Eukaryota > Metazoa > Chordata > Amphibia > Anura > Bufonidae > Bufo > Bufo gargarizans. Next base: position 32,071,838 of record NC_058080.1, read on the forward strand.
TAAGAGCTGGTGGCACTTACTGGGAAGTATTAAAATAGGGGAGGTGTGGGAATCTAACCGCATGCTACCGTTAGAGAACATATTCGCTAAGCTGGGTAATACGCTCCCTTCCCCAATTCAAAGTTGGGATTTTAAAAATACATGTAAAAGAATGGAGAAGGATTCAGATTTTCTGCTCTCGGACCCGACATGGTTGGAAAACCTATCTTTATTACCTAATCCTCTTAAGAGGTCTTTGTCCATCATTTATGACAATCTTTTAAAACTGTCTAGCAGAACTAAACCATATTTCATTCGCCTATGGGAGAAAGACTTAGGGAGAAGTTTCACGGATTCTGAAACTTCCCATATTTTATCTCATACCAATGGCTTCTCCACATGCACTCGCTTTCAAGAAAACTCCTATAAAACTGTCACAAGGTGGTACAGAACCCCAGCTTATTTGTACGCCATTGGTCTCTCCCCTAGTGACAAGTGTTGGAGATGTAATGCAGATTGCGGGTCCATGGTTCATATTTGGTGGTCTTGCCCCCTAATTACACAATTTTGGAAGGAGGTTGAAAATTCTATTAATAGGATCTGTGCCACCTCTTTAACACTCTCCCCTGAGTTAGTATTGCTGTGGGTCCCCACTACTGATCTACGCCCTTCTAAGCACAATCTCCCTACACATATGATTGCCACAGCTAAATTACTTATACCCACTAAATGGAAGGACACCAACCCTCCTGATATTAAGTTATGGTATGATAGAATGCACCAATTACATAGGTTGGAAGAATTGATGAGTTGGGCTAGAGGTAATAGAAACAAGTATCTGGAGGTTTGGTTGCCTTGGAAAAAAGCAGTGGAGGAGAAGGATACTGAGATTTTGAACCAGTTGGGGTCTGATACACCCCATCAGAGGTAACAAGACTTCACATTGTTGGGAACAGTAAAATGATTTAGCCTTCTATATACCTTCCAGCAGTGCCATTGTAACCTCTTGTAAATACCAATACCTTTTTGGGTTGGTTATTTGCTTAATTTCTAGCGCCTTCCTTTTCCCCCCCCTCCCCCTGTCTCCTTTCCCCTCCCCTCTCATTATGTTGTACCCCTTGTTCAACATTACTCTAAGGTTGTCAGATAGTCGTGATATGCCCTTTCCATATATTTCATATTTTGTAATACTGATACCGAATGCCTTGTAACTGATATGGATTGTCATATTGTGAAACCTTTCTCTTTGATATGCTGAAATAATAAAAAGAGATTTGTTAAAAAAAGTAAAAATGAGCCCGGTCCTTAAGGGGTTAAGTGTCAGCTTCAGTTAGTGCTGACTGACACTAATTGTTATTTAGTATGGCTGTAGAGCCGATCTGGGCCGGGCCTTTCTAGGAGCAGCCAAAGTGCAGGGTAGGTGGCTACTCCCCACGTTCCAGGCCAGGTTTTGGTTAGAGATATAAAAACCCAGCCAGCAGTCTCAGCTGTGGGTGGATTATCCTCCACTGCACAGTGTAGCTGTGGAGATGCAGTGGTTTTGGGATCTGCCTGAGGTGTGCCGTGCTAAAGGGCTGAGGGCCGCATTGCTGGAAAACAGGCCCCCTAAAGTCTGCTGTGGATGGCTGATAAAAAAAAAACTGCTAACCAGGTGAATGTTTGTGTTCTGTGGACTTTCCATGGTGTGAACATTCACCAACACTGCAAACTGTTATTTTGTTTTGCCTTCTGTGTGAATAAACACTGAACTATTTAAGTTAAAGACTTTGTGATTGCCTCTATACTGCGTCCGCTAAGCTGCCGACCAGAGCGAATCCCACACTACCCAGTGTTCGCTATATAACCATTATGGATCTAAGGCCTGTATTATACCAACACTATCTGACAGATTCTCTGTGGTGAACGCCGGAACAGAAAAAGTTTCTTTTTTCAAAAATGAAAATGCACAGAATATCGGTATAAGTTATCGGAAGAGTTGAGCCGAACTTTAGGATTTTTGGACCCCGGACCCAAACCCAAACATTTCTGTAAAAGTTCAGGTTCGGTGTTCGGAGCTTTCTTAGCGCTTTTTGAATGGCTGCAGAGCAGCCAATCAACCAGCGTTTAACTCTGTGCCCTTAGAAGCCATCACAGCCATGCTTACTATTGGCATGGCTGTGATTGGCCAGTGCAGCATGTGACCCAGGCTCTATATAAGCTGGAGACACGTAGCACTGCACGTCACTCTGCTGTGCTTAGTGTAGGGAGAGGATGCTGCTGCTGTGAGGGAGAGAATAGGAGAGAATCTGTGATCAGAACTCCAATTGAACTCAGAGTTTTACATAGATTTAGTTGTGTGGGTGCAGGGCACAATCTTTTTACCCTGCCCTGAGCCCAGTGACAGAGAAAAAGAACCTTTATCCGTCTGTTAGTTAGGTGGGTGGCGGCGGCGGCCATTTTATGCAAGCTCAGTGCACCAGCCCTGCATATGTGCTTTTGTGACATTGAAATCCAAGCTTGAAATCCTGCAATAATAATCTGGGTTTAAAAAAACACCCTTTTTTGGCAATATCCTACATCTGGTACCTTTGCAGGATTAGTCAGTGTGCAATTTAAGCTAGAAATGCAGCTATAATTGTCTGGGTTTTATAAAACTCCCTTTTTGGGCAAAATACACAATTTTACAGGCATTGCTGCAACGGCACGTGTAAAATTTAAGCATGATATACAGCTGTCATATTATTAAAAAAAACACCCTTTTTGGGCAAAATACTTTAATTGCGGCCTATTCCACATCTGTACGTGTGAGATACACCCTTTGGATACTGTGGTTCTATTCTGTTATCAGAAAAACACCCATTTAGGGCAAGATCCTAAAATTGAAAAATACGAGGAGAGCGTCAAATACAGTCATGTGAAAAAATTAGGACACCCTTTGAAAGCATGTGGTTTTTTGTAACATTTTTAATAAAAGGTTATTTCATCTCCGTTTCAACAATACAGAGAGATTAAAGTAATCCAACTAAACAAAGAAAACTGAAGAAAAGTCTTTTCAAGATCTTCTGTAAATGTCATTCTACAAAAATGCCTATTCTAACTGAGGAAAAAGATAGGACACCCTTGCCCCTAATAGCGAGTGTTACCTCCTTTGGCTGAAATAACTGCAGTGAGACGGTTCTTGTAGCCATCTACCAGTCTTCGACATCGGTCTGAGGAAATTTTACCCCACTCCTCAATGCAGAACTTTTTCAGCTGTGAGATGTTTGAGGGGTTTCTTGCACGTACAGCCCTTTTCAAGTCACCCCACAGCATCTCAATAGGATTCAAATCTGGACTTTGACTTGGCCATTCCAGGACTCTCCATTTCTTCTTTTTCAGCCAATCTTTGGTTGATTTACTAGTATGTTTTGGGTCATTGTCATGTTGCATGGTCCAGTTCCGCTTCAGCTTTAATTTTCTAACTGATGGTCTCACATGTTCTTCAAGCACCTTCTGATACACAGTAGAATTCATCGTGGATTCTATGATGGTGAGCTGACCAGGTCCTGCTGCAGCAAAGCAGCCCCAAACCATGACACTTCCACCTCCATGCTTCACAGTTGGTATGAGGTTCTTTTCTTGGAATGCTGTGTTTGGTTTACGCCAAACATGTCCTCTGCTGTTGTGTCCAAATAATTCAATTTTGGACTCATCTGTCCAAAGAACATTATTCCAGAAGTCCTGGTCTTTGTCAACTTTATCTCTGGCAAATGTCAGTCTGGCCTCGATGTTTCTCTTGGAAAGCAAAGGTTTCCTCCTTGCACACCTCCCATGCAAGTTAAACTTGTACAGTCTCTTTCTGATTGTAGAGGCATGTACTTCTACATCAACAGTAGCCAGAGCCTGCTGTAGTTCTCGAGATGACACTTTAGGGTTTTTGGAGACCTCTTTTAGCATCTTGCGGTCTGCTCTTGGGGTGAACTTGCTGGGGCGACCAGTCCTGGGCATGTTGGCAGTTGTTTTGAAAGCCCTCCACTTGTAGACTATCTTCCGGACAGTGGAATGGCTGATTTCAAAATCTTTTGAGATCTTTTTAAATCCCTTCCCAGACTCATAGGCTGCTACAATCTTTTTTCTGAAGTCCTCTGACAGCTCTTTTGCTCTCACCATGGTGCTCACTCTCACTTCAACAGTCAGGAGCACACCAAACTAAATGTCTGAGGTTTAAATAGGGCAAGCCTCATTCAACATGCAGAGTAACAATCTACTAATTATGTGCACCTGGTGTGATATACCTGTGTGAGATCTGAGCCAATTTAAGAGGGAATACATGTGAGGGTGTCCTATCTTTTTCCTCAGTTAGAATAGGCATTTTTGTAGAATGACATTTACAGAAGATCTGGAAAAGACTTTTCTTCAGTTTTCTTTGTTTAGTTGGATTACTTTAATCTCTCTGTATTGTTGAAACGGAGATGAAATAACCTTTTATTAAAAATGTTACAAAAAACCACATGCTTTCAAAGGGTGTCCTAATTTTTTCACATGACTGTAAGGACGTGGCCCAGGTGGTGGTGCTGCTGGTGGAGCTCCTGTTGCAGGGAGAGGACGTGGTCGATCTGTGTCAGCTACACGCACAAGTGAAACTCCTTCCTCAGGTGCGAGTAGGCGACAAAACCTGCAGCGGTATTTGGTCGGGCCTAATGCGGCTCTACGAATGGTAAGGCCTGAACAAGTACAGGCGATAGTAGATTGGGTTGCTGACAGTGCCTTCAGTTCCTTCACATTGTCTCCCACCCAGTCTCCTGCTGAAAGACCACAGTTGACACCTGCAGCTGATGTCCATCAGTCTTTCACCTCACCTCGCAAACAGAGGATCTGCCACCAACACCACCACCACCACCACCTGGGTCACCAAGCATCTCCACAATGTCCCACGGAAGCGTTCAGCTCTCCATCTCCCAAACACTGGAGAGGAAGAGGAAGTACCCCTCTACCCACATCGCATACATGTGCCGCAAATCTCTGCTATTTAAAATAAATGAGACGCTGCAGCTAAGGCTCCCACTGCATGTTCTAGCGGGCGCCATGTTTAGGGATCGGACCCATGATGTACAGCTACTTCATGGGTCCTTAAAGGGTTAACCCTACTGTTTCCTTATAACAGCGCTATAGGAATTACAGAGTAAGGGCTCGTTCATATGACCGTAGCGGTCCACAATGCACGGGCACCGTCCGTTGGGCAGCCGCACGGGGATCACAGCCACATTTGAATGGGTCCTGGATCCCTCTGTTCTGCAAAAAGGTAGAGCAAGTTCTATCTTTTTGCAGTGCGGAAGCACGGAACCATAGAAAGCACCCTGTAATGTTTCTGTAGTGTTCCGTGCTTCCGTTTTGCACCCATCCGCATCTCTGGATTTGCAAACCCATTAAAACGAATGGGTCCGAATCCGTGATGTGGAATGGCCACGTAACGGTGCCGGTGTATTGCGGATCCTCAAATGCAGTCTAAAAAGTCAGAAATATAAAAATGATTTTAATGCCACAGTGCAAAAGGCACTTCATAGTGCTGCGCCTGCCACAATAGGGGCCTCCATTTCAGACATGCTGTGTCGCGGCCTTTGGTTTGCGCTGTGACACTGTTGCCACACTTGCTGTTGCCCGCGGCAATGTGCTGCTGTTTGAGCATGCAGGGGCAGTGTCTTTGCCTTCTGGGTGATTGCCGTGACATGGTTGTCACGCATGCTGTTGCCGGTGGTAACGTGTGGTTTGGCATACTTGTGTGTGCACTTCCCCTTTAAGTTGTAGCCTCCCTCTGTCTTGTGCTGTAAGGGTTAACTTCCTGACTGGGTGTGGTCTCTTGGCTGTTATCTTCTGTTTTACCGCTATGCCGTTCGGCCCATACCGCAAAGGAGGTGCACAGCCACCCATACATTTCCCAGGGAAACATGGTTGGAATAAAAAAAAAAATTCTGCAAAGAAAAGATAATGGAATTCGGTTCATACAGAAGAAAGTCTACTATCACCCATCAGTTTTCCCAAAAAAGCCTGTTTACCATAAAAAATGTCACCACTGCGTAATTCGGTCCAGCCCGAGAAAAGTACTTCACCACATATAACTGCACCGCTGACGGCAATTAGGGCCTAATTTTTTTTCTATTTTTACACAAAAGGCTTTTCAACAGATAAATGCAATGATGAAAGGCGAATATATTTGTATTTCGCCAGTAATACACGACAAATTGGGCTGTAACTTTCGCACTTCACCGCACAACAGCTAATAAGCCCTTTTTCCTGCTAATACAAGTAAAAAAATGCTTTATAACTGCATCGCACAAGGGCAAAAAGACGTAGAAATATTTCCCTGTAATAACCCTGGTAATGTCTGTATCACACAGCACCTGCACCCCAATAACAAGAGCGGTTTGCTGGAATTACAGAGCTGTATGATGGCAATGTGGCTCCGCAGTCAGCGCAGCGAGGTGTAATAGGATTGTTCCTGTTCCCCAGGCTGTAACCTCCCCGACTGAACCCTGTTCTACAGAAACGCTGTGGAATGATTCCTCCCCGTCCTTTCCCTGCAGCTTGAATGATCTTTCCCTGAACTTGTAAATCGTTTTTTCTTAGTACAATGACGTTTTTCCTTCACTGTCCCTAGCGCCTGCTGACGTCTCTCCCTGCACTAAGTACGCTGGTAAATGGCAGAATCTAAGATGGCTGCCGCTATATATAGGGCTGTGACATCACAGGCTGGCTGGCTGCTGATTGGCTGCATGCATGGCATTATGGGGGATCCCGCCTTCCCACAGTTCCTGTCTCCATGTCCTCACACGTGCAGCAGACATTTTAGGAAAATAGCAATTTGTTACCACGAAGCGCGAGGAAATTCACATTCAGTGCAAATCAAATTTTTCCTGAACTTCCTAATGAATTCCACTTCGTCAGCTTTGATTGGCTCGTCTCTAGTAAAAGCCAGTGATGCAGCATAGCTCCTGAGAAGAGGCCTGTGACAGCAGCACACACACGGTCCAGGGCCCTTCTCATCTATACTGTGGTCACTATCAGACAATCTAATATATTGTATTCACTACATGCAGCCACTGCAAAGAAATGTCCAGCTGGCCGCAGCTTCCTCTGTAGGGATCGGGAGCCGGACCGGCAGAACCAGAACCCCCAACATCCAGGAGCTCTAACAGACTTCCCCTCTGCCCTGGTCAGACATATGGCTGTTCCAGCAGCAAAAATGTACAAGAATCAGAAATCGTTAATTTCTAACGATAATTTGTTTTCCCTTAGTCCTAACAGCAGCACAGATGGGGTTAACTGCCCCCCGTGGACTGGTAGGACCGGCGGAATTTTAATGAGCCCAAAGATTAAACCAATAAAAGAACTCCAGCTCCCTTAAAGGGAGGGGTTCATCCCCCAGCCCACCGTGTATGTTACAAGAAAAAAAGTACTTTAGGGCGGGAAATTTGTGTGCTGCTGTTAGGACTAAGGGAAAACAAATTATCGTTAGAAATTAACGATTCCCTTACGTCCTATCAGCAGCACAGATGGGGAGATAGCAAGAAGAATCCCCTAGGGAGGGTCCTCATGCTCAGCAGAAGTAAGGACTGTCTGCCCAAAGGCCGAGAACTCCGATATCCTAGCATCGATCCTATAATGGGAGATGAAGGTAGACTCAGAGCTCCAGGAGGCTGCCTTACAGATCAACTCTAGGGGGAGAAGACTTATTTCCGCAACAGAGGTAGCTATGGCCCTTGTAGAATGGGCCCTCACAAACTCCGGAGGATCTAAGGCTTGGGAAATAAAGGCTTCCCTAATGGCCTCCTTAACCCAGCGACTAATAGTCGTTTTAGACGCTTTCCGGCCTTTTGACTTACCGGCAAACAGGATAAAGAGATTTTCATCCAACCTGAATTCTTTAGATCTATCCACATAGATCTGAAGGCATCTAGCTATGTCCAGTGGATGTCGAACTGGAGCATCAGAGGAGGAGGCAGAGAGCAATACAGGTAGAGAGACTACCTGATTAATATTTTGGAAGGTAGAAACCTTAGGTCTAAAGTAAGGTAGTAATTTCAGAAGGACCCTGTCTTGTAGAAACATGGTATAAGGGTAAGATGCGGAGAAAGCTTGAAGCTCCGAGACTCTTTTGGCCGAAGTTATGGCCAGAAGAAAAACCCTCTTAAGAGTTAAAAGTTTAAAACTTGCCTCCTCCAAGGGTTCAAAGGGGGGAGATGCTAGCCCCTTAAGAACAACTGACAAATCCCATTGAGGAACGGGTCTCAGTATTGTAGGCTTCAATCTTTCCGCTCCTTTAAGGAAGCGCTTGATGAGCGGGTCCCGAGAATATGGTCTGTTAAGACAGGCCGAGATGGCAAAAACTTGGACCTTCAGGGTAGAAGGGGAGAGACCTCTGTCTATCCCATCCTGGAGGAACTGTAAGATCGCTGCGAGGGGCGGATCTGCGGACGCCACCTGGTTGGAGCTACACCAAGAGGCGAAGATCCTCATAATCCGAGAGTAGGCCTTTCTGGTAGACTCTGCTCTGGAATGCGATAAAGTTCTCAGGACCGACTCAGAGAGCCTTTCCACTCTGGGAAGGGACTGGTCAACCTCCAGGCTGTCAGGTTGAATCTGTGCAGATCTGGGCAGAGATGCGTGTCCCACGACACCAGGGTCTGCTCCGGGGGGAGTCTCCAATATTGTCCCCGACTCATCTGAATGAGCTGGGTAAACCAGGATCTCCTGGGCCAGAACCAGGTATGATGGCTATTACCGAGGCCTGATGACGGATTTTCATCAATACCCTCGGGATCATGGAAAAAGGAGGGAAGATGTACGCCAGTCTGAACCTCCACGGTATTGTCAGAGCATCTATCGCCAGGGGGTTGTCCTCCCTGTAAAGGGAACGGAACCTCTGTACCTTGGCGTTGAACTTGGTTGCCATGAGATCCACCTCTGGCATCCCCCACCTGAGGACTAATTGTTTGAAGATCTCCGGATGTAATGACCATTCCATGGTCGGTAGGCCGTGACTTAGGCGGTCCGTGATGACATTGAGGGAGCCTTTGATGTGAGTGGCGGATAGATGGGATAGGTTCAGCTCTGCCCACCGAAGAATTACCCCAATCTCTAAGAGAAGGGGTACGGATCTTGTGCCCCCTTGCTTGTTTATATAAAGCACGGCAGTCATGTTGTCTGACTGGACTTTCACTGCTTTGCCCCGAATCTGAGGGGCGAAGTGAAGGAGGGCTAGCCGGATAGCACGCATCTCGCGGAGATTTGAGGAAAGATGCCGCTCCTGAAGAGACCAGGACCCCCGAACTGGGGACCCGTCTAGATGAGCGCCCCAGCCTACAAGGGACGCGTCCGTGGTCAATATGAGCCAAGCTGGTTGGGTCATAGACCTCCCTTCTGGTAGATGAAACCACCATCTGAGGGAATTCCGGGATTGATTGGATAGGGGGCACAGGGAATCTAGCCCCCTGGGGCTGCCGTTCCACTTGCTTAAGACCTCCGATTGAAGAGGTCGGAGGTGCCATAAGGCCCAAGGGACTGCATCCGCAGCCGCTGACATGAGCCCCACCATCTTCATGAGGGTCCGTATGGAGACTCGTCGTGGTACGTAAAGGAACCTTGCTAGGTCCTTAATCCGCATTCTTCTTTCTGGTGTCAACCGGAGGGACATCTGTAAAGAGTCGACTATGAATCCTAGATAGTGGATAGAAGTCGAAGGGCTCACGTTCGACTTCGACCAGTTGACCATCCAGCCTAGGCGGAGCAGAAAGGATATTGCGACATGAAGTTGGTGGGAAAGTAGAGGGACTGAAGAGGCTAGAAGAAGCCAGTCGTCCAGGTAAAGGACAATGGTCAGACCTTGGAGTCTCAATGCTGCCACTACCGATACTACCACCTTGGTGAAGATCAGGGGGGCAGAAGATATTCCGAAGGGAAGGGCGGCAAACTAAAAATGTTTGCACACACCTGATATCTGGACCGCGATCCTGAGAAACTTCCGGGAGGAAGGGTGGATCGGGATGTGGAGGTAAGCGTCTTTGAGGTCCAGAGTAGCCATCACATCCCCAGGGTTGAGGAGGTGGCTGACTGACCTTATGGTTTCCATGCGGAACCTGGTCCTCTTTATGAAACGATTGAGAAATCTCAAATCTATAATCATCCGAAGATCTCCCGTCTTTTTGGGTACCAGAAATACCGGGGAATAAATCCCTGAACCCCTCTCCCCTGCCGGTACCTCCTCCAGGGCTCCCTTGGAAAGGTAGTCTTGGATATAGGCTTCCAAGACCCTCTGCCTGGTTGGCAAAAAACTGCGTGTAGCAATGAATCTTCCTGGGGGGGAGAAATAAGGTCTATTAGATAGCCGGTGGTTACTATATTTTGGACCCAGGGGTCTCGAATTTCCTGGGCCCACACGTGACTGAAAAAGAAAAGACGCCCCCCCACAGGGAGGTGGGGGAGGGGTACGGGATAATCGAGAGGCGTAACGGTAGGGACAGCAGGGTCTATCCAAGAGCCTCTGTGAGGCCCATAGTCAGGAGGGCTTTGCCTCCCTGGGTTTGCGGGAACGTCTGGAAAATTTTCTAGGCGGTCCCCCCCAATCCTTATGTCCCCCCCAATCCTTATGTCCCTGCTGTCCTGATCGACCTCCGCGGGCTTGTCTTCCCCTGCCTCAAAAGGGCTGCTGGGGAAGGCTCTTCCCCTTTTTGTCTGATAGACCCTCCATAATAGTGTCTAGCTCAGAACCGAAAAGACGGCTAGGTTCAAAGGGGAGCCCACAGAGGTTATATTTGGATGCGTTATCCGCATTCCAAGGCTTGAGCCACAGAGGTCTCCTGGCGGCAGACGCCAAAGCCATAGTCTTGGCCGCCAATTTTAATTGGAGTTGGGCTGTGTCACAGAGGAAATCCACCGCTAAGTTGACGGACTTGAAGGCAGCAAGAATATCGTCCCGAGAGACACTCTGGTCAACATCAGTCTGAATTTGGTTCAGCTTGGTTCTGAGGAAGGAGGAGACCTCTGTGGCAGCAATAGAAGTCGAGGCCGAGGCTGCGGCCGCTGAGTAACCTCTCCTGAGGGTGCACTCTGCCCTCCTATCTAGAGGGTCCTGCAGGCTAGACCCATCGTCTGCAGGAACCAGAGTGCGCCTGGACAACTTGGCAATCCCCATATCCACCTTAGGAATGGAACCCCATGATTCCACTAAGGGTATAGCCATAGGAAACATAAGCTTAAACTTCCTAGTAAGGACTGGGCCTTTCTCAGGCTTTTTCCACTCCGTGCGCATCACGGGGAGAAGGGTCTCATCTGCCTTAAATACCCGCTGGGTCCGGCAGGCGGGATCGGAAGACTCCCCGACGTCAACATCATGGTCCCCCGACCTGATGGACCTTAGAAGCTTCTGGGTCTTTTCCGGTGGAAAGAACCCAGAAGACGTCTCTTCCTCATCCGAGGAAGATGACCCCACAGAAAGGGGCATAGGCCTATCGGTGGGGGCGGGCACCTCCATTGGTGTTTGGGAGGGAACAGGTAGTCTCTCATTAAGGAGACTTACGACCCCTTTAATGGAGTCGTCGACATAAGTCTTAGCCCACTGGTACATATCCTGCATGGAAGGCTCGGTAGCAGTGGCGGAACGACAGCTGTTGCATCTGGAAAATGGGCAGCTGTCCTCAAGACTCGTATTGCAGTCATAGCAAGCCAGGTGTCTCCTCTTGGTGGCTGATTTCCGAAGCTGATCGGCACCTCTGGGAGAGGCCATAGCTAAAAAAAGGGAACAAAAAGGAGAGGAATTTAAAGCATCATTAAATGGAAAATAAGAAAAAACCCCTCCAGTGTTCTAAGCACGAACCAGAGGAGAGAACAAGATAGCTGAGCAAAAGAAAAAGAGCAGTCTGAAGGCAATGTCTCACAAATCAGGAGACTCTGGAGCTAGCTTGTTAAAGCAGCGCAACCAGAGACCGACTGAGGGAATCAGGGAGCTTAAATAGGATAGCTCCGCCCAGGGGAGTGGCAAAGTCCAAGCTAAAAACCTCCCCCTAGCACAGCTACAAACAAACTCCCTTTGGAAAAGAAAAAGGGGGGAGAAAAGGCATAAGCCTATAAGGAAATGTCCCCACATAACGCTCATCCCTGCTGCGCAAGAAAAAAGAAAAAGAACGGCCGGATAAATCCGGCCAGCCGACGCCGAGGAAACCGGAAGTGTTGCCGAGGCAAGGGCCGCGTCACTTCCGGTCATGGCGGCGCCCAGCAACAGGAGCGCTGCCGGCTATCGCAGGGGAGTGGGAGGACCTGTGAGCACGGAAAAACACATGCTACAAGAGCGCAATATAAGCGCACGCAGATAAGTAAAAGAGGGACCGAGAACTAAGTCAGCATAGTAGCGTCCCAAAACCCCTGTCTAAATAATAAACCAGGGAAAAAAAGAGAACTCGCCAGTCCACCTGTCCGCGAGGAAAAAAAAAACACGGTGGGCTGGGGGATGAACCCCTCCCTTTAAGGGAGCTGGAGTTCTTTTATTGGTTTAATCTTTGGGCTCATTAAAATTCCGCCGGTCCTACCAGTCCACGGGGGGCAGTTAACCCCATCTGTGCTGCTGATAGGACGTAAGGGAATACATAAATACCTTCTGAAAGACACCACAGCCTTCACCACTCCTGGGAGATCTACAACTACGTAGAAGTCGATGAATTTATAGCGATGACTGAACTAAGAAGAGTAAAGACTTACACACGACTGGAAATTCTTTCTTCACAGTTTTTAAAACTTAGTTTACTAGGATCGACCCACAGGACAGAGAACAGTCCTCCAATGATGATGTCTCCACTATCATAATAATAGAGGTCAGCGTCAATGAATGTAAGGTGACATTGTGATGATGATGATGATGGCTCCGCTCTTCTGTCTCCACAACATGATGCACACAGGATCCAGAATATAACGGTACAGACAGAAGCTGCTGCATCCACCAGAGATAGATCCTTGCACACAGACAGATGGGATTTCATGCTTTCAGTGACAGCTCGGCAGATCCTCAGCTCTCCAGGCCGCACTATATAGAGACCATCAGCACAGAGCTCCAGGTGCAGAGGAACGTCACCAGGATAATTCCAGATTCTCTTCTCTAATAATTCACTTTTTTCTGCTTATTTCAGGATCTTATTTTATAAAATTATGAAAATGTTAAAAATCCCTGAGAAAATTGAGAAGAAATCTGCTCATCCTGCCGTGTGCACCAGACTATGTAATGCTACAATATACAGTGATTGTAATAAGTAGAGATGAGCACATTTTTTAAAAATTCGATTTGGCCAGTTTGCCAAATTTCACACAAAAAAATTGGCTCAATCCGAGTTTATTTGCTGCAAATCGCTTTAAAAAATTGGTATTTCCTGGCTGCATAGAGCCTGTACAGGGAGTGCAGAATTATTAGGCAAGTTGTATTTTTGAGGATTAATTTTATTATTGAACAACAACCATGTTCTCAATGAACCCAAAAAACTCATTAATATCAAAGCTGAATATTTTTGGAAGTAGTTTTTAGTTTTAGCTATTTTAGGGGGATATCTGTGTGTGCAGGTGACTATTATTGTACATAATTATTAGGCAACTTAACAAAAAACAAATATATACCCATTTCAATTATTTATTTTTACCAGTGAAACCAATATAACATCTCAACATTCACAAATATACATTTCTGACATTCAAAAACAAAACAAAAACAAATCAGTGACCAATATAGCCACCTTTCTTTGCAAGGACACTCAAAAGCCGCCATCCATGGATTCTGTCAGTGTTTTGATCTGTTCACCACCAACATTGCGTGCAGCAGCAACCACAGCCTCCCAGACACTGTTCAGAGAGGTGTACTGTTTTCCCTCCTTAAATCTCACATTTGATGATGGATCTCAGGTTCTCAATGGGGTTCAGATCAGGTAAACAAGGAGGCCATGTCATTAGATTTTCTTCTTTTATACCCTTTCTTGCCAGCCACGTTGTGGAGTACTTGGACGCGTGTGATGGAGCATTGTCCTGCATGAAAATCATGTTTTTCTTACCTTGCAGACTTCTTCCTGTACCACTGCTTGAAGAAGGTGTCTTCCAGAAACTGGCAGTAGGACTGGGAGTTGAGCTTGACTCCATCCTCAACCCAAAAAGGCCCCACAAGCTCATCTTTGATGATACCAGCCCAAACCAGTACTCCACCTCCACCTTGCTGGCGTCTGAGTCGGACTGGAGCTCTCTGCCCTTTACCAATCCAGCCATCTGGCCCATCAAGGCTCACTCTCATTTCATCAGTCCATAAAACCTTAGAAAAATCAGTCTTGAGATATTTCTTGGCCCAGTCTTGACGTTTCAGCTTGTGTGTCTTGTTCAGTGGTGGTCGTCTTTCAGCCTTTCTTACCTTGGCCATGTCTCTGAGTATTGCACACCTTGTGCTTTTGGGCACTCCAGTGATGTTGCAGCTCTGAAATATGGCCAAACTGGTGGCAAGTGGCATCTTGGCAGCTGCACGCTTGACTTTTCTCAGTTCATGGGAAGTTATTTTGCGCCTTGGTTTTTCCACACGCTTCTTGCGACCCTGTTGACTATTTTGAATGAAACGCTTGATTGTTCGATGATCACGCTTCAGAAGCTTTGCAAATTTAAGAGTGCTGCATCCCTCTGCAAGATATCTCACTATTTTTGTCTTTTCTGAGACTGTCAAGTCCTTATTTTGACCCATTTTGCCAAAGGAAAGGAAGTTGCCTAATAATTATGCACACCTGATATAGGGTGTTGATGTCATTAGACCACACCCCTTCTCATTACAGAGATGCACATCACCTAATATGCTTAATTGGTAGTAGGCTTTCGAGCCTATACAGCTTGGAGTAAGACAACATGCATAAAGAGGATGATGTGGTCAAAATACTCATTTGCCTAATAATTCTGCATGTAGTGTATAGTGGTGTAGAACACTGCGCCTGTATAGGGGTGTAGAACACTGTACCTGTATAGCGGTGTAGAACACTGTGCCTGTATAGCGGTGTAGAACACTGTGCCTGTATAGTGGTGTAGAACACTGCGCCTGTATAGTGGTGTAGAACACTGCGCCTGTATAGTGGTGTAGAACACTGTGCCTGTATAGCGGTGTAGAACACTGTGCCTGTATAGCGGTGTAGAACACTGTGCCTGTATAGCGGTGTAGAACACTGTGCCTGTATAGTGGTGTAGAACACTGTGCCTGTATAGGGGTGTAGAACACTGTGCCTGTATAGCGGTGTAGAACACTGTGCCTGTATAGGGGTGTAGAACACTGTGCCTGTATAGTGGTGTAGAACACTGTGCCTGTATAGGGGTGTAGAACACTGTGCCTGTATAGTAGTGTAGAACACAGTGCCTATATAGCGGTGTAGAACACTGTGCCTGTATAGCGGTGTAGAACACTGTGCCTGTATATCGGTGTAAAGCACTGTACCTGAATAGCGGTGTAGAGCACTGTGCCTGTATAGTGGTGTAGAACACTGTGCCTGTATAGGGGTGTAGAACACTGTGCCTGTATAGCGGTGTAGAACACTGTGCCTGTATAGTGGTGTAGAACACTGTGCCTGTATAATGGTGTAGAATACTGTGCCTGTATAGCGGTGTAGAGCACTGTGCCTGTATAGCGGTGTAGAGCACTGTGCCTGTATAGCGGTGTAGAACACTGTGCCTGTATAGTGTTGTAGAGCACTGAGCCTGTATAGTGGTGTAGAACACTGTGCCTGTATAGCGGTGTAGAGCACTTTGCCTGTATAGCGGTGTAGAACACTGTGCCTGTATAGCGGTGTAGAGCACTGTGCCTGTATAGTGGTGTAGAACACTGTGCCTGTATATCAGTGTAGAACACTGTGCCTGTATAGTGGTGTAGAGCACTGTGCCTGTATAGCGGTGTAGAGCACTGTTCCTGTATAGTGGTGTAGAACACTGTGCCTGTATAGCGGTGTAGAACACTGTGCCTGTATAGTGGTGTAGAGCACTGTGCCTGTATAGTGGTGTAGAACACTGTGCCTGTATAGCGGTGTAGAACACTGTGCCTGTATATCGGTGTAGAACATTGTGCCTGTTTAGGGGTGTAGAGCACTGTGCCAGTATAGCGGTGTAGAGCTCTGTGCCTGTATAGTGGTGTAGAACACTGTGCCTGTATATCGGTGTAGAACACTGTGCCTGTATAGCGGTGTAGAGCACTGTACCTGTATAGTGGTGTAGAACACTGTGCCTGTATAGCGGTGTAGAACACTGTGCCTGTATAGCGGTGTAGATAAAAATGTGCCTGTATAGTGGTGTAGAACACTGTGCCTGTATAGTGGTGTAGAACACTGTGCCTGTATAGCGGTGTAAAACACCATGCCTGTATAGCGGAGTAGAGCACTGTGCCTGAATAGTGGTGTAGAACACTGTGCCTGTATATCGGTGTAGAACACTGTGCCTGTATAGTGGTGTAGAACACTGTGCCTGTATAGCGGTGTAGAACACTGTGCCTGTATAGTGGTGTAGAGCACTGTGCCTGTATAGCGGTGTAGAACACTGTGCCTGTATAGTGGTGTAGAGCACTGTGCCTGAATGCAGTGTAGAACACTGTGCCTGTATAGGGGTGTAGAGCACTGTGCCTGTATAGCGGTTTAGAGCACTGTGCCTGTATAGTGGTGTAGAACACTATGCCTGTATATCGGTGTAGAACACTGTGCCTGTATAGGGGTGTAGAACACTGTGCCTGTATAGCGGTGTAGAGCACTGTACATGTATAGTGGTGTAGAACACTGTGCCTGTATAGCGGTGTAGAACACTGTGCCTGTATAGCGGTGTAGAACACTGTGCCTGTATAGCGGTGTAGAACACTGTGCCTGTATAGCGGTGTAAAACACTGTGCCTGTATAGAGGTGTAGAACACTGTGCCTGTATAGCAGTGTAGAACACTGTGCCTGTATAAAGGTGTAGAACACTGTGCCTGTATAGTGGTGTAGAACACTGTGCCTGTATAGTGGTGTAGAACACTGTGCCTGTATATCTGTGTAGAACACTGCGCCTGTATAGCGGTGTAGAGCACTGTACCTGTATAGCGGTGTAGAACACTGTGCCTGTATAGCTATGTAGAACACTGTGCCTGTATAGCGGTGTAGAACACTGTGCCTGTATAGCGGTGTAGAACACTGTGCCTGTATAGCGGTGTAGAACACTGTGCCTGTATAGTGGTGTAGAACACTGTGCCTGTATAGTGGTGTAGAGCACTGTGCCTGTATAGCGGTGTAGAACACTGTGCCTGTATAGTGGTGTAGAGCACTGTGCCGGTATAGCGGTGTAGAACACTGTGCCTGTATAGCGGTGTAGAGCACTGCGTCTGTATAGTGGTTTAGAGCACTGCGTCTGTATAGTGGTGTAGAGCACTGTGCCTGTATAGCGGTGTAGAACACTGTGCCTGTATAGCAGTGTAGAACACTGTGCCTGTATAGTGGTGTAGAACACTGTGCCTGTATAGTGGTGTAGAACACTGCGCCTGTATAGTGGTGTATGAAAACTGTGCCTGTATAGCGGTGTAGAACACTGTACCTGTATAGCGGTGTAGAACACTGTGCCTGTATAGCTATGTAGAACACTGTGCCTGTATAGCGGTGTAGAACACTGTGCCTGTATAGCGGTGTAGAACACTGTGCCTGTATAGCGGTGTAGAACACTGTGCCTGTATAGTGGTGTAGAACACTGTGCCTGTATAGTGGTGTAGAGCACTGTGCCTGTATAGCGGTGTAGAACACTGTGCCTGTATAGTGGTGTAGAGCACTGTGCCGGTATAGCGGTGTAGAACACTGTGCCTGTATAGCGGTGTAGAGCACTGCGTCTGTATAGTGGTGTAGAGCACTGCGTCTGTATAGTGGTGTAGAGCACTGTGCCTGTATAGCGGTGTAGAACACTGTGCCTGTATAGCAGTGTAGAGCACTGTGCCTGTATAGCGGTGTAGAACACTGTGCCTGTATAGCGGTGTAGAACACTGTGCCTGTATAGCAGTGTAGAACACTGTGCCTGTATAGTGGTGTAGAACACTGTGCCTGTATAGCGGTGTAGAACACTGTGCCTGTATAGTGGTGTAGAACACTGTGCCTGTATAGTGGTGTAGAACACTGCGCCTTGCAGTAACACACATAGGGAGTTTGCTGTGGTAGTGAGATAAATCTGTGAGTCCGTATGACATGCAGATGACAGGAGTCGCTTTTAGAATCACTGCACACTTCACTTATTTGGGCAGTCACGGGGCCAAAACTGACCAAATAACTCAAAACACAGTGCCAAAACTGACCAATATGAACTCAGCCCTACAGGTCGATGTTAGTGTCAAGAAGAAACGCACTAGGGCAATGATGGAAGAGGAGGTGGCCCAGGAGGAGGAGGAGGAGGAGGAAGAGGGGTCATTTTTAGCACTTTCAGGCCAGTCTCTTCGAAGTGACTCAGAAGAAGGTTTTTTGCAACAGCAGAGGCCAGGTACAAATATGGCCAGACATGGCCCACTACTGGAGGACGAGGAGGACGAGGATGAGGAGGAGGTGGAGGAGGATGAGGATGAAGCATGTTCACAGCGGGGTGGCACCCAACACATCTCGTGCCCATCACTGGTGCATGACTGGGGGCAAAACGCAGGACGATGACGATACGCCTCCCACAGAGGACAGCTTGTCCTTACCCCTGGGCAGCCTGGCACACATGAGCGACTACATGCTGCAGTGCCTGCGCAACAACAGCAGAGTTGCCCACATTTTAACGTGTGCGGACTACTGGGTTGCCGCCCTGCTGGATCCACGGTACAAAGACAATGTGCCCACCTTACTTCCTGCACTGGAGCGTGATAGGAAGATGCGCGAGAACAAGCGCACGTTGGTAGACACGCTACTGAGAGCATTCCCAATTGTCACAGGGGAACAAGTGGAAGCCCAAGGCCAAGGCAGAGGAGGAGCAAGAGGTTGCCAAGGCAGCTGTGTCACGGCCAGCTCCTCTGAGGGCAGGGTTAGCATGGCAGAGATGTGGAAAAGTTTTGTCAACACGCCACAGCTAACTGCATCACCACCTGATACGGAACATGGTGGAACAGTACGTGTGCACACCCCTCCACGTAACTGATGGTTCAGCCCCATTCAACTTCTGGGTCTCCAAATTGTCCACGTGGCCAGAGCTAGCCTTTTATGCCTTGGAGGTGCTGGCCTGCCCGGCGGCCAGCGTTTTGCCTGAATGTGTATTCAGCACGGCAGGGGGCGTCATTACAGACAAACGCAGCCGCCTGTCTACAGCCAATGTGGACAAGCTGACATTCATAAAAATGAACCAGGCATGGATCCCACAGGACCTGTCCATCCCTTGTGCAGATTAGACATTAACTACCTCCCCTTAACCATATATTATTGTACTCCAGGGCACTTCTTCATTCAATCCTATTTTTATTTTCATTTTACCATTATATTGTGGGGCAACCCAAAGTTGAATGAACCTCTCCTCTGTCTGGGTGCCGGGGCCTAAAAATATCTGACTGTGGCCTGTTCCAGTGTTGGGTGATGTGAGGCATGATTCTCTGCTATGACATTAAGCCTGAATCTCTGCTATGGGACCTCTCTCCTCTGTCTGGTTGCCGGGGCCTAAATATCTGACAATGGACTGTTCCAGTTTTGGGTGACATGAAGTCTGATTCTCTGCTGACATGAAGCCAGAATCTCTTCTATGAGACCTCTCTCCTCTGTCTGGGTGCTGGGGCCTAAATATCTGATAATGGACTGTTCCAGTTTTGGGTCACGTGAAGCCTGATTCTCTGCTATGACATGAAGCCTGAATCTCTGTTATGGGACCTCTCTCCTCTGTCTGGGTGCCGGGGCCTAAAAATATCTGACAGTTGCCTGTACCAGTGTTGGGTGACTTGAAGCATGATTCTCTGCTATGACATGAAGCCTGAATCTCTGCTATGGGACCTCTCTCCTCTGTCTGGGTGCCGGGGCCTAAATATCTGACAATTGACTGTTCCAGTTTTGGGTCACGTGAAGCCTGATTCTCTGCTATGACATGAAGCCTGAATCTCTGCTATGGGACCTCTCTCCTTTGTCTGGGTGCCGGGGCCTAAAAATATCTGACAGTGGCCTGTTCCAGTGTTGGGTGACATGAAGCATGATTCTCTACTATGACATGAAGCCTGAATCTCTGCTATGGGACCTCTCTCCTCTGTCTGGGTGCCGGGGCCTAAAAATATCTGACAGTGGCCTGTTCCAGTGTTGGGTGACGTGAAGCCTGATTCTCTGCAATGGGACCTCTCTCCTCTGTCTGGGTGCCAGGGCCCAAATATCTGACAATGGCCTGTTCCAGTGGTGGGTGACCTGAAGCCTGATTCTCTGCTATGACATGAAGCATGAATCTCTGCTATGGAACCTCTCTCCTCTTTCTGGGTGCCAGGGCCAAAATATCTGACAATGGCCTGTTCCAGTTTTGGGTGACGTGAAGCCTGATTCTCTGCTATGACATGAAGCCTGATTCTCTGCAATGGGACCTCTCTCCTCTGTCTGGGTGCCAGGGCCTAAATATCTGACAGTGGCCTGTTCCAGTGCTGGGTGACATGAAGCCTGCTTCTCTGCTATGGGACATCTCTCCAATTGATATTAGTTAATTATTTTTTATTTATTTTTTTATTTCCCTATCCACATTTGTTTGCAGGGGATTTACCTACATGTTGCTGCCTTTTGCAGCCCTCTAGCCCTTTCCTGGGCTGTTTTACAGCCTTTTTAGTGCCAAAAAGTTTGGGCCCCCATTGACTTTAATGGGGTTCGGGTTCGGGACGAAGTTCGGGTCGGGTTCGGATCCCGAACCCGAACATTTCCGGGAAGTTCGGCCGAACTTCTCGAACCCGAACATCCAGGTGTTCGCTCAACTCTAGTGCTCAGTCACCCAAACAGTATTTGGTAGGGGGTTGATTGCATCAGGCACTTGTACGCCCAAAGTGTGAACAGCAGGGAATGTATCTTGTCGGCCAAACATAAGGTAGTAGGGTGTATACCCAGTAGAACAATGAATAGTGTTATTGTAGGTATACATCAACTGAGGCAATAGAGTAGGTCAATCATTTCTTGTAGCAGGCGGTACTGCTCTTAACATCTCAATTAGAGTTTGGTTCATTTTTTTACAAAGCCCATTCCCTTGCTGGGGTCCTGATTTTCTGACGGTTGTGAATGATACACAGTTCTTTAAAGAGTTGTGATTCAAAGGCAGATCCCTGATCTGTAAGGATTCTCTCTGGGCCTCCATATGGCAACAAGAAATGTTTCCAGAAAGCATCTGCAGTTGTTTTTGCGGTCAAGTCTTTGACAGGCACGGCTACAACAAATTTAGTGTACTGATCAATGATGGTCATAGCATATGAGCGTAACCTGAGCGGCTTGGTTCCCACTTCACATGGTTAAATGCAACTATTTCTAACAGTGTTCTGCTTACAATGGAATGTAAGGGTCATGTCTCTCATTTCTTCCGACAGCACAGGTGGAAAATTCTCAACACCATTTTTCAATGTCTCCTCTCATCCCAATCCAGTAGAATCTTCTATGGATAGTGGCTTCTGTTTTCTGCACGCCAAAATGTCCTGATTGACCATGGTACATCTTAAGAATTATTCTTGCATTTCGGCGTTATTTGATATAGACGATCCCAGGTAATTGGGTCTAAAGTTCTTCTTAATAGTAGGCCCTTCTGTAGAAAGAGGTGTTTTCTGTGTCTCCATAGTTTTGACAACTCTAGATCAGTATTTCTCCTGCAGATTCTTTCTGGTGTTCTTTCGCTAGTGAAGAAATCTTGCAGTTCACCTAACACTCTGCTTTGATTTTGCAGCTTGATCCATCTTTCTTTGTCCACTTGGGATTTTGGATCCACTTGTTGCTGAAGGTTAAGGACCTTTTTCCCTTTGACAGTGATGATGCCTTGGTGGTAAAAGTTTTTGTAGAAGGATGGCATTTCTACCTCTTCCCAAACATCTTCCTGTGAAGTCTTCTTTGGTCGGCAGACGGGATAATGCATCCGCATTTTCATAGGTTTTTCCTGTTCTGTACTTTACGGTGAAATTATAGTTTGATAGGCGTGAGGCCCATCTTTGTTCCATCGCTCCTAACATGGCGGTGTTAAGATGTGCTAGTTGGTTGTTATCTGTGAAGGCCATGAAAGGCAATCTTTAAATCTTCTGATTTCTCATTGGAGTGTCGGGTCTTCATTTTGTCCCTGTTAAGGCTTATACTTAATAATAATTATTGCCTGTTTGGAGATGATTATTATATGCAAATTAGGGGGACAGCCATGGTGACAAACGTGGCGCCTACTTATGCCAACATTGTCGTTGTCCATATGGAGGAGAACTGCATCTGTGTATCCCTCCACTTCAGCCATGTGCTGAGGCTGTGGCGATACATAGATGACATTTTTGTAATTTGTACGGGCATGATATTAAAGTTACAGTCATTTCATTCTTTTCTTAATGGTATTTTCCCAGAAATACACTACTCTCTAGAATTTTACAGGAAAGGATCCATTTTTTTGGATCTTAAAGGCACATCTTTATAAACCATCTTATATGCGAAACCTACCAATAGTAATAACATTTTAAGATATGACAGCGCACATCCTTGCATAATGATCTAATCTTTGCCATTTAGTCAGTTTACTAAGATGATCATTAGCGATTAGGGTTGAGTGAACCCGAACTGTAAAGTACGGGTTCATAGCGAACCTTAGGATTTTTGGACACCGGACCTGAACCCTAACTTTTCAGTAAAAGTTTGGGTTCATGTTCGTTGTTCGGCGATTGAATAGCACTTTTTGAAAGGCTGCAGAGCAGCCAATCAACCAGCGTTTCACTCTGTGCCCTTAGAAGCCATCACAGCCATGCCTACTGATGCCATGGCTGTGATTGGCCAGTATAGTATATGACCCAGCCTATATATAAGCTGGAGTCATGTAGCGCTGCACGTCACCCTGCTGTTACTAGTGTAGGGAGAGGATGCTGCTGCTGTGAGGGAGAGAATAGGACAGAATCTTTAATCAGAACTGCTTGTTAACTCAGCGATCTACCTAGATTTAGTTGTGTGGGTGCAGTGCACAATCTTTTTACCCTGCCCTGAGCCCAGTAACAGAAAAAACTTTTATCTGTCTGTTAGTTAGATGGGTGGCAGCGGCGGACATTCTATGCAACTGAAATAATGCAATTATATTCTGGGTTTAAGAAAATCACCCATTGTTGGCACTACCCTACACCTGTGGCCTTTGCAGCATTTGTCATTGTTAAATACTAGCTTGAAATACTGCGCTAAATTTCTGGGTTTAAAAAAGCAACCTTTTTTGTCAATACCCTCCATCTGGGGACTATGCAGCATTAGTCAGTGTGCAATTTAAGCTTGAAATACTGCAATAATTTTCTGGGTTTTAAAATACACAGTTTTTGGGAAAAATAAAAAAATTCACAGCCCTCGCTACATCTGTCAGTGTGAAATACAAGCTTTAGATACTGCTATGATATTCTGTTATAATAAAAAATAAAAAATAAAAAACATTTGGGGAAAAATACTAAATTTGCAGCCTTTGCTGCATCTGTCAGTGTGAAATGCATGCATTAGATACTGCTGTTATCTTCTATAAAAAAAACACCCATTTTAGGAAAAATACTAAATTTGTAGCCTTTGTGGCATCTGTGTGTGAAATGCGCGTTATTTACTGCTGTTATCTTCTGTTATTAAAAAAAAACACCCATTTTGGACAAGATCGTAAATTTTCGTAGAATAAGGAGAGCGTCAAATAAGGGACGTGGCGCAGGTCGCGATGCTCCTGTTTCAGGGAGAGGACGTGGTCGATCTGTGCCAGCTACACGCACAAGTGAAACCCCTTCCTCAGGTGCGAGTAGGTGACAAAACCTGCAGCGATATTTGGTCGGGCCTAATGCGGCTCTACAAATGGTTAGGCCTGAACAAGTACAGGCGATAGTAGATGACAGTGCCTCCAGTTCCTTCACATTGTCTTCCACCCAGTCTCCTGCTGAAAGATTAGAGCTTGCAACTGCAGCCGATGCCCATCAGTCTTTCACCTCACCCCCTTGCAAATCAGCCAAGCAGTCTGAGCCCCAAGTCTTCTGCTTTTTGATGACTCTGCTTGCAGGGCTTTCCAGGGCCATCTACATAGCCGATGCCCAACCACTTATGCTTCAAGATAAGTACATGGGAGGACCATCGCAGCATGTCTCAGATGATGATGAAACACAGGTGCCAACTGCTGTGGCTTTCTGCAGTGTGCAGCCCGACAAGGAGGGCAGGGGTGAAGACTGGGTGGAAAATGATGTGGAGGACGATGAGGTCCTCGAACCCACATGGAATCAAGATCATGCGAGTGACATGTGCAGTTCAGAGGAAGAGGCGGTGGTCGAACCGTGCAACTGACACAGCAGCATATGGTGTACACCGTGACACTGTTGCCATGCTTGCTTTTGCCGGTGGCAACGTGTTGCTGTTTTGGCATGTTGTGGCAGTGTCACAGGTTTTGCTGTGTGTTCTGTAACTTGCTCGCCATGCATGCTGTTGCCTGCGGCAATCTGTTGCCTTTTGCTTGTGTGTGCAATTTCCCTTCAGTTGCTTCTTCCTTGTGTTTGGTTAACTTGAGGTTAATGTGTGTTCTTGGTGTGGGTGTGGTCACTTCGAGTTATTTAACTTCTGCTGGATGCCTGTAGTTCAGTGTTCCTCAAGGCTTGGTGTGTGCTGGTAGTTCACTGCTCCTGGCTTTACCATCTGTCCAGTGAGGGCCACCCTTGTGGTCATCAAGGTCTTCCCAGTGTCTCCTTCCCATCCTACCCTTTGTTGTTTGGGGTGGGTTTTGTCCAGGCTGTATTTATGTCTAGTGTATTGTGACTGTCTGGTCTGTTTATGTTGTTTCCAGCATGTCTGCTAGATATTCCCCTGTTGTATGTTGTACCTCCGTGAGGGGGCTGGTTTTCCAGAGCGATGAACCATAAGCCAGTATGCAGCGTTGCCTGGGGCTGCCATGCACCTTGCACCAGGCAGTAGCTGGCATGCTGGTTTCCTGTATGCGTTGTTTGTATTGTGCACTGTTTGATGTGTGGGCTCTGGTTGGTATGCACGGATTCCAGTCGTGGTGGCAGCGGCAGGTAAGTGAGTTTTCCAGTGATCTTACCTGCCAATTCAGTTGCTGCATATGGCCTTTTCTCTTCCACCTGTTATTAGCCAGCTGGAGACTCCGGTTCGTCTGTGTCCCTGAGGAAGCCTTTGTCTCCTAGTCCTGACCCCTATTCCAGGAACCATCAGGGTCAGCAGGATCCAGGTTCAAGTGCATGAGCCTTCCCACCTTCAGGGTTCGCTTATGTGGTCAGGAGATCAGGGTCAGGATTAGGGCGGCTATAGGTTGTGGACTGCTCCTTTCACTGTAGTCTGGCCTAGTAACAGTTCCCAATATACGGTGGGGAGTTTCCCCCAATCCTCCCTGTGACAAGAAGATGAAGCAGGGTGCAAAAGCGGAGCAGCTGTCCCCTAGACAATACGCCTGCTACTGCCCAACACAGCAAGGAACCGAGCACACCAAAGCCAGCTCCAAGGAGTTCCCTGGCGTTGCTTCCTTACTCCTACTCCACTTCCTCATCCTCTACCGGCTCCTCATCCAGTCAGCGTAACACCTTCACCACCAACTTCAGCACATCCAGGGGTAAACGACAGCAGGCAGTTTTCAAACTTATCTGTTTGGGGGACAAACTCCACACTCCGCAGAAGCTGTGGACCAGCATGGAACAACAGACCGATGAGTGGTTGGTGCCAGTGAGCCTCAAGCCCGGCCTGGTGGTGTGCGATAATCTCATAGCAGCTCTGGGACTAGCCGGTTTGACGCACATCCCTTGCATGGCGCATGTGGTGAATTTGGTGGTGCATAGGTTCCTTAAATATTACCCTGATATGTCAGAGCTGCTGCAAAAAGTACGGGCCATCTGTGCACGCTTTCTGCGTTCTCACCCTGCTGCTGCTCGCCTGTCAGCGAGCCATAAACGTTCTCAACCTGAGCCCAACCTGCATGACCAGGCATCTAAGTGCAAAGCACGAGCTGCAGTGGAGTAGACACCTCAAAATCGAAGAAAGGTCTCTGGCTCCTCCTGCTTCCTCTCTTCTGCTGCATTCTTGGCCTCTTCATCCACCTTTGGAGTCACAGTGGCACCTGCCACCCCGCAAACAGAGGATCTGCCAGCAACACCACCACCTGGGTCACCAAGCATCTCAACAATGTCCCACGGAAGCATTCATCTCTTAATATCCCAAACACTTGAGAAGAAGAGGAAGTACCCCCGTACCCACTCGCGATACCTAGCTCTGAATGCCAGCATTTTTAAAATTTCGGGACTTTGAAATGCTGTCATTCTGTCTGGTGAAGACAGAGAGTTTCAAAAATGATTTGTCTAATTTGTCTAAAAAAAAAATTATGATCTAATAAAGTATTTATATTTCTACTGGGCATTCTATGGTTGTTTTTATAGCAGCATTTATAGGTTTATATGATTGGTTCTCTGGTTGCCCTTACCTACGGTATTATAGTGAGGCCCTTCTTTTTTCGGTTCTAAGAGAGTTTCAAAAGCCTTATGGCAGTGGCTGTCCCACAGTACGTCGTGCCCAGCCGCCACTACTTTTGCAGGCGAGCCAAGTAGGGGACAAAATAAGATGTGAACTGCGCAACGCCATCTGTGGCAAGGTTCACCTAACTAAGGATACGTGGACCAGTAAGCACGGTCAGGGCCATTATATCTCCCTAACAGCACACTGGGTAAATGCAGTGGCGGCTGGGCCTGAGGCGGATAGCAGGTTGACGCACGTCCTTCCACCACCGAGGATTGCAGGGTGCTACTCTTTGCCTCCTGTTGCTTCCTTACTCCTACTCCTCTTCCTCATCCTCTACCGGCTCCTCATCCAGTCAGCGTAACACCTTCACCACCAACTTCAGCACATCCAGGGGTAAACGACAGCAGGCAGTTTTCAAACTTATCTGTTTGGGGGACAAACTCCACACTCCGCAGAAGCTGTGGACCAGCATGGAACAACAGACCGATGAGTGGTTGGTGCCAGTGAGCCTCAAGCCCGGCCTGGTGGTGTGCGATAATCTCGTAGCAGCTCTGGGACTAGCCGGTTTGACGCACATCCCTTGCATGGCGCATGTGCTGAATTTGGTGGTGCAGAGGTTCCTTAAAAATTACCCTGATATGTCAGAGCTGCTGCAAAAAGTACGGGCCATCTGTGCGCGCTTTCTGCGTTCACACCCTGCTGCTGCTCGCCTGTCAGCCAGACTGTGCAAGCAGCAGCAGGTGATAGTGGAGTTTCAGCTGCAGCATGCATGGGTGAGTCGCTCTGCGAAACAGCACCACTTCACCACCAATGACTGGGCCTCCATGAGAGACCTGTGTTCCTTGTTGCGCTGTTTCGAGTACTCCACCAACATGGCCAGTGCCGATGACTCTGTTCTCAGCATTACTATCCCACTTCTATGCCTACTTGAAAAAAAACGCTGCTGGCGATGATGGAAGAGGATGTGGCACAGGAGGAGGAGGAGGAGGAATAGGGATCATTTCATAGGGTTTCCGGCCAGTCATTCACAAGTGGCTCCGAGGGTGGGTTCCTGCACCCACAAACCAGGTACACAATTGTCCAGCCAGGGCACAGTTCTGGAGGATGATGAGGTGGAAGTGGAGGAGGAGGAACCGTGTTCACAGCAGGGTGGAACCCAAACCAGCTCATTGCCATCACTGGTGTGTGGCAGGGAGGATACAGAGGACGCAGACAATACACCTCCCACAGAGGACAGTTTGTTGTTGCCTTTAGCAGCCTGGCACACATGAGCGATTACATGCTGCAGTGTCTCCCTAACAACCGCCGAGTAGCCCACATTCTAACTTGTGCTGATTACTGGGTGGCCATGCTGCTGGATCCCCGTCATAAGGACAATGTACGGTCCTTTATTCCGTCACTCGAGCATGATCGTGGGATGCGCGAGTACAAGCACACTGCTGGTGTCATTCCATTACTTTTTTATTGCCATTTTAGTACTCCAATGTTCGGGTCCCCAATGACTTCAATGGGGTTCGGGGTCAAGTTCGGGTCCCGAACTCAAACATTTTTGTGAAGTTCAGCCGAACCCATTGAACCCGAACATCCAGGTGTCCGCTCAACTCTATTAATAATCCCTATATCTGGCAGTGGATCACGCAATGGGATGAAGAGGCGCTACAGCTTTCTTCCTGTCTTACGTTTAATAAATGACCCCCTAAGTTCTTTGTTGTAGTCTTGTCTTTTTTCTGCAATTCTCTGCTGTAAAGACGGCTGAGCCCACAATCTTCTGGGAGTAGACGGGAATAATATGTGAGGAGAGCAGACAATGTAAAACATATCCCATCATACTGTATAAAAAGAGGAAAGATGACAGCAGTCACCACAATGCCCCTGATCCTGGGGGCCGTGTTCTCTGTGTCACTGCTGTGATTGCTGCTTCCATTCATCATATCACCTGGAGGACTTCTTCCTCATCCCAGTCCTTGTATTTCTGCTTCCATTCATCATATCACCTGGAGGACTTCTTCCTCATCCCAGTCCTTGTATTTCTGCTTCCATTCATCATATCACCTGGAGGACTTCTTCATCATCCCAGTCCTTGTATTTCTGCTTCCATTCATCATATAACCTGGAGGACTTCTTCTTCATCCCAGTCCTACAAGGAGATGCTGATTTTCCTTATTACGCTGATTCTTCCATTGTTTCCTTTAACACAATTATTCTGTGATCTGAAGATAATAGAGGATTATGATTATATAGAGGAACGTTACCGGGATGGAGATCTCATCATTGGAGCGCTGTTGACGATAAATCAATGCACAACAGATATAGAAAATGAGAAAAATTCCACAGTTATATATTGTGCAGAGTAAGTGATAATCTCATGTCTGTATTGTCCATAAGAAGAGGGGTGAGAATAGTGTGATGTCTTCAGACATAGCTTCACCATCTCCTGACACAGCACAAGCTTCTATGTGTGATATGTTCAGTTATAAATGATGAGGTTCATGGAGTCTGATCTCAGAGAAGGTTTCCTGTAGACAGTAAAGTGCATTACTCTGGTACTGATGAGGTGATGAACTTGTGGATGAAGCCATCAGATAATCCTGGATCTATTACCACACAGTGAAGGAACCTTCCTGGGATTTATTGGTTTGGTTTTATTCACATTAACCCCCAGCGCCGTACATGTACGGCAATGTGATCGGGCGGGCGCAGGGTGCAGGTGTCTGGCAGTTACTGATAGCCGCACCCCTGCAGTATACCCCGGCATCGGTGAAATCACTGATGCTGGCGCATGAATACCTGCACAGCCTCGGTCAGTGCTGACCGCAGCACGTGTGGACTTTAGACGTGTGCAGGGTGTCCATCGGGTCCCTGCACTGCTGTGTCGGGAAGACAGCCCAATGTCTTCCAGGAGGGCCTGTGACATCCAGTCCCCTGTATTACACTGGTAATACACTTACAGCCAATGGATTACAATACAGAAGTATTGTAATGCATTGCAAAGTGGATCAGACCCCAGAAGTTGAAGTCCCAGAGTGAGAAAAAAGATAAAGTGAAAAAAAGTTACAAAAATTTAGTAAAAAAAAATAAAAATAAGTAAAAAAAAATAAAACGCTGGTGCTGTGGCGCTTGTGGTCGCCGTGCAGTGCTGCGCCGGATTTGGAGGTTGCTTCGCAGTGCTGCGCCAAGTTTATAATAGGTCCCACTCAAAGAGGCACCCTTGACGTGGTGAATGGGCTTATGCTTTTTGATCAAAATGTACACTAATGCCTCTTCGATAAGCATGAAGTATAGGGGGTGGTACACTGAATATTGTGCTGAGAAGAGAGGTTTATGAGATCAAAGCATAGCAAGTGGATGTGCGATCCAGTTCTGTTTTTCTCCATTTGATATATGTAAAAAATAAATTAAAAAAAACAAGCGTTCTTTTTCCAAAATAAAGTAAAAACGAATTTCCTGAAAAAGTAGGGAAAAAGTGAAAAATTGACATATTAGCTATCGCCGCGTCCGTATCAACATACATCACTAAAAGTGCCAAATCAAAAAGGTGCATGCCTATAAAATAGTACTAATCTAACAGTCACCTCATCCTGCAAAAAATTAGCTCCTACCTAAGACAATCGTCCAAAAAAAAAAAACTATGGCTCTGACTATGGAGACACTAAAACATTATTTTATTTTGCTTTAAAAATGCTTTTACTGTGTTAAATGTAAAAAATAAATAAAAAATTGCTCTATAGAAATACCACATGACCTAACTCCTCGGGTGAACACCGTAAAATAAAATAAATAAAAAAATGTGTCAAAATAGTAACAATAAAACCGTCATCTCATCCCATAAAAAATTAGATCCTACCTAAGACAATCACCCAAAAAATACCAAAAAACTAGGGCTCTCAGAATATGGAGACACTGAAACCAGATTTTTTTTTTTTATTCAAAAATGCTGTTATTGTGTAAAACATAAATAAATAAAAAGAGTATACATATTTGGTATTGTCGTGTCCATAAGAACCTGATGTATAAAATTATCACATGAACTAACCTGTCAGATGAACATTGTAAATAATAGAAAAGAAAAAAAACTGTTACCTTGCCTCAAAAAAAGTGCAATATAGAGCAAGCAAAAATCATATGTACCCTAAAATAGTACCAACAAAACTGCCACCTTATCCCATAGTTTCCAAAATAGGGTGATTTTTTTTGGAGTTTCTACTCTAGGGGTGTATCAAAGGATCTTCAAATGTGACATGGCAGCTTTATCCCAGAGAAATCTGCATTCCAAAAACCATATTGCGTTCCTTCCCTTCTGTGCCCTGCAGTGTGCCCATACAGCAGTTTACGACCACATATGGGGTATTTTTGTAAAATACAGAATCAGGGCTATAAATACTGAGTTTTGATTGGCTTTTAACCCTTCCATTGTTAGTGGAATATAAATTGATTAAAATTGAAAATCTGCAAAAAAAGTGAAATTCTGAAATTTAAAGGGCTTCTATCACCCCACTAAAGTCTTTTTATATAAAATTATATTATATTAATATATAATGCTATTACTCATTTTGGTTCAGTAGTTAATTCAAAAAACAAACTTTTATAATATGTAAATTGTCTACCAGCAAGTAGGGCGGCTACTTACTGGTAGCAGCAGCATCCTCCTTTCATAAAGACGCCCCCTCCTCATGTTGATTGACAGGGCCAGCGAATGCGCTCGTCTTCTGGCTGGCCCTGTCTGCTTTCAAAATCTGGCGCCTGCGCCGTACCTGTCTTCTGTCGGCGGAGGCGCACTGAGAGGAGGCTGCTCGCTCCATCCTCAATGCCCCTGCGCCAATGACGTCACATCTACACCCGACGCAGGCGCACTGAGGATGGAGCGGCCGAGCGAGCGTCCTCCTCTCAGTGCGCCTGCGCCGACTGAAGACAGGTACGGCGCAGGCGCCAGATTTTGAAAGCAGACAGGGCCAGCCAGAAGACGAGCGCGTTCGCTGGCCCTGTCAATCAACATGAGGAGGGGGCATCTTTATGAAAGGAGGATGAGGCTGCTACCAGCAAGTAACCGCCCTACTCGCTAGTAGACAGGTAATTTACATATTATAAAAGTCAGTTTTTTTAATTAACTACTGAACCAAAATGAGTAATAGCATTATATATTAATATATCGCAGTATAAGGATTATAAGAAGCCAAAAAATTTAAAATAAAGACTTTAGTGGGGTGACAGAAGCCCTTTAATCTCCATTTTCCATGAATCCTTGTGGAAAACCTAAAGGGATAACAAAGTTTGTAAAATCAGTTTTTAATACCTTGAGGGGTGTATTTTCTAAAATGGGGCCATTTTTGGGTGGTTTCTATTATGTAAGCCTCACAAAGTGACTTCAGACCTGAACTGGTCCTTAAAAAGTGGGTTTTGGAAATTTTCTGAAATTTTCTGAATTTTAAGATTTGCTTCTAAACCTTCTAACGTCCCCAAAAAATAAAATGGCATTCCCAAAATGATCCAAACATGAAGTAGACATATGGGGAATGTAAAGTAATAACTAATTTTGGAGTTATTATCTATTATAAAGGTAGAGAAATTGAATTTTTGGTAAATTTGGTATTTTTTTATAAATAAAAATGATTTTTTTTTTACTCAATTTTACCACTGTCATGAAGTACAATATGTGACGAGAAAACAGTCTCAGAACGGCCTGGATAAGTAAAAGCGTTTTAAAGTTATTGCCACATAAAGTGACACTGGTCAGATTTGCTACTAACGAGATTAAGACTGTGTAAAACAGCATTTTTCAGACTAAAAGCAGGTGCAGACACTCGGTAAATGTGCCTCAATGTTAGTTTTTTGGTGTTTCAGTGAATCTGGGCCCCAGTTTAGGGAGGAGGGTGATGAGGAGGTGGTGGAATCATAGGGGGATGGTGGTGGCAGCAATAAACAGCAGAGCATATGTACTATGACCAAGAAAGGAGAACTGCCAGAGACAGATGAGCTCCTACTATGGTCAGATATGAAGCAGGTGGTGTTTCTAATACTGCTTGAGCAAGCTCAAACATGTCATGATGACTGGTGAGGGGGGTACTATCTCTTTTTAGGGAGAGAGACTCTCACCCAGTTAAGCCAGTACTCTCTGCTCTGCACTGATGAGGGGCAATCACCCCGAAACAGCTGTCTGCAGATGAGGTGCTGGCTTATTTAATATCCAAGTCATGTCTCAAGGCTTATTTAAAGAGCTGAACATTGACTTTTAGGATAGCTGCCTTACATCTGGTGGTGTTAGAGTCAGAGCTTGTTAAGAGCTCATTCGCATCCCTTTCCTCCATGATGTCTGGTGAGCATGGCAAGCTTCCTGCTTGGTTGCTGATGTGCTTACAAGTGTATCATTAACATCAAGCAGAGCAATCACTCCTAGGTAATGTCAAATTCACACCCCAGTGTTTTGGACAGTGATTTCCATCAGTGATTGCGAGTAGTGATGATCGAGCATGCTCAACCGAACACCAGTGTGGCTCGAGCATCTCGATGCTCGGCACATGGCGGTATTAGGCCGAATACCGCATGTGCTTGAGGGCGATGCTCGAGTCTCCTCCCTGCGCGTTTCTTGGTTGCTGCACAGCCCATAAACGTACAAAGTACTGCCCTTCACTGTAATGCGGCAGCCATGTTGGCTGATGGCATTACAGTGATTGGCTGGCCGGAACACGTCATCGAGTGCTATATAGCACCCGATGACACGTGCTCGGATCAGTCATAGTCAGGGAGAGCTGTCCTGAGGAAGGGACAGACAGTGTAGGGACTGATCTAAGAATATTTTTGTAACCAAAAGGGCCTTTTAAGGACTATTGTGTATGGCAGCAGCAATCT
This sequence comes from Bufo gargarizans, assembly GCF_014858855.1. Lineage (NCBI taxonomy): Eukaryota > Metazoa > Chordata > Amphibia > Anura > Bufonidae > Bufo > Bufo gargarizans. The sequence goes on from NC_058080.1 coordinate 32,105,251, forward strand.
ATATTTTTAGCACAACCTGTGCTAAATTGCTAAAACTTTACAGACCCAAAAATCCTAGTTAGGCCATTGCAGACAGCGACATTAGTTGCTCCACATCTCCAGTGTAAACTGTGTGCATCCCAAATAAATCAGTGACATTCAGTGTACTTTTTCCATAGACGGTGTCCGCTGCAGACAGGGACATTACCAGGGCCACATCTGTAGCGTAATGTGTGTGCTGCAAAAATGTATCTGTGACATCCAGTGTACTTTTTACGTAGACGCTTTAGGGTACTTTCATACTTATGGCAAGACGGATCCAACAGGCTGTTCACCCTGTCAGATCCGTTCTTCTGTAAAATCGTCAAACCGCCGCTCCGTCCCCATTGACTTTAATGGGGACGGAGCTACGGCGCAGCACGGCAGTGCGAAGCGAAAGGCCGCCGGACTAAAAGTCCTGCATGTCCGACTTTTTAGTCCTGCCGCCTCTCACCGCGAACTGCCGTACTGCGCCGAAGCTCTGCCCCGTCCCCATTATAGTCAATGAGCATGGAGCAGTAGTCCGGTTGCACAGCGGAAGGACGAATCCGACAGGGTGAACAGCCTGTCAGATCCATCCTGCCGCAAGTTTGAAAGTACCTTGACAGTAACATTACAGGTGGTACCTCTCCTGTGTAACGTTTGATCATCACAAATACCTGTGACTAGAGGTGAGCGAACACCTGGATGTTCGGGTTCGAGAAGTTCGGCCGAATTTTCGGCACTAAAAAGGCTGTAAAACAGCCCACGAAAGGGCTAGAGGGCTGCAAAAGGCAGCAACATGTACTTAAATATCCTGCAAACAAATGTGGATAGGAAAATAAATAAAAATTAAATAAATAAAAATTAACCAATACCAATTGGAGAGAAGTCCCGTAGCAGATAATCTGGCTTCATGTCACCCACCACTGGAACAGGCCACTGTCAGATATTTAGACCCCGGCACACAGACAGAGGAGAGAGGTCCCATAACAGAGATTCAGGCTTCATGTCAGCAGAGAATCAGTCTTCATGTCATAGCAGAGAATCAGGCTTCATGTCAGCTAAAACTGGAACAGTCCATTATCATATATTTAGGCCCCGGCAACCAGACAGAGGAGAGAGGTCCCATAACAGAGATTCAGGCTTCATGTCATAGCAGAGAATCATGCTTCACGTCACCCAAAACTGGAACAGTCCATTGTCAGATATTTAGGCCCCGGCACCCAGACAGAGGAGAGAGGTCCCATAACAGAGAATCTGTCTTCATGTCAGCAGAGAATCAGTCTTCATGTGATAGCAGAGAATTAGGCTTCATGTCAGCCAAAACTGGAACAGTCCATTGTCATATATTTAGGCCACGGCACCCAGACAGAGGAGAGAGGTCCCATAACAGAGATTCAGGCTTCATGTCATAGCAGAGAATCATGCTTCACGTCACCCAACACTGGAACAGTTCATTGTCATATATTTAGGCCCCGGAACCCAGACAGAGTAGAGATGTCCCATAACAGAGATTCAAGCTTCATGTCATAGCAGAGAATCATGCTTCACGTCACCCAAAACAGGAACAGTCCATTGTCAGATATTTAGGCCCCGGCACTCAGACAGAGGAGAGAGGTCCCATAACAGAGATTCAGGCTTCATGTCAGCAGAGAATCAGTCTTCATGTCATAGCAGAGAATCAGGCTTCACGTCACCTAACACTGGAACAGTCCATTGTCATATATTTAGGCCCCGGCACCCAGACAGAGGAGAGAGGTCCCATAACAGAGATTCAGGCTTCATGTCAGCAGAGAATCAGTCTTCATGTCATAGCAGAGAATCAGGCTTCACGTCACCCAACACTGGAACAGTCCATTGTAGAGTTGAGCGAACACCTGGATGTTCGGGTTCGAGAAGTTCGGCCGAACATCCCGGAAATGTTCGGGTTCGGGATCCGAACCCGATCCGAACTTCGTCCCGAACCCGAACCCCATTGAAGTCAATGGGGACCCGAACTTTTCGGCACTAAAAAGGCTGTAAAACAGCCCAGGAAAGAGCTAGAGGGCTGCAAAAGGCAGCAACATGTAGGTAAATCCCCTGCAAACAAATGTGGATAGGGAAATGAATTAAAATAAAAATTAAATAAATAAAAATTAACCAAAATCAATTGGAGAGAGGTTCCATAGCAGAGAATCTGGCTTCCCGTCACCCACCACTGGAACAGTCCATTCTCAGATATTTAGGCCCCGGCACCCAGGCAGAGGAGAGAGGTCCCGTAACAGAGAATCTGTCTTCATGTCAGCAGAGAATTAGTCTGCATGTCATAGCAGAGAATGAGGCTTCACGTCAGCCACCACTGCAACAGTCCATTGGCATATATTTAGGCCCAGCACACACACAGGCAGAGGAGAGAGGTCCCGTAACAGACAATCTGGCTTCATGTCAGCAGAGAATTAGTCTGCATGTCATAGCAGAGAATCAGGCTTCACGTCACCCACCACTGCAACAGTCCATTGGCATATATTTAGGCCCAGCACCCAGGCAGAGGAGGGAGGTCCCGTAACAGAGAATCTGTCTTCATGTCAGCAGAGAATTAGTCTGCATGTCATAGCAGAGAATGAGGCTTCACGTCAGCCACCACTGCAACAGTCCATTGGCATATATTTAGGCCCAGCACACACACAGGCAGAGGAGAGAGGTCCCGTAACAGACAATCTGGCTTCATGTCAGCAGAGAATTAGTCTGCATGTCATAGCAGAGAATGAGGCTTCACGTCAGCCACCACTGCAACAGTCCATTGGCATATATTTAGGCCCAGCACACACACAGGCAGAGGAGAGAGGTCCCGTAACAGAGAATCTGTCTTCATGTCAGCAGAGAATTAGTCTGCATGTCATAGCAGAGAATGAGGCTTCACGTCAGCCACCACTGCAACAGTCCATTGGCATATATTTAGGCCCAGCACACACACAGGCAGAGGAGAGAGGTCCCGTAACAGAGAATCTGTCTTCATGTCAGCAGAGAATCAGTCTTCATATCATAGCAGAGAATCAGGCTTCACGTCACCCACCACTGTAAGAGTCAATTTTCATAAATTTAGGCCCAGAACCCAGGCAGAGGAGAAAGGTCCCGTAACAGAGAATCTGTCTTCATGTCAGCAGAGAATCAGTCTTCATATCATAGCAGAGAATCAGGCTTCACGTCACCCACCACTGTAAGAGTCAATTTTCATAAATTTAGGCCCAGAACCCAGGCAGAGGAGAAAGGTCCCGTAACAGACAATCTGTCTTCATGTCAGCAGAGAATCAGTCTTCATATCATAGCAGAGAATCAGGCTTCACGTCACCCACCACTGTAAGAGTCAATTTTCATAAATTTAGGCCCAGAACCCAGGCAGAGGAGAAAGGTCCCGTAACAGACAATCTGGCTTCATGTCAGCAGAGAATCAGTCTTCATATCATAGCAGAGAATCAGGCTTCACGTCACCCACCACTGTAAGAGTCAATTTTCATAAATTTAGGCCCAGAACCCAGGCAGAGGAGAAAGGTCCCGTAACAGACAATCTGGCTTCATGTCAGCAGAGAATCAGTCTTCATATCATAGCAGAGAATCAGGCTTCACGTCACCCACCACTGTAAGAGTCAATTTTCATAAATTTAGGCCCAGAACCCAGGTAGAGGAGAAAGGTCCCGTAACAGACAATCTGGCTTCATGACAGCAGAGAATCAGTCTGCATGTCATAGCAGAGAATCAGGCTTCACGTCAGCCACCACTGCAACAGTCCATTGTCATAAATTTAGGCCCAGCACCCAGGCAGAGGAGAGAGGTCCCGTAACAGAGGATCTGGCTTCATGTCAGCAGAGAATCAGTCTGCATGTCATAGCAGAGAATGAGGCTTCACGTCAGCCACCACTGCAACAGTCCATTGGCATATATTTAGGCCCAGCACACACACAGGCAGAGGAGAGAGGTCCCGTAACAGACAATCTGGCTTCATGTCAGCAGAGAATTAGTCTGCATGTCATAGCAGAGAATGAGGCTTCACGTCACCCACCACTGCAACAGTCCATTGGCATATATTCAGGCCCAGCACCCAGGCAGAGGAGAGAGGTCCCGTAACAGAGGATCTGGCTTCATGTCAGCAGAGAATCAGTCTGCATGTCATAGCAGAGAATCAGGCTTCACGTCAGCCACCACTGCAACAGTCCATTGTCATAAATTTAGGCCCAGCACCCAGGCAGAGGAGAGAGGTCCCGTAACAGACAATCTGGCTTCATGTCAGCAGAGAATTAGTCTGCATGTCATAGCAGAGAATCAGGCTTCATGTCAGCCACCACTGCAACAGTCCATTGGCATATATTTAGGCCTAGCACACAGGCAGAGGAGAGGTTCATTCAACTTTGGGTAGCATCGCAATATAATGGTAAAATGAAAATAAAAATAGGATTGAATGAGGAAGTGCCCTGGAGTCCAATAATATATGGTTATGGGGAGGTAGTTAATGTCTAATCTGGACAAGGGACGGACAGGTCCTGTGGGATCCATGCCTGGTTCATTTTTATGAACGTCAGCTTGTCCACATTGGCTGTAGACAGGCGGCTGCGTTTGTCTGTAATGACGCCCCCTGCCGTGCTGAATACACGTTCAGACAAAACGCTGGCTGCCGGGCAGGCCAGCACCTCCAAGGCATAAAAGGCTAGCTCTGGCCACGTGGACAATTTAGAGACCCAGAAGTTGAATGGGGCCGAACCATCAGTCAGTACGTGGAGGGGTGTGCACACGTACTGTTCCACCATGTTAGTGAAATGTTGCCTCCTGCTAACACGTTGCGTATCAGGTGGTGGTGCAGTTAGCTGTGGCGTGTTGACAAAAGTTTTCCACATCTCTGCCATGCTAACCCTGCCCTCAGAGGAGCTGGCCGTGACACAGCTGCCTTGGCGACCTCTTGCTCCTCCTCTGCCTTGGCCTTGGGCTTCCACTTGTTCCCCTGTGACATTTGGGAATGCTCTCAGTAGCGCGTCTACCAACGTGCGCTTGTACTCGCGCATCTTCCTATCACGCTCCAGTGCAGGAAGTAAGGTGGGCACATTGTCTTTGTAGCGTGGATCCAGCAGGGTGGCAACCCAGTAGTCCGCACAGGTTAAAATGTGGGCAACTCTGCTGTCGTTGCGCAGGCACTGCAGCATGTAGTCGCTCATGTGTGCCAGGCTGCCCAGGGGTAAGGACAAGCTGTCCTCTGTGGGAGGCGTATCGTCATCGTCCTGCCTTTCCCCCCAGCCACGCACCAGTGATGGACCCGAGCTGCGTTGGGTGCCACCCCGCTGTGACCATGCTTCATCCTCATCCTCCTCCACCTCCTCCTCATCCTCGTCCTCCTCGTCCTCCAGTAGTGGGCCCTGGCTGGCCACATTTGTACCTGGCCTCTGCTGTTGCAAAAAACCTCCCTCTGAGTCACTTCGAAGAGACTGGCCTGAAAGTGCTAAAAATGACCCCTCTTCCTCATCCTCCTCCTCCTCCTGGGCCACCTCCTGTTCCATCATCGCCCTAAGTGTTTTCTCAAGGAGACATAGAAGTGGTATTGTAACGCTGATAACGGTGTCATCGCCACTGGCCATGTTGGTGGAGTACTCGAAACAGCGCAACAGGGCACACAGGTCTCGCATGGAGGCCCAGTCATTGGTGGTGAAGTGGTGCTGTTCTGTAGTGCGACTGACCCGTGCGTGCTGCAGCTGAAACTCCACTATGGCCTGCTGCTGCTCGCACAGTCTGTCCAGCATGTGCAAGGTGGAGTTCCACCTGGTGGGCACGTCGCATATGAGGCGGTGAGCGGGAAGGCCGAAGTTACGCTGTAGCGCAGACAGGCGAGCAGCGGCAGGATGTGAACGCCGGAAGCGCGAACAGACGGCCCGCACTTTATGCAGCAGCTCTGACATGTCGGGGTAGTTGTGAATGAACTTCTGCACCACCAAATTCAGCACATGCGCCAAGCAAGGGATGTGCGTCAAATTGGCTAGTCCCAGAGCTGCAACGAGATTTCGCCCATTATCACACACCACCAGGCCGGGCTTGAGGCTCACCGGCAGCAACCACTCGTCGGTCTGTTGTTCAATACCCCGCCACAACTCCTGTGCGGTGTGGGGCCTGTCCCCCAAACATATGAGTTTCAGAATGGCCTGCTGACGTTTACCCCGGGCTGTGCTGAAGTTGGTGGTGAAGGTGTGTGGCTGACTGGATGAGCAGGTGGAAGAAGAGGAGGAGGAAGCCGAGAAGGAGGAGGTGGCAACAGGAGGCAAAGAATGTTGCCCTGCGATCCTTGGCGGCGGCAGGACGTGCGCCAAACAGCTCTCCGCCTGGGGCCCAGCTGCCACTACATTTACCCAGTGTGCAGTTAGGGAGATATAGCGTCCCTGGCCGTGCTTACTGGTCCACGTATCTGTGGTTAGGTGGACCTTGCTACAGATGGCGTTGCGCAGTGCACACTTGATTTTATCGGATACTTGGTTGTGCAGGGAAGGCACGGCTCTCTTGGAGAAGTAGTGCCGGCTGGGAACAACATACTGTGGGACAGCAAGCGACATGAGCTGTTTGAAGCTGTCTGTGTCCACCAGCCTAAATGACAGCATTTCATAGGCCAGTAGTTTAGAAATGCTGGCATTCAGGGCCAGGGATCGAGGGTGGCTAGGTGGGAATTTACGCTTTCTATCAAATGTTTGTGAGATGGAGAGCTGAACGCTGGCGTGTGACATGGTTGAGACGCTTGGTGACGGAGGTGGTGGTGGTGGTGTTGGTGGTACATCCCCTGTTTGCTGGGCGGCAGGTGCCAACGTTCCTCCAGAGGCGGAGGAAGAGGCCGAGGCGGCAGCAGCAGAATAGGCCGAGGCGGCAGCAGCAGAAGAGGTAGCAGGGGGAGCCTGAGTGACTTCCTTGGTTTTAAGGTGTTTACTCCACTGCAGTTCATGCTTTGCATGCAGGTGCCTGGTCATGCAGGTTGTGCTCAGGTTCAGAACGTTAATGCCTCGCTTCAGGCTCTGATGGCACAGCGTGCAAACCACTCGGGTCTTGTCGTCAGCACATTGTTTGAAGAAGTGCCATGCCAGGGAACTCCTTGAAGCTGCCTTTGGGGTGCTCGGTCCCAGATGGCGGCGGTCAGTAGCAGGCGGAGTCTCTTGGCGGCGGGTGTTCTGCTTTTGCCCACTGCTCCCTCTTTTGCTACGCTGTTGGCTCGGTCTCACCACTGCCTCTTCCTCCGAACTGTGAAAGTCAGTGGCACGACCTTCATTCCATGTGGGGTCTAGGACCTCATCGTCCCCTGCATCGTCTTCCACCCAGTCTTGATCCCTGACCTCCTGTTCAGTCTGCACACTGCAGAAAGACGCAGCAGTTGGCACCTGTGTTTCGTCATCATCAGAGACATGCTGAGGTGGTATTCCCATGTCCTCATCATCAGGAAACATAAGTCGTTGTGCGTCAGTGCATTCTATGTCTTTCACCGCTGGGGAAGGGCTAGGTGGATGCCCTTGGGAAACCCTGCCAGCGGAGTCTTCAAACAGCATAAGAGACTGCTGCATAACTTGAGGCTGAGACAGTTTCCCTGGTATGCATGGGGGTGATGTGACAGACTGATGGGGTTGGTTTTCAGGCGCCATCTGTGCGCTTTCTGCAGAAGACTGGGTGGGAGATAATGTGAACGTGCTGGATCCACTGTCGGCCACCCAATTGACTAATGCCTGTACCTGCTCAGGCCTTACCATCCTTAGAACGGCATTGGGCCCCACCATATATCGCTGTAAATTCTGGCGGCTACTGGGACCTGAGGTAGTTGGTACACTAGGACGTGTGGATGTGGCAGAACGGCCACGTCCTCTCCCAGCACCAGAGGGTCCACTAACACCACCACGACCATGTCCACGTCCGCGTCCCTTACTAGATGTTTTTCTCATTGTTATGGTTCACCACAACAACAAATATATTATTTGGCCCAATGTATTGTATTCAAATTCAGCGGGATATAAATTTGAGGCCTAGTATTTAGGCGCTGGGTGACCGGTATGGATTTAGTGACAGAATTAGACTTGGAAATGCACAGAAGCGGGTGTGTGTGAAGTTATTCTGAATGACCCAATGTGCACCTTGAATATTATATACCCTTTTTGGGATAGATTTCAAATAGCTCTGATATAGCAGGAACCACTAAATTATGAAATTGCTAAATTGGGAATTGTACTTCAACCCAGAACAAAAAATGTGCTTTGACGGGCACTAAATAACTTTCCCAGCTACAACAGGACAGCGGTAACGAGAGATTTAGAGGGATTTAAATTTGAGGCCTAGTATTTAGGCGCTGGGTGACAGGTATGGGTTTAGTGACAGAATTAGACTTGGAAATACACAGTAGCGGGTGTGTGTGAAGTTATTCTGAATGACCCAATGTGCACCTTCAATATTATATACCCTTTTTGGGATAGATTTCAAATAGCTCTGATATAGCAGGAACCACTAAATTATGAAATTGCTAAATTGGGAATTGTACTTCAACCCAGAACAAAAAATGTGCTTTGACGGACACTAAATATCTTGCCCAGCAACAACAGTACAGCGGTAACGAGAGATTTAGAGGGATTTAAATTTGAGGCCTAGTATTTAGGCGCTGGGTGACAGGTATGGGTTTAGTGACAGAATTAGACTTGGAAATACACAGTAGCGGGTGTGTGTGAAGTTATTCTGAATGACCCAATGTGCACCTTCAATATTATATACCCTTTTTGGGATAGATTTCAAATAGCTCTGATATAGCAGGAACCACTAAATTATGAAATTGCTAAATTGGGAATTGTACTTCAACCCAGAACAAAAAATGTGCTTTGACGGACACTAAATATCTTGCCCAGCAACAACAGTACAGCGGTGGGTAACGAGAGATTTAGAGGGATTTAAATTTGAGGCCTAGTATTTAGGCGCTGGGTGACAGGTATGGGTTTAGTGACAGAATTAGACTTGGAAATACACAGTAGCGGGTGTGTGTGAAGTTATTCTGAATGACCCAATGTGCACCTTCAATATTATATACCCTTTTTGGGATAGATTTCAAATAGCTCTGATATAGCAGGAACCACTAAATTATGAAATTGCTAAATTGGGAATTGTATTTCAACCCAGAACAAGAAATGTGCTTGAACGGACACTAAATAACTCGCCCAGCTACAGCACTAGGGACAGATTTAGCTGGATATAAATTTGAGGCCTAGTATTTAGGCGCTGGGTGACCGGTATGGATTTAGTGACAGAATTAGACTGGGATATGGCCAAAAAATAAACAGACTATTGCTGGTTAAATGCACTTGGTGTGACAGCTTCACCCTGATGTAGGCTTTAGCCAAAAAACAACCACACCATTGAGGGTTAAATGCACTTGGTGACAGGCGCAGCTTGCCCCTGATTTTGTATATGGCCAAAAAATGAACAGACTATTGCTGGTTAAATGCACTTGGTGTGACAGCTTCACCCTGATGTAGGCTTTAGCCAAAAAACAACCACACCATTGAGGGTTAAATGCACTTGGTGACGGGCGCAGCTTGCCCCTGATTTTGTATATGGCCAAAAAATGAACAGACTATTGCTGGATAAATGCACTTGGTGTGACAGCTTCACCCTGATGTAGGCTTTAGCCAAAAAACAACCACACCATTGAGGGTTAAATGCACTTGGTCGCAGCTTGTGCTGGCGCACCACAAGACACAAAATGGCCGCCGATCACCCCAGAAAAATGAGACTGACAAACGGTCTGTGCAGCCTAAAAACAGTGAGCAATTGAGGATCAGCAGCTCAATGATCCACAGCTGCAGATCGATCAGTTAATCAAGTCCTTTGGAGGAGTTAATCTGCCTAATCTCGCCCTACTGTCGCAGCTGCAACCTCTCCCTACGCTAATCAGAGCAGAGTGACGGGCGGCGCTATGTGACTCCAGCTTAAATAGAGGCTGGGTCACATGGTGCTCTGGCCAATCACAGCCATGCCAATAGTAGGCATGGCTGTGATGGCCTCTTGGGGCAAGTAGTATGACGCTTGTTGATTGGCTGCTTTGCAGCCTTTCAAAAAGCGCCAAGAAAGCGTCACAAAAGCGCGAAGAAAGCGACGAACACCGAACCCGAACCCGGACTTTTACGAAAATGTCCGGGTTCGGGTCCGTGTCACGGACACCCCAAAATTCGGTACGAACCCGAACTATACAGTTCGAGTTCGCTCATCCCTAGTCCATTGTCATATATTTAGGCCCCGGCACCCAGACAGAGGAGAGAGGTATCCATAACAGAGATTCAGGCTTCGGCTTCATGTCAGCAGAGAATTAGTCTTCATGTCATAGCAGAGAATCAGGCTTCACGTCAGCCAAAACTGGAACAGTCCATTGTCATATATTTAGGCCCCGGCACCCAGACAGAGTAGAGAGGTCCCATAATAGAGATTTAGGCTTCATGTCATAGCAGAGAATCATGCTTCACGTCACCCAAAACTGGAACAGTCCATTGTCATATATTTAGGCCCCGGCACCCAGACAGAGGAGAGAGGTCCCATAACAGAGATTCAGGCTTCATGCCAGCAGAGAATCAGTCTTCATGTCATAGCAGAGAATCAGGCTTCACGTCTGCCAAAACTGGAACAGTCCATTGTCATATATTTAGGCCCCGGCACCCAGACAGAGGAGAGAGGTCCCATAACAGAGATTCAGGCTTCATGTCAGCAGAGAATCAGTCTTCATGTCATAGCAGAGAATCAGGCTTCACGTCACCTAACACTGGAACAGTCCATTGTCATATATTTAGGCCCCGGCACCCAGACAGAGGAGAGAGTTCCCATAACAGAGATTCAGGCTTCATGTCAGCAGAGAATCAGTCTTCATGTCATAGCAGAGAATCATGCTTCACGTTACCCAAAACTGGAACAGTCCATTGTCATATATTTAGGCCCAGGCACCCAGACAGAGGAGAGAGGTCCCATAACTGAGATTCAGGCTTTATGTCAGCAGAGAATCAGTCTTCTTGTCATAGCAGAGAATCAGGCTTCACGTCAGCCAAAACTGGAACAGTCCAATGTCATATATTTAGGCCCCGGCACCCAGACAGAGGAAAGAGGTCCCATAACAGAGATTAAGGCTTCATATCATAGCAGAGAATCATGCTTCACGTAACCCAAAACTGGAACAGTCCATTGTCAGATATTTAGGCCCCGACACCCAGACAAAGGAGAGAGGTCCCATAACAGAGATTCAGGCTTCATGTCAGCAGAGAATCAGTCTTCATGTCATAGCAGATAATCAGGCTTCACATCACCCAACACTGGAACAGTCAATTGTCAAATATTTAGGCCCAGGCAACCAGACAGAGAAGAGTGGTCCCATAACAGAGATTCAGGCTTCATGTCAGCAGAGAATCAGTCTTCATGTCAGAGCAGAGAATCAGGCTTCACGTCACCCAAAACTGGAACAGTCCATTGTCATATATTTAGGCCCCGGCACCCAGACAGAGGAGAGAGGCCCCATAACAGAGATTCAGGCTTCATGTCAGCAGAGAATCAGTCTTCATGTCATAGCAGAGAATCAGGCTTCACGTCTGCCAAAACTGGAACAGTCCAATGGCATATATTTAGGCCCCGGCACCCAGACAGAGGAGAGAGGTCCCATAACAGAGATTAAGGCTTCGTGTCATAGCAGAGAATCATGCTTCACTTTACCCAAAACTGGAACAGTCCATTGTCAGATATTTTGGCCCGGCGCCCAGACAGAGGAGAGAGGTCCCATGACAGAGATTTAGGCTTCATGTCAGCAGAGAATCAGTCTTCATGTCATAGCAGAGAATCAGGCTTCACGTCACCCAACATAGGAACAGTCAATTGTCATATATTTAGGCCCAGGCACCCAGACAGAGGAGAGAGGTCCCATAACAGAGATTCAGGCTTCATGTCAGCAGAAAATCAGTCTTCATGTCATAGCAGAGAATCAGGCTTCACGTCACCCAACACTGGAACAGTCCATTGTCATATATTTAGGCCCCGGCACCCAGACAGAGGAGAGAGGTCCCATAACTGAGATTCAGGCTTTATGTCAGCAGAGAATCAGTCTTCATGTCATAGCAGAGAATCAGGCTTCACGTCAGCCAAAACTGGAACAGTCCAATGGCATATATTTAGGCCCCGGCACCCAGACAGAGGAGAGAGTTCAAATAACAGAGATTAAGGCTTCATGTCATAGCAGAGAATCATGCTTCACGTTACCCAAAACTGGAACAGTCCATTGTCAGATATTTAGGCCCCGGCACCCAGACAGAGGAAAGAGTTCCCATAACAGAGATTCAGGCTTCATGTCAGCAGAGAATCAGTCTTCATGTCATAGCAGAGAATCAGGCTTCACGTCAGCCAACACTGGAACAATCCATTGTCAGATATTTAGGCCCCGGGACCCAGACAGAGGAGAGAGGCCCCATTACAGAGATTCAGGCTTCATGTCAGCAGAGAATCAGTTTTCATGTCATAGCAGAGAATCAGGCTTCACGTCAGCCAAAACTGGAACAGTCCATTGTCATATATTTAGGCCCCGGCACCCAGACAGAGGAGAGAGGTCCCATAACTGAGATTCAGGCTTTATGTCAGCAGAGAATCAGTCTTCTTGTCATAGCAGAGAATCAGGCTTCACGTCAGCCAAAACTGGAACAGTCCAATGTCATATATTTAGGCCCCGGCACCCAGACAGAGGAAAGAGGTCCCATAACAGAGATTAAGGCTTCATATCATAGCAGAGAATCATGCTTCACGTAACCCAAAACTGGAACAGTCCATTGTCAGATATTTAGGCCCCGACACCCAGACAAAGGAGAGAGGTCCCATAACAGAGATTCAGGCTTCATGTCAGCAGAGAATCAGTCTTCATGTCATAGCAGATAATCAGGCTTCACATCACCCAACACTGGAACAGTCAATTGTCAAATATTTAGGCCCAGGCACCCAGACAGAGGAGAGTGGTCCCATAACAGAGATTCAGGCTTCATGTCAGCAGAGAATCAGTCTTCATGTCAGAGCAGAGAATCAGGCTTCACGTCACCTAACACTGGAACAGTCCATTGTCATATATTTAGGCCCCGGCACCCAGACAGAGGAGAGAGGCCCCATAACAGAGATTCAGGCTTCATGTCAGCAGAGAATCAGTCTTCATGTCATAGCAGAGAATCAGGCTTCACGTCTGCCAAAACTGGAACAGTCCAATGGCATATATTTAGGCCCCGGCACCCAGACAGAGGAGAGAGGTCCCATAACAGAGATTAAGGCTTCGTGTCATAGCAGAGAATCATGCTTCACTTTACCCAAAACTGGAACAGTCCATTGTCAGATATTTTGGCCCGGCGCCCAGACAGAGGAGAGAGGTCCCATGACAGAGATTTAGGCTTCATGTCAGCAGAGAATCAGTCTTCATGTCATAGCAGAGAATCAGGCTTCACGTCACCCAACACAGGAACAGTCAATTGTCATATATTTAGGCCCAGGCACCCAGACAGAGGAGAGAGGTCCCATAACAGAGATTCAGGCTTCATGTCAGCAGAAAATCAGTCTTCATGTCATAGCAGAGAATCAGGCTTCACGTCACCCAACACTGGAACAGTCCATTGTCATATATTTAGGCCCCGGCACCCAGACAGAGGAGAGAGGTCCCATAACTGAGATTCAGGCTTTATGTCAGCAGAGAATCAGTCTTCATGTCATAGCAGAGAATCAGGCTTCACGTCAGCCAAAACTGGAACAGTCCATTGTCAGATATTTAGGCCCCGGCACCCAGACAGAGGAGAGAGGTCCCATAACAGAGATTAAGGCTTCATGTCATAGCAGAGAATCATGCTTCACGTCACCCAAAACTGGAACAGTCCATTGTCAGATATTTAGGCCCCGGCACCCAGACAGAGGAGAGAGGTCCCATAACAGAGAATCTGTCTTCATGTCAGCAGAGAATCAGTCTTCATGTGATAGCAGAGAATTAGGCTTCATGTCAGCCAAAACTGGAACAGTCCATTGTCATATATTTAGGCCCACGGCACCCAGACAGAGGAGAGAGGTCCCATAACACAGATTTAGGCTTCATGTCATAGCAGAGAATCATGCTTCACGTCACCCAACACTGGAACAGTCCATTGTCATATATTTAGGCCCCGGCACCCAGACAGAGTAGAGATGTCCCATAACAGAGATTCAGGCTTCATGTCATAGCAGAGAATCATGCTTCACGTCACCCAAAACTGGAACAGTCCATTGTCAGATATTTAGGCCCCGGCACTCAGACAGAGGAGAGAGGTCCCATAACAGAGATTCAGGCTTCATGTCAGCAGAGAATCAGTCTTCATGTCATAGCAGAGAATCAGGCTTCACGTCACCCAACACTGGAACAGTCCATTGTCATATATTTAGGCCCCGGCACCCAGACAGAGGAGAGAGGCCCCATAACAGAGATTCAGGCTTCATGTCAGCAGAGAATCAGTCTTCATGTAATAGCAGAGAATCAGGCTTCACGTCAGCCAAAACTGGAACAGTCCAATGGCATATATTTAGGCCCCGGCACCCAGACAGAGGAGAGAGGTCCCATATCAGAGATTAAGGCTTCATGTCATAGCAGAGAATCATGCTTCACTTTACCCAAAACTGGAACAGTCCATTGTCAGATATTTAGGCCCCGGCACCCAGACAGAGGAGAGAGGCCCCATAACAGAGATTCAGGCTTCATGTCAGCAGAGAATCAGTCTTCATGTCATAGCAGAGAATCAGGCTTCACGTCTGCCAAAACTGGAACAGTCCAATGGCATATATTTAGGCCCCGGCACCCAGACAGAGGAGAGAGGTCCCATAACAGAGATTAAGGCTTCGTGTCATAGCAGAGAATCATGCTTCACTTTACCCAAAACTGGAACAGTCCATTGTCAGATATTTTGGCCCGGCGCCCAGACAGAGGAGAGAGGTCCCATGACAGAGATTTAGGCTTCATGTCAGCAGAGAATCAGTCTTCATGTCATAGCAGAGAATCAGGCTTCACGTCACCCAACACAGGAACAGTCAATTGTTATATATTTAGGCCCAGGCACCCAGACAGAGGAGAGAGGTCCCATAACAGAGATTCAGGCTTCATGTCAGCAGAAAATCAGTCTTCATGTCATAGCAGAGAATCAGGCTTCACGTCACCCAACACTGGAACAGTCCATTGTCATATATTTAGGCCCCGGCACCCAGACAGAGGAGAGAGGTCCCATAACTGAGATTCAGGCTTTATGTCAGCAGAGAATCAGTCTTCATGTCATAGCAGAGAATCAGGCTTCACGTCAGCCAAAACTGGAACAGTCCAATGGCATATATTTAGGCCCCGGCACCCAGACAGAGGAGAGAGTTCAAATAACAGAGATTAAGGCTTCATGTCATAGCAGAGAATCATGCTTCACGTTACCCAAAACTGGAACAGTCCATTGTCAGATATTTAGGCCCCGGCACCCAGACAGAGGAAAGAGTTCCCATAACAGAGATTCAGGCTTCATGTCAGCAGAGAATCAGTCTTCATGTCATAGCAGAGAATCAGGCTTCACGTCAGCCAACACTGGAACAATCCATTGTCAGATATTTAGGCCCCGGGACCCAGACAGAGGAGAGAGGCCCCATTACAGAGATTCAGGCTTCATGTCAGCAGAGAATCAGTTTTCATGTCATAGCAGAGAATCAGGCTTCACGTCAGCCAAAACTGGAACAGTCCATTGTCATATATTTAGGCCCCGGCACCCAGACAGAGGAGAGAGGTCCCATAACTGAGATTCAGGCTTTATGTCAGCAGAGAATCAGTCTTCTTGTCATAGCAGAGAATCAGGCTTCACGTCAGCCAAAACTGGAACAGTCCAATGTCATATATTTAGGCCCCGGCACCCAGACAGAGGAAAGAGGTCCCATAACAGAGATTAAGGCTTCATATCATAGCAGAGAATCATGCTTCACGTAACCCAAAACTGGAACAGTCCATTGTCAGATATTTAGGCCCCGACACCCAGACAAAGGAGAGAGGTCCCATAACAGAGATTCAGGCTTCATGTCAGCAGAGAATCAGTCTTCATGTCATAGCAGATAATCAGGCTTCACATCACCCAACACTGGAACAGTCAATTGTCAAATATTTAGGCCCAGGCACCCAGACAGAGGAGAGTGGTCCCATAACAGAGATTCAGGCTTCATGTCAGCAGAGAATCAGTCTTCATGTCAGAGCAGAGAATCAGGCTTCACGTCACCTAACACTGGAACAGTCCATTGTCATATATTTAGGCCCCGGCACCCAGACAGAGGAGAGAGGCCCCATAACAGAGATTCAGGCTTCATGTCAGCAGAGAATCAGTCTTCATGTCATAGCAGAGAATCAGGCTTCACGTCTGCCAAAACTGGAACAGTCCAATGGCATATATTTAGGCCCCGGCACCCAGACAGAGGAGAGAGGTCCCATAACAGAGATTAAGGCTTCGTGTCATAGCAGAGAATCATGCTTCACTTTACCCAAAACTGGAACAGTCCATTGTCAGATATTTTGGCCCGGCGCCCAGACAGAGGAGAGAGGTCCCATGACAGAGATTTAGGCTTCATGTCAGCAGAGAATCAGTCTTCATGTCATAGCAGAGAATCAGGCTTCACGTCACCCAACACAGGAACAGTCAATTGTCATATATTTAGGCCCAGGCACCCAGACAGAGGAGAGAGGTCCCATAACAGAGATTCAGGCTTCATGTCAGCAGAAAATCAGTCTTCATGTCATAGCAGAGAATCAGGCTTCACGTCACCCAACACTGGAACAGTCCATTGTCATATATTTAGGCCCCGGCACCCAGACAGAGGAGAGAGGTCCCATAACTGAGATTCAGGCTTTATGTCAGCAGAGAATCAGTCTTCATGTCATAGCAGAGAATCAGGCTTCACGTCAGCCAAAACTGGAACAGTCCATTGTCAGATATTTAGGCCCCGGCACCCAGACAGAGGAGAGAGGTCCCATAACAGAGATTAAGGCTTCATGTCATAGCAGAGAATCATGCTTCACGTCACCCAAAACTGGAACAGTCCATTGTCAGATATTTAGGCCCCGGCACCCAGACAGAGGAGAGAGGTCCCATAACAGAGAATCTGTCTTCATGTCAGCAGAGAATCAGTCTTCATGTGATAGCAGAGAATTAGGCTTCATGTCAGCCAAAACTGGAACAGTCCATTGTCATATATTTAGGCCCACGGCACCCAGACAGAGGAGAGAGGTCCCATAACACAGATTTAGGCTTCATGTCATAGCAGAGAATCATGCTTCACGTCACCCAACACTGGAACAGTCCATTGTCATATATTTAGGCCCCGGCACCCAGACAGAGTAGAGATGTCCCATAACAGAGATTCAGGCTTCATGTCATAGCAGAGAATCATGCTTCACGTCACCCAAAACTGGAACAGTCCATTGTCAGATATTTAGGCCCCGGCACTCAGACAGAGGAGAGAGGTCCCATAACAGAGATTCAGGCTTCATGTCAGCAGAGAATCAGTCTTCATGTCATAGCAGAGAATCAGGCTTCACGTCACCCAACACTGGAACAGTCCATTGTCATATATTTAGGCCCCGGCACCCAGACAGAGGAGAGAGGCCCCATAACAGAGATTCAGGCTTCATGTCAGCAGAGAATCAGTCTTCATGTAATAGCAGAGAATCAGGCTTCACGTCAGCCAAAACTGGAACAGTCCAATGGCATATATTTAGGCCCCGGCACCCAGACAGAGGAGAGAGGTCCCATATCAGAGATTAAGGCTTCATGTCATAGCAGAGAATCATGCTTCACTTTACCCAAAACTGGAACAGTCCATTGTCAGATATTTAGGCCCCGGCACCCAGACAGAGGAGAGAGGTCCCATAACAGAGATTTAGGCTTCATGTCAGCAGAGAATCAATCTTCATGTCATAGCAGAGAATCCGGCTTCACGTCACCCAACACTGGAACAGTTCATTGTCATATATTTAGGCCCCGGCACCCAGACAGAGGAGAGAGGTCCCAAAGCAGAGAATAAGGCATGTGCGTGTCTGTTTCCTGCAGCTGAGGTAGAAGTGTGTGTGCAGCAGCTCCTGGCAACTTCCACCTCGTTAAGACCCCAGGGAGATTTTTCATCACCTTTATCCCCTGGGAGGGTCCAGGCTTGTGGGGAGGTTTTCCACCTTTCTCCCAATCCCAGGCCCTGCCTCTCCCTAGTTTGCTTGTAAGGGCCTGGGCCATGCGCTCAGGCAAGGCCCAGTATCCTGCTTCCCAGGGTAGGCCGGCGGGGAGTAGGGGAGGTGAGTTACCGGCCTCTGCTACATCTCCCGCCCTGGGGGTCAGAAGATCCAGCAGGGGTCATGTGGATGTGTCCCCTGTGGCCCCCAGGGGTGATGCTGTGAAGACCACCAGCCAGTCCTGGAGGGTGGACAGTAACCCTCCAAGAGGCAAGTGGAGAGGCGAGTGGAGTGCTCCTGGAGGTGGGCTGGGAGCCGTGGAAGCTGACTGGGGAAACATGAGGCCTCAGGAGGCAGTCACCACATACAGCTCCCGTATCATGGCCTACCTCCGTGAGTATGAAGAAACTGGTAAGCTGCTAAAACGACTCAGAAATGAGTTAAAGCAAGAAAGAGTCAAGGCAAATAAAGCCTCCAAGATTAAGAGGCCAGAGATTTCGGCCAGGATTAAAAACCTAAAAGAAGAGATACAACTACAAGAGGCAAGAAGGATGGTTATCCTGAAGAGTAGTGGTCCCTTTCAAGAGAAGCTAAAGAACGAGGAAAGGTTCTCTGAGATGACCCATGCAAGGCACTCCTGGGAGGAAGAGCCAAAAGAAGACCTGGGGGAGCAGAGTTTGGAAGCAAGCCTGCGAGCGGGGCAGAGGTGCCAGCGAACGAGTCTGCCCCCCGCGAGTTCGGAGGAGGACTACAGCGAGAGTAACCCAGACGGACAGCTGATGGAGGAGTCCCCAAGAATCCGTGAGGAAGGGTTCGTTTTTGGCGACGATCTGTTGGAGGAGGATCCAATAGGCAGAAGTCATAACAAAGCAAAGAAGACTTCACTAGAGGTGAGATATGTGTATGTGCCTCACCAGCTGTGTTCCCGGCCGACTGCAGGGTCGACTCGGGACGCAGCGCTCACTAACCCCCCCTAGCACGGTCTCTGTAGTGGTACCGGAGCGCGGGAGTGGGGAGAGGAAAGGAGCTAAGATGGCGTCGAGCGCCGTCCTCCCTTGCGGTAGCAAGGGTGGCGAAGAGAGGGAGGAGCTAGACAGGAAGGTTTCGGCAGAGAAGGGGGGGCGTGGCCGAGCGTCAGGTGTCCCCGCCTGCCGCCGCGTCCACGGTAGCGCTGGGTAAGTGCACAGTGGAAGTGCAGCGGTATGGGGGGGTGCCATCGCCCCCCCTGTTGCAGTTTATATCGGGTCCCCTGCTTTGTCTGCCCTTGGTGGCTCCGCTGCGCCTGTGTTGGGGGCAGCGGGGGCACCTGTGGACACGCCCATAGGAATGTCTGTGGGCGAGGGTGGGCGGAGTGGGATCCCGGTGGCTGGAGTGTGTGTGGCTGGGTGCAGTGGTGCCACAAGCCGGCTGCAGACAGCAGGAGGGAAAAGTCCAGCAAGACACAACAGACAGGACAATAAAGGAAAAGGGAAAGCAATGAAACCTGCCAAAAAGCCTGGGAAAAAACTGGCCACAGCATATAAAGTTTTTAGGGCGGTGGACTCTGCTGCATCCCCTCAATCCTCCCCAGGTACAGGGGGGGTGATGAGGATTGTAACAGAGGCGCAAATACACCTGCCAGCCAATGAGGCCGAGGATACAGCCGCAAAAGCTGTGAGGCTAAGGCCGTGCTGCCAATCGCACCAGCGGTTCCTACTATCCCCACTGGTATGTGTGGGGGGGGACAATGAAATAGTGATGGCCACCGCAGAGGTGGGTCCCCTGGGTGAAAGTGATAAAAGTATTGAGATGTTTAATGTTGGGGCTGTTGTCCCGGATCCTGGCGAGGTCCCCCCGTGTGGCCCCCTCAGGGGGGTCCGGCGTGACAGTTGTAACAGGTGGGGGGGGAGCCGGTTCTGCTGCCCCTCCTGCGTCCGTGGCGCCTGGCAGAAGTTATGCCAGTGTGGCTGCGGCCGTGGGGGGGGGGGGGGGGCTGGCCTCTTTGGCTTCCTCACTCTCAGGGTCTGGTAATGGTGACTTGCAGCGGCGACTGCTGGAGGCCCTCAAAAAGGGGGAGAGCTCCTTTTCCGTAGAGGGGAAGAAGGTGGAATTTTCATTCTGGTTCAACAGACATGGCGTTCGGGCCTTCCAAGAACAGAACGGGGGCAAGACCACCTGGTCTTCACCCACAACCGGCCCTGGAGCCAGACGGAATGTGGTCTGTCTCAAGTGGAGTAGCAATGAAGCTTGCCCTACTAGGAAGAGGGTAGTGGAGCTCCTGCTTGGGATGGGTTTTAAGGCAACCGACATCTTTGCCTTGATCCATCCTTTTGGATCCAAGGAGTTTGACATCAGCTTTGTCCGGCCGGAGGGGCTTGAGCTCTTCTGGTCCGGATATGAGCTGGTGAAGAACATGCCGGACTGGCGTGGTTTCGTTGCAAAAGCGATAACCCGCCAGAGTGAGGTCAAGAGAGTGACCGTTCTGACCCGTAATGAGTCGCTCTCTTGTATTGACATCATGACCTGGCTGGGTAGGTACGGAGAGGTCCAGGGAATACCAGCTAAAAACCTGGACGAGTTTGTCATTTGGTTGGGTGCCTGGACATTTAATATCAAGCCTAAGCGTCTGGGCAGTGCAGTTTCCCACATTCCATCATCTGCCTTTATTGGCCGAGACAGGATCTTGGTTTTCTACAGGGGGCAGCCTAAGCTCTGTCACAAGTGTGGCAGCCCCACACACTCAGCGCCAGCTGCCAAGTGCAGAAGTGCGTGTTGTGTGGGGGGACAGGTCATCTAGCTGCATCTTGTGAGGAGATTAGATGCAACCTGTGTGGGGAGCTCAGGCACCCTTTCAGTAGCTGTCCTCTCTCTGAGGCCAATGTGGCCCGAGCTCATGCAGTAGCGGGCCGGGAGGTCCCTTCGGCTGAGGCGGGTGCTGGCAAAGGCAGTGGAGTTAAGGGGTCAGTGAGGAACCAGAACAACCCGTCCCGGCAGATGCGGAGAGAGAGGCGTCAGGCGGAGAGGGAGGGGGAAGAACCCCGTCCTGTGGTGATGCCCTCTCCTTCCCAAACGACTGCCCCTCTTGAATCCGAGACCCTAGGGGGCAGCGAGCTGGAGGAGGAGATTGAGAGACTGGATCAGGCCAAAGAGACTCTGTCCTCGCACTACGAAAGTTCTGCAGAGGGTAGTGGGGCAGAGTCCCAAAGTAGACGGAAACGGCGTACTAAAAAAAGATCTAGCCCGACCAAAATTGCCAGGGAAGGTGTAACCGGCTCCCCTCTGGAGCTCTCCAACCAGTACCTCATCTTGGATGAGACCTCTGCCTCCTCTGCTGAGGAGGGGGATGAAGGTGGGGGGCCGGGGGCGAAGGAGGGGGAGCCTTCAGGGGGCCCCACGCCCCCTTCTGGTGGGGATGCAAGGTCCTCAGGAGGGGTGGCAAAACCGGGCCCTGAGACTGAGAAAGCCAGGAGTGGTGCGCAGAGGGAGGTGGTGGTGGCAGAGATGGATACCACTATCTCCCTCAAGAGAGGTCGTGCTGCTCTAGAAGGCAGCCCCGGGAGGGGGGAGAAGGATGGGAAGAAGGCCGTCTAATTTAATTACTCTTTATGGCGGTACCCGCTCTGCTGACTCTGGCGACCATTAATGTCGCCAGCATTAAGTCGGATGCGGCTCGTTTCACAGCCTTTGATTTTCTCAGCTGTGTTGAAGCTGACATTTTGTTTTTGCAAGAGACCAGGCTGCCAGATTTGGCAGCAATTTATAAAGCCAAGAGGGAGTGGAGACCAGGGCCCTCCTACTGGTCTCTTGCGGCTGAGCCGTATAGCGGAGTGGCGGTCTTTTTACCGCACCGGTAGAATGCCGACAAGTAATTGAATTAGAAATGGGGAGGTGTTTGATCTTGGACGTCCTCATGAAGGGACAGGAACTGCGCCTGATCAATATCTACTGGCCCCAGTCCAGGTGGGACAGGAAATGTCTCTTTATGAGGATTAAGCCTTTCCTTTTTACAAGCCGGCAGGTGGTTTTTGGTGGGGACTTTAATAATGTCACAAGGCCCCAAGACAGGGGAGGCACCAGAAACCAGCTGACTTATGATAGTATTTTTCTGAATAGAGTAGCTAGTGAGGCTCGTCTGGAGGATGTCCATATTAGGCATACCCCAGGCCACGGGGGTTTCACTTTCTATAGAGGTAAACAGATCAGGTCTAGAATAGATAGGTTTTTTTTGAAGGAAGAGGCAACCTTTTCGCCCTTAAGGGTTGTGGAGGTGGAATTCTCCGATCACTGTTTGATTATGTTTTCTCAGAATATTTCAGAATCCCTCCAAATGGGAAGAGGTTATTGGAAGCGGAATTTGGGTTTCTTGGAGGAAGCAGAGGTGAGACAATCCTTTGAGGACTTCCTTCAGAGTCAGGTACCTTTACTGGATCTCTGTGACACTAAGTCAGAGTGGTGGGAGATATTCAAAGATCGAGCTGCAAAGTTCTTCCGCCGGCTCTCGAGCCTCAGGTCCCTGGACAGGTACCGCCTGTATCAGGGTCTGAGGAAGAAACTCGAGCATCTGGTCTCGACTGGTGGTAGCCGCGAGGATATCTCCAGGGTGAACTCTTTGCTCAAGAATTGCCAGTATGATAGGCACACATCTTTCGTTTTTGAGAGGGACTTCGGGAGGTACCGCTAACCCGACCCCTACAGAAATTGTAAGATGTCAGTGAAGAGTAAGTTAATAACAGGACTGGTCGATAGTACGGGATCTCTGAGCAGGTCCAGATCAGGGATCCTGGAAGTCGTTAGATCCTTTTACTCGTGCCTCTTGGGGAGGAGGGATCTGGATCGGGACAGGATGTCGGCTTTCCTGGCTGAAATCATCCCTGAGTCAGGAGCTCACCTCTCTTTTGACGGTTTGGTAGAAGAGATCAGGAAGGAGGAAGTTATCCTGGCGGTGGAAGGGTTAGCTCTGAAGAAGTCGCCAGGCCCGGATGGCTTAACATCCGAGTTTTATAAGACCTTTAAGGACTCTTTATGTTCCCTCTTGACTGAGGTATTCAATGAGTGTTTATCCTCGGGCACTCTGCCTCGGTCAGCTCTGATCCTTCTATCAAAGGGTAAAGATCCGAGCCATATTGAGAACTGGCGTCCCATAGCACTTCTTAATACAGACAGAAAGATTCTGGCCAAGATACTTTTTAATAGGCTGGTAAAATTTGCACCGCAACTCCTTTCGGTGGCTCAGCATTGCTCGGTTCCAGGCCGCAGCACTTTTAGTGCTGTACTCGGTGTCCGAGAAGCAGTGGAACAGAGTAGAGCAGGCTACTGGAGGGGGTACATGCTGTCCTTAGATCAAGCAAAGGCGTTTGATCGGGTGAACCATGAGTACCTCTGGTCGGTCCTTCTGAAGTATTGCCTGCAGGGGGGGGGGTTGTCGATTGATTAAATATCTTGTATGCAGGGGCAAAGAGTTTCCCGCTAGTCAACGGTTGGTCTGGCTGCTCTTTTGAGGTTGGGTCTGGCATCCGCCAGTGTTGTCCTTTGAGCCCGCTTTTATACGTGTAAGCGATTGATCCCTTTCTTAAGCGGATCGATCGTGGACCGTTGGCGGGAGACGGGATGGATCGGGCGGCACCGGAAGCCACTCTGAGGGTAGTAGCGTACGCTAATGATGTCACCATTTTCATATCCTCGAGAGGGGAGGCGGAGTACGTGATGTCTGAAGTGGATCGCTACTCGGAGGCATCCGGGTCCATTATCAATCGGGATAAGTGTGAGAGTCTCTGGCTGGGAGGGGGTGATCCAGTTTTTGATCTCCCGGACACCCTCCCAGGGCCCAAGTCGTCAGCCAAAGTCCTAGGCATCCATTTTGGCCATGGGGATTATCCCACTCAGGGAAAGGGTAAACCTGATCAAGGCCTACTTACTCCCTTTGCTTATCTATTTGGGTAGCGTGTGTATCTTGCCAGAGCCTCTCTGGACTCGGGTTTATAGTCTGTTCTTCCAGCTCTTATGGGGGAATAGACTGAACCTGATCAAGAGAGAAGTGACTTACCGCACGAGGAGACTAGGGGGGTTATCTATGGTCAACCCCATGGTGTTTCTTGTAAACACCTTTGTTAAAGCGAATCTGGCGAACCTCTGGATGGAGAGGGCTTCTCCGTGGGTAGTCTCCTGCGGGGGTGGTTTCGGCCTTTCTTCAAGGAATGGTAGACAGGAGGGCAAGTGAAGGACTTACGTATGCCTCACGGATATCTTCCGACTTACGTCACCCTGATTCTGAAGGTGATCCGCCGGTGGGGTTTGGAGGTGAGGGAGATCAGGACTCTGTCAAGGAGGTCCCTTGACGAGAGGGTCTTGTTGTCCCACTTCCAGAAGCCCCTGGCCCTCAGGGATTGCCCAAGCCGGGATCTAGACAAGGGGTTACAGTTGCAAAATTTTGCAAGGATCCCCTTGAAGTTTTGGGACTTGGCTTGGCGCTGCTTTCACGGGAGGCTGTATGTGAGGGACAACTTGAAGTACAGGAACTCTGATGAAAGGGGTTGTCCCCGGGAGGAGTGTGGCTCCATACTGGAAAGTATGGATCACTTCCTGCTTCAGTGTCCCTTGAATACAGAGGTATACCAACGGGTGGGAGCTTCCATTGGCTGGCCTAGGCTAGCCAGCCTCTCCTACGCGGAGTGGGCTTATGGAGTGCTCAGAGACATTGGTAGATGGACCTGTGCACATGTTTTTTTGTCAGTATAGTGGTTAGGTTCTACACGTGGAATGCACGGTGCTTAGTTTCAACGCAGCAGAAAGTCCTCCCAGTGGACAAGGTATCTAGGAACATTCTGGGTGACCTGGTGAAGGTGCGTTCTTTGGAGTATGAGAGACTGGGTACCAGTAGGGCCTCTCTCCTCTGGAGAGGCTTTGCTTTTAGCATACCCTAGCCTAGTCATATGTTTCCTGGTGGTGGGCTGATGCTTTCACCGTAGACTTTTGTTTTGTGGGATGTTGAGCTTTGAAGAAAGGCTTACAGAGACCGAGCTTGGGCCTTCGGGTAGTCTTATATATTAGAATATTTTGCAGTGTGTGTTAAATAGTTATGTTGTTTATGTTGTTTTTTAGGATAGAATGAGTTGGGGCTAGTTAGGTTGGATGAGTGAGGGAAGGGGTCTTTTATTTGTGCTTTTAAGTGTTTTATGTGTGTATTGAAGTGGGAGGCCTGCATCTAGCCCTGGACTATGCGGACATGGGTGGACATGGGGCGAGGGGCTAGATGTAGGTGGTGGAGGAAGGGCTGGCCTCGGACTATGCGGACAGGAGAGAGACGTGAGGCGGAGGTCAGCCTTGGGTGATGGGTGAAGGGTGATGGAGTAGGTCGTGTGGGTTAGTGCTAGATTAGGGAGGTGAGGTTTGTTTTGCTTTATGTGTTATATTAGTAAAAAGGTAATATAAATAAATAAATAAATAAATATAAATAAATTGGTGATGGGAAAAAAAAAAAATAATTGGTTTGTTTTGTATTATTATTATTATTATTATTGTTATTGTTTTATTAGTCTTATTTGCGTTTTTGTTTTATTGACAAGTAGTCATGTTTTTCCTTTTCGGTTTTACAGCTGAATCGGCTAAGTAAGTTTCATTTCTTTTTTAGCATTTGTATATAGTTTATCCCCTTTGGGACACTTTCAACATTTCCCATAATGTAATATCTCCTGGAGCCTTCTTATCCGTAACCTGTGCTTGCACCCTGTGTTCCTGAACTACCTGAGATCTTCTTTGTCTGGATAGTAGAAGGGGAAGAGGCGGTCAGAATCGGTCCAAAGGTGTACTATGTGTCTGATTCAGACGCCTCTGGCTGTACCACGATGTAGGCAAATGAGGTAGGCTTCCTTATTTTGTAACTCAGTAGTTTATACACAAGTGCTCAAGGTCATAACGACGTCAGAACAACTCATAAAACACAGTGTATCAAAATCTCATCAATTACTGTGGGGTTCTTACTTGCCTGCCCTCAAAGGTGCCTCAACTGCTGCCGCACCCCTTCCTCAGACAGATGACAAGAGGCTACACCAGGGGACACAGTATGGGCAAGATTACTCTGTTTTATTACCTCATATCACGGGTAGCAATTCCGGTGTCCGTTGGTGCGCCTCTCCTACGTCTGATCTCTGGGGTCATGGGAACAGGGGGGGTCCAACCTTCGAGCCCCACGCTGGGAGACAAAATGTTCTGGTTTTGATCAATGGTCAGGTAGGTTGATACACTTCTCCAAATTAGATGGATACGTGCATGTACGGCAAGAGAAATAACACTGACACTCTAGATAAGGTCAAAGCATAACTCTAATTTATTAGGTGGGGGCTTCACATTATATACCCTCCATATTAGTGGGAGGAGGGGGCTCACATGATTGGTCTTTTAGCAAGAAGGAATGTAAACGGGAAATAAGTTTAAGGCAGATGTATGATAGACTTAGAGGAATTCCTGACAGTTTCAAGTTTTTGCTGCAAATAGTTTCAATCATAGAATGCATACTGGGGGTTGTCTCTCTGCATACTGGGGGATGTCTCTCTGCATACTGGGGGTTGTCTCTCTGCATATTGGGGGTTGTCTCTCTGCATACTGGGGGATGTCTCTCTGCATACTGGGGGTTGTCTCTCTGCATACTGGGGGTTGTCTCTCGGACATACACCATTTTGTAAGTGACAAGCAAGTGTCCATTATATTTCATAACAGTAGAAGGTAAAGGTAATATGAAAACAACAAGAGTCTCTTACCTTCCCATCTACTTTCAGTTTCTCCACTTTTTTTTCCAGCCCAGATTTTAGGGGTTTCATACATTCCCTGATTTTTCTCTTTGCAATTGATAATATTAACCAGGATCCTGACATTTTACCCAATATTACCCTGGGATACCACATATATGATTCATGCTTAGATCGGAGGTTGGCTGTAAAGCATGTATTACATCTTCTGTCTGGCCCGGATACGCTGATACCTAATTACTCTTGTACAGGCCATGGCCAGCTGGCTGGTATCATTGGAGATCACCACTCATCCACCACTATTCCCGCAGCACAGATCCTTGGAATATATGGACATCCTCAGGTAATGGATACTGTTTGGATAATATTTGGAGATATGCATGAATGAAAACTTAGGAAAAAGGGACTTGTCATTCATAGCTACCGATCACACTGATATTTATATTACAAAAGGCCTCTGAAGAATGACAGGTGGAATCTGATTCGCTGCCATCGATAGCTACTCAAAACTTCGATTGGACCAGTTTTGATGCATTTTCCCAATTTCTTTTTGTAACTAACAAATTATTCTGTAAGAGGAGGGAGGAGCGAACCTCTGTCTTAGACGTTCGGGTTTGGGTTACCGCTGAATTGCATTATTGATCCCGTAACCATGGACCATAACACAATTGTATTATGGCCGTGGTCACAGGATCCATAATGCACTTCAGCGGTAACCCGAATGCTAACTTTTAAAACAGACGTTCGCTCATCCCTATATAAGAGCAATATGGTTGAAAAAAAACACATTCATCATGTTCAACCTTGGGAAGGGATAATATAAGAAAGAGCGAGATAGAGACTAGTATACTATGCCAGGTTTCTGGGCAAAATATATACTTTAAAAGATTGTTTCTCACTATGAAGAACAGTTAGTAGGCATATAACATATGTAAACTATTCTCGGCCAGGAAACGTTCCTCCGGATTTCTGGGAATGGGTAATTGGTTGAACAGTATTTTACAAACCATTGATTTATTAAAACAGATGGACAATTTGGACTGTAGGGAGAAATTTATGTTAAGTTATGTGAGCCCTGAACACCTCTATGAAACATGAGACAACCATTGTAGCATGGTCCCGGAACAGAGTGGTGAAGTAGCAACACAAGAACGGAAAAATAATTGACCCCAAAACAGACTGGTAAGGCTGGAAACAGCATGAAAGTCACAATAGTGGCCGCGGAACAGAGCGGTAAGGGGGCAAACACATCAAGAGTCACAATAACAGCCCTGGAACTGAGTGGTGAGGGTGGAAACAGCATGAAGAGTGACAATAGAGGCCCCAAAACAGAGTAAAGAGGGTAACACAGCAGTGGCAGTAACAGCACAAGATGGTGGCAGATCACAGTAGGAGCAGATGGCAGTAGAAGAATCAGGTGAGGGCAACATCAGAATAGTAGCAGCAGAACGTGGCAAGAAGTAAATGGCCATATGTCACAATATTCCGGTGTGGCAGCACACTACAGTCAGACCATTACTGACAGAATGATCTAATCTGTTACATCAGGCACCGGTGTCTGGAAACCCTGGTTGTTCCAGGACTATTTCATCTTTATGAAGGTTAGTCTCTCAACATTTTGTGTTGAAAGGCGAGTTCTATTTAGGGTAATTATGCCACCCGCCGCACTAAACATCCGCTCTGATGCCACACTACTGTCTGGTCAGGAAAACCCAATTGCAGCCACAATTCAAGTTTGCCTGCGCATTTGTCCAGGTGATCTTGGATCTGGGGTGACAGAGTGCAGTCCAAGTAGGCCATTTGCTGGTTCAGGTTCTACTCCATGTTCTACTACTGCTGGGTGACTTCTTCATTAGGCGGCTGAAGAAAACTGTTCATCATAGACTCAAGAATTAAGTTGCTGCTGATGGAGTTGGTGCTGCTCCTGCCCTGCCCTCCCTTCCCCCCTCCAGCAGTCATGAAAATGGAGCATGAGCTCAGAGGGTCCCCCTGGTTAGACCATCATGAGATATAGGCATCGGCCAATCAACTACAAAGGATGTCTTAGTAGTAGTTGAGTTTTTCATACTTCTCAGAAGGTGTAAAAAAAAAGGCCCCCATTTTGGACCAGTAGCGAAGGTCTAACATTGTGGAGATCCATTAGTCATCCCTCTGCCAAACTGTGATAATGCGGCTGTCACTATACCAGCAACCCAGCATGCATCTGGCCATTTGCACAAGGAACTCCGAGGGGTTCCTTGCCTCCATCTCCACTGCATACTGCCACTGTCTGTCAGTGTCATCTGCATCGTCGTCCTCTAGCTCCTAATACTCCTCCTGCTCCTCTCCTGTCACTTGGGCAGACAAACCACCTAGTTCTGTATAGAATTCCTGGGCATTTATGTCTTCCTCCTCCTCTTCCTCCTCCAGTGCCATTTCAGCCTCCACAGGGCTCAGATGGCTATAAGATGTAGGCACAACCTCTTCTGCCCCTCACCAGTCAGATTTATCATAATCCTCTCCAGGATGTGAATGAGTAGAATGACATAATTTATCCCATAGTCCTGGCTACCGACAAATAAAGTTGCCTCCTCAGAGGGCCTGAGCAAATAGCAGTCGTCACACATGAGCGGCCACTGTCTAACATCAAAGTTACACCGGGGAGTAGTCCTGTCCATCTGCATCAAGAAATCGGTCACAGGTTTCCTCTGCTCATACAGTTGGTCCAACATGTGGAGCGTGGAGTTCCAACATGTGTAAGCATGGCATATGAGGCGATGTACGGGAACACAATTCTGCCTTTGCAGGTCAAGGAGGGCGTGTTTTGCACGGTAAGAGTGGCTGAAGGGCATGCACAGTTTCCTTCACAATTTCAAGACATCTTGCAGTTGGGTGTAAGACTTCATGAATTGGTTGACAACCAGATTGAAGACATGCGCAATGCAGCACACATGGGTCAGCCCTCCCTGATGCAGGGCAGACAGAATGTTCTTCCCCTTATCAGTGACCATGGTTCCCATGTCCAGTTTGTAAGGAGAAAGGCAGTATTCAATTTCTCAGTTGATGATGCAGAGCAGTGCAGATATCCCACGATTACCACGTGGAGGTGGCATTGCAATTGGCTGCACAGCAAAGTTGTGCCTGAAACAGAAGCACATTTACCCAGTGGGCTGTTAAAGTCATATATTTTCCTTGATCATAGTTACAGCACCACACATCAGTGCTGGCATGAACTGTAGCAGATGCTGATAAGCTGAAGGACGGGCACAGCTTCTGCTTAATATATGTGTGCAAGGCTGGTACAGCTTTTTTAGAGAAATAATGACGGCTTGGTAGTCTCTATCTTGGGTGTGCACAAGCTATCAGATCTCTAAAATGTTCAGAATCCATGATATGAAAAGGGAGGGACTGCAAATTGGCCAGATGAACGTTCAGCTTCTGCGCCATTGGATGAGTGCACGCATACTGATGTCTCTTTGCAATCGCCTCGGTGATCGATTGTTTATGAAACAAGTGGCGAGAAGGAGGAGCATCTTGCTGATTTCTCCCAGGCCTGATGTCACCCTTATCCTCTGATGGTGATGATGACAATGCCCCCTTTTCACCTGACTCCCATGTGCAATTTGATACGTCATCATCCAATACTGTCTGATCGTCACTTATGTCACCTTATGTCACTTATGTCACCTTCACTTGAGATGATGCTGAAGAGCAAGTGAACCATTCAAGGACAGTTGGGTTGTTGGTCAGGATGACAGTGTCAACCCTGGCCTATTGCTGCGGCTGCTGCTATCACCACCCCTTCTGCTGTTACTTGTTCCAGCTACAGCAACATATTTGCCACTGTCTGTTCCTTTTGAGGCTGTAGGAAACGGTCTTTTGGCCGTAGTGTACAGTAACTGTATCAGTAATGTAAGATTATGTATGAATGGCGCAGCAGATGAACTAGATAAACCCGCCTATATATTAGACCGCCTGCTGACAATGAGTCTGATGCACAGTAAGGCTATGTTTAACAGAACAGATTAAGTATAAATGGCGCAGCATATGAACTAGATAAACACGCCTATATATAGACCGCCTGTTGACAATAATTCTGATGCACAGTAAGGCTATGTTTAACAGAACAGATTAAGTATAAATGGCGCAGCATATGAACTAGATAAACCCGCCTATATATTAGACCGCCTGCTGACAATGAGTCTGATGCACAGTAAGGCTATTTTTACACTTGCTTTGTTTGCCAGTATTGAGATCTGGCAGAGGAGCTCAATACCGGGAAAAAAAACTTTAGGTTTTTTCGGCACCCGGACCTGAACCCGAACATTTCCGTAAAAGTTTGGGTTCGGTGTTCGGGGCTTTCTTGGCGCTTTTGGAAAGGCTGCAGAGCAGCCAATCAACAAGCGTCATACTACTTGCCCCAAAAGGCCATTACAGCCATGCCTACTTTTGGCACTGAGCCAACTACTGCTGAAAACAAACTTTTTTTTTTACTTCAGTTAGGCAATATAAATACATCAGGAGCCATTTTATGCAACGATAGTGCACCAGCACAGGCTATCTGCATGTCTGCAAGTCCAGAAATACAGCTTTTTGCTTACTGTGCTTAAAAAAAATAACCTTTTTTTCATAAACTGCACACCTGGGATTACAAGTGTATAAGGGACTGTAACATTTAGGCCACAAATACGGCTATTAGGTTACTGTGGTGAAAAATCCCTCTGATATACTGCACATCTGGGATTACACATGCATAGATGACTGTCACATTTAGGCCACAAATACCGCTGTCATATAGAGTTAAAAATAATAATAATTGAGTGCAATACCCTACACGTTGGCACCTGCCGCCAAGCAAACAGAGGATGTACCACCAACACCACCACCTCCGTCACCAAGCATCTCCACCATGCCACACGGAACCTTTGAGAGAAAGTGTAAATTCCCACCTAGCCACCCTCGATTTTTGACGTATACAAATCCCTGCTGTGCCTGGGTGACAGGGGCCTAAATCTCTCAAAATCCTCTGTTGTATTGCTGGGTGACAAGTACCCCCTTTTGCCGTGAATGAACCCCGGCTCTGCATTGCTGACAAGGACCTAAATTTAGTGAAAACATCTGTAACTGATCGGAAGCTGCGCGACTACAAGCGCCTACAAGCGCCCGCTGATGATGGCATTCCCACCTGACAGCGGAGGCACAGTGGAAGCACAAGGCGAAGACAGAGGAGGAGGAAGAGGTCGCCAATGCAGCTGGGGCACCGCCAGCACCTGAGAAGGCAGGGTTAGCATGGCCCAAATGTGGAAAAGCTTTGTCAGCCTTGGAGGAGCTGACCTGCCCTGCAGCCAGTGTATAGTGTGAACGTGTGTTTAGCCGGCAGAGAGCATTATCACAGGCTGCAGCCAATGTGGACCAGCTGACGTTTATTAAAATGAATCAGGCATGGATCCCACAGGACTTGTCCGTACCTTGTGCAGAATAGACATTTATACCAGCCTCAGCCATCCATTCTTGTACTCAAGTGCACCTATTCTTCGTTTTATTTTGTTATATGTCCCAATATTTTGGGGGATACCCCAATTTAAAAAATGTAAAAATAAAAAACAACACAAATCAGTGTTGGCGACTTATTCTTCCTTCACCGTCGCTTCCACCTGTAGTGTCCCACTAGGTAAATGTGGACACTACACAAGGGTCAATTTGGCCACGTTGTTCCCCACCTTCTGTGGAACAGGCTCATTGTATTTTATATGATAATTTTATGTGTAGTTTATCTGTTTTCTCCTGTACCAGGCCTGTTAGGGGTAGTTCCTCCTCCTAGACAGTAGAGGGAGCTAGGGAACCCATTAATATATATAGTCAGGTCCTGTTCAGGGAGTCAGTGTGTAGTCAGAAGTCATTGAGGACTTTAGCCAGAGTAGAGCTGAGGAGTAGCTTCTGACATACAGCTAGATAGCCCAGGCTCCTAGCTTGCCACCAGGAGAAGAGTTTGCCTCCTGAGAAACCAAGTTCTCTTAAAAGTGCAGTGCAGAGCCAGAGAGTTTATTTCCAGCCAAACAGAGAGCTGAAGGGCAGTAGGATATTCCACAGCAAGGAGAAATAGACCAGAGGAAGGTTTCCCTACCCAAGGATAAAGCCAGCAATAAGGCATACGGGCCTTGGAGAAAGCCAGACAGGAACTGAGGAAAAGTGCAGCCTGATCTGTAAGTGTTATTCCCTCTGAGTATCTTGCAAGGACTTTGCCTGCCGTTTTATGTAAAGCCGGCCTGTGACAATCTTTTACATGTGGAACTGACTAAAGACTGTAAATTGTTAATCTGTTCAGTAAAAGGAATTATTCCTGCAATAAATCGGTGTGCCACCGTTACTGGCACTGGCGTCACAAACTTAAAGGGATCTTGCCCCCGGCACACTAAACCTGCAACACCCAGGGCACCTCACCTACCACCCGGCCTGGTCCCTATACACAGAGAGTGCCCCAGAAGATCCATGTGCCAGCCTCTCCATCACTGCTGTATGCCTGCCCAGGGTATATAAAAACTGTGAGTAACAATATCAACCCTCGGTCTGTTAACTGCCCCTCTGACCTCACCATCGCTCACCCTGCAGGGCTGTGTACTGCACACCTAAACCGCCACGTCAACCTACACCGCCACATCCACCCATCCACCGCCTCCTCAGCCTCCTACTCCTAGATCCAGATTATAATTTTTTTTCTGTATTTTATGTTATTTCCCTATCCACCACATTTGTTTTCAGAGCATTTGCTATGCTCTTAAGCACATTGTAATGCCTTTTGCAGCCCTCTAGCCCTTTCCATGACTATTTTAGAGCCATTTTAGTGGCCAAAAGTTCGGGTCCCCATTGACTTCAAAGGGGTTTGGGTTCGGGGTCAAGTTCTGGTTCCGAACCCAAACTTTTTTTTCAAGTTCGGCCGAACCTGCCAAACCCGAACATCCAGATCCCCGGTATAAGCAGAAAGTGGCGGAAATGTTACCAAATTACCGGAAGTCAGAAAGGATGCAGCAGTTCAAAACAAAACTAAAAAATATGCTTTACACAGCTTATAAGGGGGATGTCACAGCACAACGGGAATCTAACAGGGGAAGAGGTGAAAGCATCCTCCTCCTACCACGACCACGGCGGTAAGGACAGGACGCTTTACAGATGTGTTGTTGATGGAGGACATGCAGAGCTTTTTCAGTCCTACACATCGCCACAGCCCTTCAGGGTCCACCCTCAGAGAACGACTTGACCGACAGGTAGCAGACTACCCCGCCTTAACTGCAGATATCGACACTCTGAGGAACGATGAACCCCTTGACTACTGGGTGTGCAGGCTTGACCTGTGGGCGGAGCTATCCCAGTTTGCGATAGAACTTCTGGCCTGTCCCGCTTCAAGTGTCCTGTCAGAAAGGACCTTCAGTGCAGCAGGAGGCATTGTCACTGACAAAAGAAGTCTCCTTGGTCAAAAAAGTGTTGATTGCCTCACCTTCATTAAGATGAATGAGGCATAGGTCCCGAAGGGACTGACAGTGGGCGATACGTTTGACTAACAAAAGGCCTGATGACATGCCTTGGCCTCAAAATGGTCCCCACGCTGCTGTATTTAATGTCTGCATACCGGATGACTTTCGTGAATTCTCCGCCACCAACTAGGGTTCAAGCCGCAATGTTTTAGTCACCTTTCTGCCTGGAAAACATAAATTTTTCCGGCTGCTGCTACAGTATGGCATGTACACAATACCTAATTTTTCTGGCCTCTAGTGCTGCACTGTGGCTGCAAAAACAAAACAAAAAAAGGCACATACAAGTGTCAATTACCCTTTGTGATCGTTACCTTGTTGTGGTGAAGGGGCTTGGGTGTCACAATGCAGTTTTTAAGTTGTATGGGTTTTTAATACATAAAATAAAAAATCATAATAAAATCTCTTAATATTTTATCAGAAATAATGCAGACAATTTAAAAAATCCCTATCAATTCCAATACAAAGCAAGTACAAAGCTCAGAACAAAATTATTTCAGGATGTCCTTAATTCGACAATGATTAATCAATTCGACACACGTCCCCGGATAGGGGACGTAACAGGGATTAAACTGATAGGAATAGGACTAGTTAAGACACCACTCATATAGGGTGTCACAGCACATTGCTCCGTGCACGCGCAGTGCCCCAACTTGGGAGTAAGAGGACCGACCAAGCTGCTTTTTCCATCTCCCGGTTCCTAAAATCAATTCAGTTTGGTGTATCAGAGTTTGGTCTGTCACTGTGAAGGCAGTCGAAGGTACCCGGCCTAAATATTTTTTTTACAAAAGGCAATGCCACCCTGATATGGGACGTAACAGGGATTAAACTGATGAGAATAGTACTACAGAAAATACCACTCATATCGGGTGTGACAGTAACGTGCGCGGCGCAGACGCAGTGACCGTGGATTCAAACAAAGGGGAGGGAGCCAGCGTTTTTTTAACCATCTCCCCGTTCGAAAAATCAATTTAATAAATATCAATTCACCTTTCGGGGACCCTTGGTGTTGTACGTGGCTGGGTGGAGGAAGAGACCTTCAATGACATCAGTGAGGACAAGGAACGGGACATGGCTAGCTTGGTATCCAACCTTGTGCAAATGGGGAGTTTGCGGTTGGGCAAATAGACTGTTTGCGGTTGTTTGCGGTGCATTAAAAGGGGAGTTTGGTCTGTCAATGTCTGTGAAGCGGGTGTAACCCTTACACTACCTGATCGATACAACATCATACCTGATCGTATACACACACTGGATGTTTGAAACCACGTTGTTCAAATTTGGATTGTTAGGTGATTTGTGCCCTTTATGGATTAAAACCCAACTCTGCGTCAACTATGTAATTTTCCATGGGAGTTTTGCCATGGATCCCCCTCCGGCATGCCACAGTCGCGGTGTTAGTCCCTTGAAACAACTTTTCCATCACTACTGTGGCTAGAAAGAGTCCCTGTGGGTTTTAAAATTCGCCTGCCTATTGAAGTCAGAGGCGGTTCGCCCAGTTTGCCCGTTCACGAACATTTGCAGAAAATTTTATGTTCGCGACATCTCTATAAATGACACAGCAGGTGAATTAGATGCACAGAGCGATAACACTGAGTCTGCACTGTTCCTGCACTCACCATTGTGAAGCATTTGAGCCTCCTCCACTGCTGTGTTTGTCGCACCAGAACTGATAGACCTAGTGATGAGCCGACTTGTTGACTCTGACATTTTGCCTGGACATCCACCTTTTGGGTTTGGAATGGATGGATGGACTTCATTTTGTATTCTTCCAGCTGTCATGGCCTCACATGATGCTGTTTGGCAATTTTCTTGGCCAAGATACCGCTATTGATGATCTGGATGATGTTGTTTCTCTTTTCTTGGGAAACCTTCTTCATAGCGGCTCCTGGATTTGAACCAGTGACCTTTCGCTTGGGAATCAACCTAATAACACTCTGAGCTATTTGGGAAGGTGAACACAGGTTATCATTTGTAGAATACAAGAAGAAAAGATTGTTCCACCACCTGGAGCAGAACAGTAACAATGCAGTTATCTGAGAAGAATGTGCATAACTAATCATATGCTGAATAGATGAGAGTCTCACGTCCGAAGCTGTAATGGATGGTGAGATATGGAGCCTGAAAGTCAAAGGATCAAAACATTGTTACCCTTTTGCTCGTCAGTGTACACAGAATTACTGAGCCTCAGCAGTAAAGGGCGGTCAAATGTATCGCCATGTGCATTTTATTTAAATGCTGCCACATTCACAGTTACTCTGTTAGTTTATACCTAGAATTACTGTGTCTCAGTATTAATATCGGTATGGGTGGCATTAGGGGCATTTTTGATGCCACATGGGGCACTGGTGATGCCATATGAGGGAACTGGGGATGGCATTAGGGGCACTGCATGACAATAGGGTCACTGTGGATGCTACACGGGGGCACTGTTCATGGCATTAGGGGCACTGTGGTTGACAGGTGCACTGTGGATGGCATTACGAACACTGTGGATGGCACATGAGGGCATTATGGATGGAATTAGGAGCACAGTGGATTGCGTTAAAAACACTGTGTATGGCACTTTTGGGACACTGTGTATGGCACTTACTGGACACTGTGTATGGCACTTTGGGGACACTGTGTATGGCACTTTGGGGACACTGTGTATGGCACTTTTAGGACACTGTGCATGGCATTAGGGACACTATGGATGTCACATGGGGACACTGTGGATGGCATTAGGGGCACTGTGGTTGCTACACGGGGGCAATGTTTATGGCATTAGGGGCACTGTGGTTGACAGGTGCACTGTGGCTGGCATTAGGGACACTGTCGAATGTCACATGGGGACACTGTGGATGGTATTAGGGGCACTGTAAATTTGATATTAGGAACATTGTGGATGGCAGATGGGAACACTTTGGATGGCATTAGGGACAGTATGGATGGACTTTGGGGACACTGTGGATGGCACTTTCAGGACAGTATGGATGACACTTTGGGGACACTGTGGATGGCACTAGGGACACTGTGGATGCAACAATGGGACACTGTGGATGGCACATGGGTAAACTGTGGATGGCATTAGGGACACTTTGGATGGCACATGGAAACACTGTGAATAAAACTTTGGGGACACTGTGGATTGCATTTTGGGGACACTGTGGATGTCACTTTGAGGACATTGAGAATGGCTTCAGCGACAATGTGGATGGCACATGGGACACTGTGGATGGCATTAGGAACACTGTGGATGGCACTTTGAGGACACTGTGGGTGGCTTTAGGGACAATGTGGATGGCATTAGGAACACTGTGGATGGCACTTTGGGGACGCTTTGGATGGCACTTTGGGGACACTGTGGATGGCACTTTGGGAACACTGTGAATGCCACTTTGGGGACACTGCGGGTATCACATGGGGACACTGTGGATGGCACATGGCGACACTGTGGATAGCATTTTAGGCACTGTGGATGGCACTTTAGGGACACTGTGGATGGCACATGGGGACACTGTGGATAGCATTTTGGGCACTGTGGATGGCACTTTAGGGACACTGTAGATGGCACATGGGGACACTGTTTATGGTACTTTGGAGACAATGTGGATGGCACATGGGGACACTGTTTATGGTACTTTGGAGACACTGTGGATGGCACATGGGGACACTGTTTATGGTACTTTGGGGACACTGTGGATGGCACATGGAGACACTGTAGATGGTACTTTGGGGACACTGTGGGTGGCACTTTGGGGACACTGTGGATGCCACTGTTATGGGGCCAAGATAAACACTGTAGCACGCAGGACCGACAAAGATAGGATTAAGTCTCATGCACAGCACCGTATCCATTTTGCAGTCTGCAAGTTGTGGATAAGTACACTGTCCGTGTGAGATCTGCATTTTTTTACAGTTCCATTGAATTTTATGGATTCGAGGTCTGCATTTTGAGAAAAAGGAAAATAAGACACTTTTGAAGAACTAACATACAGAATTGGAAAACACACGGATGACGTTCATGTGTTTTCTACAAAAGATAGTCCCATTGTGGTCCTCAAAATGCAGACCTCGAACCCGTAGAGGTCAATGGCTCTGCCAAAAAAAATGTGAATCACACACGGGCAATATACTTATATAGCAGATCTGCAACTTGCAGACCACAAAACGGATACGGTCGTGTGCATTAGGCTTTGATAGAAGAACAGTAGACTGCATTGCAGATGACTTAGATACACACCACACCAGGCAGTATAATACAAGGTAGGATTAGATACACAGCTCAGCAGGAAGTATCGCACACAGCAGGCCATGTATCAGACACAGAAGACTGTATCATACTGATAGGATTGGATACAGATGTGGTGTGATGTGCTTGCTGATTCATGCTGTTTCTTGCACTGTGAAGATGGTGAGGAAAGAACCTGTGGACGGTCAGTGATGGGTGTAGACACTGAGTGAATACTAGCAGGATTCATGTCTGGGTGTAGTAACAGGGCCACATGTAGTGGGTGGAGCAGACAGTGGGGCCTGTGCCTCATCACTGTGCAGTGCAGCCAGACTTTATCAATAAAGTTATGTATTCAACAAAACAGGAAGTGGAGAATATGGTGGGCACCCAACCATTCAGGGAGGGTGGACAGAGACTGGTGGTCCCCCCCCCCCGCCCCGTTTTTTCCTGTCCTCATCCTGGTGGGTGAGGTGGCCTCTGGGTGGCCATTAGATGGTTAATGGTAGCCTGGGGGTTAATGAGGTTAATGCGGGTATCTGGCTTGAGGGGGAAAGGCGGGCAGTAGGACAGGGCATATATACCTGGTCCCGCCTCTTCTCTGCCTCTGCAGCGGAAGAGCCGTGTCCCCCACTCCCTTATGATGTTCAGGTTTGGATGTAAGTTCTCTCTTTATGGGTTCTCAAAATTTGGAATGTTATTAAGCTCTTATGTGAGTAGGGTATTGACCCTGGATGAATATTTTGTAAAGTCACAGCTGGCGGCAGGTAAATAAAATGAAGGTGTTGGAGGCAAATTGGCGTAACTGCCCGCTGGGAGGCCAGCGGCTGGCAGATCGCATGGTTTGGTTTATGGCTATGCCGTTAAGAAATAGCTGTGGCCGACTACCATCCAACAATAACAATAAAAGTACATAAGGAGAGAATTGGTGTCAGTGTTGTTTATTATTGGGTTGGTATTTAAGAGGCCAGAAGTGTTAAAGGGGGCTTCCCCTTCCCAGTTCCTAGGTAATTGCCGACAGTCTAAACAGATCTGCCAGGATAGTCTGATGCCCAGACAGGGGGAAAGAAAGCACAGCCATGAAAATCAGGTATTGGGGGTGTATGTATGCATGGTGAGGGGTGTTAGGACAACCTCTTTAATCTGTTAGTTTATACATTTCTGTGCCTCAGAATTAAAGGGAGGTCTAATATATCGCTGCTTTTATCTTGTTCAACTGCTGTAAAATTCATAGTTAATCTGTTACATTACTGATTCAGTTACTGTACACTATGGCCAACAGACAGTTGCCTGGGCGTCCAAAGAAACGGCAGCAGAAGAAGAGGTGGTGGTATTAGCCGCAGCAGCAACAGGCCAGAGCTG
Source organism: Bufo gargarizans (assembly GCF_014858855.1). Classification (NCBI taxonomy): domain Eukaryota; kingdom Metazoa; phylum Chordata; class Amphibia; order Anura; family Bufonidae; genus Bufo; species Bufo gargarizans. The sequence goes on from NC_058080.1 coordinate 32,145,253, forward strand.
CCAGTGTCATCCAGTGGTTGTGTTTTGACCAGCAACCCAGCTGTACTGGAATGGTTGACTCCCATCATCTCAGGTGATAACAGATACACACAGCCAGGAATTGGTGGGTTCCTCTGACACCACACTTAGTTGGCATGGCGCAGGGACGACCTCTGTGCCCTCACCTGTCCTCCAACTGCCTCTTCCTTTTGCTGCTCCTTCTGCCATCCACGTAATGTGTGCCGTAGGCTCTGCTCCGCTTTTCAGTGAGGATAAGCTTTGTGAGGACAGTCAGCAGTTACAGGCCAGCACAGACTTGGAGGAGAGGTCTGCTGCGGACTCCTCTAGGCATGTAACTAGCGATGATGACCGTTGTGTGGGTGAGGGTGACACAAGTGATGACAGATGTAGATGATGATGTAGCCGATCGCACGTGGGAGCCGGGTGAAGAGGGGGCATTGTCATCATCAAGGGGCGAGGTTGGCAGCGCGCCCGTGAGACAGCAGGGTGGGAGTAGTGGGAGATTTGCAGCCAAATGCAGGAGGGGTACACCGTCTGCTACTCGGATGACTACCTGTAAGGACCACACTAGCAATGCAGGGGTTCATAACAGCACCAGCAGGCAGGCTACATACAATGATAGAGGGAAAATGCCATATTGTGACCTCTATAACTTTGTTGAAGTTATGTGCATTTGCTGTTTGAGGGCTCATTTTTTGCAGCCCGATCTATACTTTTCAGTGATACCATTTTGGCATGCATTTGACTTTTTAATAATTTTTTATAAAATTTTTTGTGGGAGGAGAAGTGACCCACAAATTGGACATTTTTAGACTTTTTTTCTGTTTTGCTGTTTTCCATGTGGCATAAATATTTTTATATTTTAATAATACGTTTTTGCACACGTCGATACCCATGATGTTCTTTTCTTTTCATTTTGCGGAAAAAGGGGGTTATTTTAATAAAATTTTTGAGTTATATATTTTTTTAAGACAAAAACACAGAAATATAGTGGCAAATCTGGGGGAGCTGCTCAACCCCTAACACTGTAGCGTGTTTTTCATTGGGGGAGCAGGCCCACCGCATGTGGACCGCAGCAAACGACTATCCCCAGCAAAAAATATTTTGCATACGGTGGAGGATGTCGGCGCGGTCCACATGCACCACAAAGGCATCCTACACAAAACGGAGCATTGTGCGGATGAAAATATAATCATAAATCACAGAAAAAATGCACCACACGGATATGCCACTGACTATACTGGCTAGTCATAAATGCAGATATTAAAAGCTGAGACTTTTGCCAATATATTCCTGTCAGGAAGATATCGGAGCCCCAAGCACCACGTCACGGTTCTCAGCATGGCAAGGGGTCCTACCACTACGCTACCTATGGTGTGAACAAGGTCTGAAGGTGATGTAATCCAGCTCACAGCCAAGCTTCCACACAACCGCCTAGCAGGACAACTAGTGCAATGTGAACAAAGCCAGACCGTAAGCCACACCCATATCAGACCATGTGATGGAGGCTACCAGGTGCAAAGAGTGTTTGAATGCCAGGTGAAGGCACATACACTACATATAAAACAAGACAAAAACACAGAAATATAGTGGCAAATCTGGGGGAGCTGCTCAACCCCTAACAACTCCCCCAGATTTGCCACTGAGCAGCTCCCCCAGATTTGCCACTATATTTCTGTGTTTTTGTCTTGTTTTATATGTAGTGTATGTGCCTTCACCTGGCATTCAAACACTCTTTGCACCTGGTAGCCTCCATTACATGGTCTGATATGGGTGTGGCTTACAGTCTGGCTTTGTTCACATTGCACTAGTTGTCCTACTAGGCAGTTGTGTGGAAGCTTGGCTGTGAGCTGGATTATATATTTTTTTCCACAATTTTTAAAAATAATTTTATTTATTTTTTATAGTTCCCATAGGGAACTATAACAAGCAATCATTGGATTGCTATTCTCATAGACTCCAGTGCATTAGCATTGGAGTCTATGAGGATTTTTCTATGGATTCCTGTCACAGGCAGAGGCTCTATAGAAATTATTAGGCAGCAACATCCTGTCACCCAAGAGGACAGGGGCTGCTGCAAACAAGCTCCGACTCTCCCGATCTTTGCCGTTGAGAGTCTGGAGAGCACCAGACCGTTTAGGGAGGGTGCTGTGGGACTGCGGGTGGATCTCTCCGTTTGTCCTACCTCGCTGGGTTGATTTTTAATACCTTCAAATAATAATGGTAGGGGGGTCACTGCACCCATACCTCAGGATAGTAATGGTGGAAGGGAACCATGGAGCCCTCCTCTGCAGAAGACCCCTACGTTCCTCTGCAGGATCCCCCTGCAATCCTTGCCCCCTCCCCTACAGCCACGGTTCCGCGCAGACGTAGGCGCTGATCGCCTTCCTCATTATCTGTGGAGTACAAGCATCTGCCACATCATGTTTCTCGAAAGCACCAGTCCCGATGCCGTTCAAGGGATTCCGGGAGAAGACGGAGCTCAAGATGGCTCTCCCCGTCATCCTCAGATGTTTTGTCGGGTGAATCTGTGGAGTCTGATTCAGTATCACAAGCAAGTGGTGGGAGCTTCCCGTTCTTCCAGGGCATATAGCCTGGTTTCTCTTCCAGTATGTCTGTCTTCGGTTCCAGCGCCGATTCCATCGACAAGCACCTCCAGTGATTTCAGGACCGGCTTCATCTGGTGAGTTTCAGTATACACGGGTGTGGGAGGTGGGTGGCCAGGGTTCTGAAGTGGTTATGACCGTTCTAGAGAAATTGCAATCTGCTCCTCAACCTCCCACCCCTTCCCCTTCGCAGAAACCCCCTCCAGTTTTAGCCGGCTTGCACAAGGATTCCTTCTTCTGCGGGGTTAGCCCACTTGGGGCTCATTTGGCTGAAGAAGTCAAAGAAAAAACTATGGACAAATCTATACGTTGATATTTGTCCCTAGTAACGATAGACCAACACACAGTAGACAGGGAGAATCGTCCATCCGTGTACGTTGCCCCCCGGGTCGCTAGGACCATGAATAATTGGTTACAAGCTTTCTCCGTATTAGGATGCGTAATGGGTCAACGGCATCCAGAGCGTTGTTCGGAGCTATTCATTTACCAGGACATCATATACAGCTCCTATAAGGCTCACAGTGGATCCGTATGGTGGAGGTATGATAAGGAGTTCCGGCGTCGTTTATCCCTTCAACCTGATATTGGGTGGGGGATTAAGGCCACTGATATCTGGCTCCGTCTTATGTTAGCACAGAGGCTGCCCTTTCCTGGGGCGGCCGCTGGTCCCGGGGTCTCCTCGGTGCCGGGATCGTTGGCCCCCAGGATCTTGCTGGTTTTTCAATGAGGGTGATTGTTGGTTCGCAGACGTCTGCAAGTACAAGCATGAGTGATCCTCTTGCGGAGGCCTCCACGCAGCCATTCGTTGTACCCGCTACCCGTCCAAAGCCCAGAAGCCCCCCTTGCTCGGTGACCCTAAAGACCCCAGTGACCGTCACCGTGAAGTCCCCCTGGGTAGACCTCTACCCCAATAAAGCGGATGCCGCTCAGCTATGTTTCAGTTTCACGTTCAGTTTTTTTTTCCCATTTGTTTTGAGCAGGCTTCCACTTTTTTCACATAACCTTAAATCAGACCGGGAGCACCCATCTGCTCTTCGGAACAAGCTAATTAACCACTTCAACCCCGCTAGCTGATACCCCCTTCATGACCAGGCCACTTTTTACACTTCTGCAGTACACTACTTTCACCGTTTATCGCTCGGTCATGCAACTTACTACTCAAATGAATTTTACCTCCTTTTCTTCTCACTAATAGAGCTTTCATTTGGTGGTATTTCATTGCTGCTGACATGTCTACTTTTTTTGTTATTAATCGAAATTTAACGTTTTTTTGCAAAAAATATGACATTTTACACTTTCAGCTGTAAAATTTTGCAAAAAAAAACAACATCCATATATAAATTTTTTGCTAAATTTATTGTTCTACATGTCTTTGATTAAAAAAATGCTTGGGCAAACTTATAGCGTTTACAAACTATGGTACAGAAATGTGAATTTCCGCTTTTTGAAGCAGCTCTGACTTTCTGAGCACCTGTCATGTTTCCTGAGGTTCTACAATGCCCAAACAGTAGAAAACCCCCACAAATGACCCCATTTAGGAAAGTAGACACCCTAAGGTATTCGCTGATGGGCATAGTGAGTTCATAGAACTTTTTATTTTTTTGTCACAAGTTAGCGGAAAATGATGATTTTTATTTATTTTTTTCTATCATATTTTATATCATATTCCACTAACTTGCGACAAAAAATAAAAGATTCTAGGAACTCGCCATGCCCCTCACGGAATACCTTGGGGTGTCTTCTTTCCAAAATGGGGTCACTTGTGGGGTAGTTATACTGCCCTGGCATTCTAGGGGCCCAAATGTGTGAGAAGTATTTTGCAATCAAAATGTGTAAAAAATGGCCTGCGAAATCCGAAAGATGCACTTTGGAATATGTGCCCCTTTGCCCACCTTGGCTGCAAAAAAGTGTCACACATCTGGTATTGCCGTACTCAGGAGAAGTTGGGCAATGTGTTTTGGGGTGTCATTTTACATATAACCATGCTGGGTGAGAGAAATATCTTGGCAAAATACAACTTTTCCAATTCTTTTATACAAAGTTGGCATTTGACCAAGATATTTCTCTTACCCAGCATGGGTATATGTAAAATTACCCCCAAAAACACATTCCCCAACTTCTCCTGAGTACGGCAATACCAGATGTGTGACACTTTTTTGCAGCCTAGGTAGGCAAAGGGACCCACATTCCAAAGTGCACCTTTCGGATTTCGCAGGCCATTTTTTACACATTTTGATTGCAAACTACTTCTCACACATTTGGGCCCCTAGAATGCCAGGTCAGTATAACTACGCCACAAGTGACCCCATTTTGGAAAGAAGACACCCCAAGGTATTCCGTGAGGGGCATGGCGAGTTCCTAGAATTTTTTATTTTTTGTCGCAAGTTAGTGGAATATGAGACTTTGTAAGAAAAAAAAAAATCTGCATTTTCCGCTAACTTGTGACAAAAAATAAAAAATTCTAGGAACTCTCCATGCCCCTCACGGAATACCTTGGGGTGTCTTCTTTCCAAAATGGGGTCACTTGTGGGGTAGTTATACTGCCCTGGCAATTTAGGGGCCCAAATGTGTAAGAAGTACCTTGCAATCAAAATCTGTAAAAAATGGCCGGTGAAATCCGAAAGGTGCACTTTGGAATATGTGCCCCTTTGCCCACCTTGGCAGCAAAAAAGTGTCACACATCTGGTATCGCCGTACTTAGGAGAAGTTGGGGAATGTGTTTTGGGGTGTCATTTTACATATAACCATGCTGGGTGAGAGAAATATCTTGGCAAAAGACAACTTTTCCATTTTTTTTATACAAAGTTGGCACTTGACCAAGATATTTATCTCACCCAGCATGGGTATATGTAAAATGACACCCCAAAACACATTGCCCAACTTCTCCTGAGTACGGCGATACCAGATGTGTGACACTTTTTTGCAGCCTAGATGCGCAAAGCAACCCAAATTCCTTTTAGGAGGGCATTTTTTGACATTTGGATCCCAGACTTCTTCTAACACTTTAGGGCCACTAAAAGGCCAGGGCAGTATAAATACCACACATGTGACCCCATTTTGGAAAGAAGACACCCCAAGGTATTCAATGAGGGGCATGGCGAGTTCCTAGAATTTTATTTATTTTTTGCATAAGTTAGCGGAAATTGATTTTTTTTTTGTTTTTTTCCTCACAAAGTCTCACTTTCCGCTAACTTAGGACAAAAATTTAAATCTTTCATGGACTCAATATGCCCCTCAGCAAATACCTTGGGGTGTTTTCTTTCCAAAATGGGGTCACATGTGGGGTATTTATACTGCCCTGGCTTTTTAGGGGCCCTAAAGCGTGAGAAGAAGTCTGGAATATAAATGTCTAAAAATTTTTACGCATTTAGATTCCGTGAGGGGTACGGTGAGTTCATGTGAGATTTTATTTTTTGACACAAGTTAGTGGAATATGAGACTTTGTAAGAAAAAACAAACAAAAAATATATATATTTCTGCTAACTTGGGCCAAAAAAATGTCTGAATGGAGCCTTACAGGGGGGGTGATCAATGACAGGGGGGTGATCACCCATATAGACTCCCTGATCACCCCCCTGTCATTGATCACCCCCCTGTAAGGCTCCATTCAGACGTCCGCATGTGTTTTGCGGTCCGATCCATGTATCCATGGATCCGTAAAAATCATGCGGACGTCTGAATGGAGCCTTGCAGGGGGTGATCAATGACAGGGGGTGATCAGGGAGTGTATATGGGTGATCACCCCTCTGTCATTGATCACCCCCCGTAAGGCTCTATTCAGACGCCCGCATGTGTTTTGCGGATCCGATCCATGTATCCATGGATCCATAAAAATCATGCGGACGTCTGAATGGAGCCTTACGGGGAGGGGTGATCAATGACAGGGGGGTGATCAATGACAGGGAAGTGTTCAGGAAGTCTATATGGGTGATCACGCCCTTGTCATTGATCACCCCCTTGTAAGGCTCCATTCAGATGTCCGTATGCGTTTTGCGGATCCAATCCATGTATCCTTGGATCCGTAAAAATCATACGGACGTCTGAATGGAGCCTTACAGGGGGGTGATCAATGACAGGGGGGTCATCAATGACAGGGGGCTGATCAGGGAGTCTATATGGGGTGATCAGTGGTTCATAAAGGGTTAATAAATGACAGGGGGGGGGTGTCGTGTAGTGTAGTGGTGTTTGGTGCTACTTTAGTGAGCTGCCTGAGTCCTCTGGTGGTCGATCCAAACAAAAGGGACTACCAGAGGACCAGGTAGCAGGTATATTAGACGCTGTTATCAAAACAGCGTCTAATATACCTGTTAGGGGTTAAAAAAAAATCACATCTCCAGCCTGCCAGCGAGCGATCGCCGCTTGCAGGCTGGAGATCCAGTCGCTTACCTTCCGTTCCTGTGAGCGCGCCTGTGTGCGCGCGTTCACAGGAAATCTCGGCTCTCGCGGGAGTACGCGTATATGCGTCCACCCAGAAGAGCAGGGTCGCCGTCAGGACGCAATCCTGCATACGGCGGTCCTGTAGCGGTTAAAGAGGTTTCCCTGGGTAGGATAGAGGACCCCTTTAATTCCCCTTCTTTCCCGAACCTTCGAGTTTCTCCTCTCAGGGTAGTTCCGAAGAAGGAATCAGGTAAGTTTTGCTTAATCCATCACCTCTCCCATCCGAAGGGGACCTCGGTGAACGATGCTATCCCTGAGGAGGATGCCTCAGTGTCCTATGTTTCCTTCGATAGGGCAGTTTCACTGGTTAGAGAGGCTGGTTGGGGGGCCCTTTTTGCAAAATCAGAGTCAGCCTTTCGTCTCCTTCCGGTTCACCCGGATTCCTACCAGTTGTTCGGTTGCTATGTTGACAGCCTTTATTTCTACAATACTTGCCTCCCAATAGGTTGCTCCATATCCTGCTGTTATTTTGAAATGTTTAGTACTTTTTCTTGAGTGGGTTGTTCGTTATGAAACAGGTTCCTGATGCGTTATTCACTATTTGGACGATTTTTTTGTTAGTTGCCCCAGATTCAGGTGACACATGTCGTTATCTCCTGAATACTTTTCTCCAACGTATGGAACGCTTTGGCGTTCCGGTCTCCCCTGATAAGACGGAGGGTCCCTTTTCTTCTTGGGTATCGAGATTGATACGATTTATATGGTTTTCCGGTTGCCAAGGGAAAAATTATCGACATTATTGAAGGTTTTCTTTCAGCAACAAAGGTTACGCTTCTTCAAATGGAGTCCCTGTTGGATTTATTAGTTTTCACCTGCAGGGTTATGCCAATGGTGGAGGGTTTTTTCTCATCAGCTGTCGCTTGCCACCCAGGGTGTTAAGTCTCCACGTCACCATATCCGTGTGACAAAATCAATGACGGCGGATTTACAAGTATGGTGGCAATTTTTATACTCCTACAACGGTCACACATGTTTTTTGTCCCTCGTGTCGACCAATTCTGAGCTTTTCTTGTTCACAGATGCTTCGGGTTCTTGTGGTTTTGGTGCCGTGTAGTGTTGATCGAGCATGCTCAGCTGAACACCTGTTCGGCTCGAGCATCTCGATGCTCGACATATAGCGGTACTCGGCCGAGTACCGCATGAGCTCGAGCGCCATGCTCATGTCTTCTCCCCGCATGTTTCTTGGCTGCTATGCAGCCAATAAACATGCAAGTAAGTGCATGCAAGTATAGTTCACAGGGTGCTATAGCCGAGCATATGAAGGGACAGTGTCACTGGGCGCCGACAATGCGCTCACTCTCCACAGCGCCGATGGCGTCCCGCCTCTGTGCAGGAGCGAAGACGCGTGCAGCATCCTCCTAGGTGATAGGGGGCAGGACAGACCCGACTGCGCACGTCTCCTCAGCGAGGCCGGTGTCCTCGGTTCCCCCAGCAACCAGAGTAAGTCTGAGCACTGAGCTGGGCACTCAGTGCTCAGCTGTATGCAGCAGGGTGAGTCATGTGTCTCTGGCCACGTCACATGACCCCTTTATTTAACAGGCAGCCTGCTGGCCATAGGTTGCATGTTATTTAGGTTCCACCTGCAATTGTGTCTGACCTGGCGTACTTACCTCCCGCTGATATCCGACGATCCTCTGCCTGCTCTTTGTGTACTTTTGATGCTCTCCTGGTATTCTGACCCCAGCTTCCTCCTGACGATCCTCTGCTGACTCCTTTGGTACTTCGCGACTCTCCTGGTATTTCTGACCCCGGCTTCTCCTGACTATTCTCTGCTTGCTCAATTTGTACTTCTTTGCTCTCTTGGTACTTGACTCAGTCCGTTCACGTTCTGTTGTATGTTTGGTCTGTCCTCCCTGCACTTATTCCAAGTTAGGGACTGCCGTCCAGTTGTCCCCTATCATTAGGACTTGCGAGGCAAGTAGGCAGGGCCAGGGGTGAGGGTAGAGCGCAGTGGTCACTTCCCTCCCCCTGGTTGTGTTTGTGTGTACGTGACCGTTACAGACAGAGGGTGTAGGCAGTGTAATTGAATTTATTTTACTACAAAAACGTTTCAGAGACATAAAAGTCCTTTTTAAGGACTATTTTGTGTGACAGCAGCAATATATGTTTGTAGCGCAACCCGCGCTAAATGGCTCAGTGTTAGGAAGAGCTGTGTATAGGAAGGGACAGACAGTGTAGGGAGTGTAATAGCAATATTTTTATACAAAAGACTTTGTAAACTTTAAGTAATATTGTGTGTGACAGCAGAAATATATATTTTCAGCGACTCCTGTAATAGGCTGCTGCGGACAGTTAAATTATTTGTGCCACATCTCCAGTGTAAAGTGTGCGCATCCAAAAAATATCTGACATCTAGTGTACTTTTTCAATAGACGGTGTCTGCTGTGGACAGTGAGATTAGCTGCGCCACATCTCCAGTGTAAAGTGTGCGCATCCCTAAAATATCAGCGACATCCAGTGTACTTTTTCAATAGACGGTGTCCGCTGTGGACAGTGACATTACCAGGGGCACATCTCTAGTGCAACGTGTGCGTTTAAAAAATGTATCATTGACATACAGTGTACTTTTTCCATAGGCGCTGCAAACAGTGACATTACCTGAGGTACCTTTCCTGTATAACGTTTCCTCATCACAAATACCTTTTTAATTTTTTTTTTGCTTCCAAATCCTACGCTACTGTACGTGTGACATACTATTCCCATGCACCCCTTCCACCACAAAAAAGGGTATATGGTTGAATCTTCCTTTTCTCCTCCTCCTCTTTCATCATATCAACAAGCTTATATGTTGTAAATAATGCCCTCGCATATAATTTTTTAGAGAGTCAGCTCACTAGCAGGCCCTCACATATTATGTTTTACAGGGTCAGCTCACCTGCAGGCCCTCACCTACAATGTTTTACAGGGTCAGGCCACCTGCAGACACTCGCCTACAATCTTTTACAGGGTCACCTCACCTGCAGGGCCTCAAATATAATGTTTTACAGTGTCAGCTCACCAACAGGCTCTCACCTACATTCTTTTACAGGGTCAGCTCACCTGCAGGCCCTCACTTGCAATGTTTTATAGGTTCAGCTCACCAGCAGGCCCTCACCTACAATATTTTACAGAGTCAGCTCACCAGCAGGCCCTCAAATATAATGTTTGACAGGGTCAGCTCACCTGCAGGCCCTCACCTACAATGTTTTACAGGGTCAGCTCACCTGCAGGCCCTCAAATATAATGTTTTACAGAGTCAGTTCACCTGCAGGCCCTCGCAAATAATTTTTTAGTGGGTCAGCTCACCTGCAGGCCCTCAAATATAATCTTTTACAGGGTCACCTCACCTACAGGGTCTCAAATATAATGTTTTACAGGTTCAGCTCATCATCAGGCCCTTACCTACAATGTTTTACAGGGTCAGCTCACCTGCAGGCCATCACCTACAATCTTTTACAGGGTCAGCTCACCTGCAGGCCCTCAAATATAATGTTTTACAGGGTCAGCTGACCATCAGGCCCTCACCTACAATCTTTTACAGGGTCAGATTACCTGCAGACCCTCACATATAATTTTTAAGAGGATCACCCCACCTGCAGACCCTCACATATAATTTTTTAGAGGGTCACCCCACCTGCAGGGCGTTGAATTTAATGTTTGACAGGGTCAACTCACCAGCAGGCCCTCACCTACAATCTTTTACAGGGTCAGCTCACCTACAAGTCCTCACCTACAATGTTTTACAGGTTCAGCTCACCAGCAGGCCCTTGCATATAATTTTTTAGAGGGTCACCTCACCTGCAGGGCCTTGAATATAATGTTTTACAGGGTCAGCTCACCAGCAGGCCCTCACCTAAAATCTTTTACAGGGTCAGGTCACCTGTAGGCCCTCACCTACAATGTTTTACAGGTTCAGCTCACCAGCAGGCCCTCACCTACAATCTTTTACAGGGTCAGCTCACCTGCAGGCCCTCGAATATAATGTTTCACAGGGTCAGCTCACCTGCAGGCCCTCACCTACAATGTATTACAGGGTCAGCTCACCTACAGGCCCTCACCTACAATGTATTACAGGGTCAGCTCACCTACAGGCCCTCACCTACAATGTATTACAGGGTCAGCTCACCTGCAGGCCCTCAAATATAATCTTTTACCGGGTCACCTCACCTGCAGGGTCTCGAATATAATGTTTTAAATGGTCAGCTGACCAGCTGGCCCTCACCTACAATCTTTTACAGGGTCAGCTCACCTGCAGGCCCTCAAATATAATGTTTTACAGGGTCAGCTCACCATCAGGCCCTCACCTACAATGTTTTACAGGGTCAGCTCACCTATAGGCCTTGACCTACAATGTTTTAGAGGGTCAGCTCACCTGCAGGCCCTCACCTACAATATTTAACAGGGTCAGCTCACCTGCAGGGCCTCAAATATAATGTTTTAAAGGGTCAACTCACCAGCAGGCCCTCACCTACAATCCTTTACAGGTTCAGCTCACCAGCAGGCCCTCAAATATAATGATTTATAGGTTCAGCTCACCTGCAGTCACTCACCTAGAATGTTTTTAAGGGTCAGCTCACCTGAAGGCCCTCACCTACAATCTTTTACAGGGTCACCAAACCTGCAGGGCCTAAAATATAATGTTTTACAGGGTCCACTCACCAACAGGCCCTCACCTACAATCTTTTGAAAGGTCAGCTCACCACCTTATGATGACAGAAAAGTCTTGCCTGTTGGTACTCTGACACACATGGCTGACTTCATTTTAGGCTACCTTTCCTGTGACCCGCGCGTTATACGCATTTTAGACAACACGGGTTACTGGTTGTTCACCCTTCTCGACCCCTCGCTACAAAGAGAACTTCTCATCTCCAATTCCTCTGGTGGAGAGGACAAGCAAAACAGTGCTATATCAGAAGGTACTTGTGGAAAAATTGATCCAAAGTTGATAGGGCAGATATCCAAATGGATCGTCAAAGTCACAGGGACGTGCAATCAGCCAGAAGTTATCTAGAGTCAACAAAGTGGCAGCAGGCTCCTCGCCCATAATGTTTTCGATGGTTAGCTCACCTGCAGGCCCTCAAATATCTGTGACAATGTGATACAGTGTACTTGTTGCTTAGACGCTGCGAACAGTGACATTACCTGTGGTACCTCTCCTGTATAACGTTTCCTCATCCTAAATACCTGTGACATTCCCTGTAATTTTTTATTACTCATTCCAATGACAGGGCCCAGAAAGAGTCCTGAATTGTTATTTTTTGTCACTACCCCCCGAGTCGGGAGTAGGTAATTTGCGCGCCTGCTGCCTTTCTTGGATGTGGTAGCCATAGCAGTTTCTCAGGCTCCCTCTGTGGAATCGATCCATGATTCCCCATTACCCGTGGTCACCATGGTAGGCACAGAAAATAACATCAAAGTTAATAGGGCAGAAATCTGAATGGATCGTGGCCATCACGGGGACGTGTGATCAGCTAGAAGTTATCTAGAGTCAAAAAAGCAGCAGCAGGACGTTTGCACATAACGTTTTAGATGGTCAGATCAGCAGACCCTTGCTACCAATGTTTTTGAGAGTCACCAGCAGGCCATTAATCATGATTTTTCAAGGGTGTGTATGATGCCCTCCTTTACAGTGCCTTGCAAAAGTATTCACCCCCCTCCTTGACTTTTTTAGTATTTTGGTGCCTCACAACCTGGAATTAACATGGATTGCTTGAGGATTTGCATCATTTAATTTACAGAACATGCCCACAACTTTGAAGATGTTTATTTTTTTGTGAAGCAACAGCAAATAGGACAAAATAATGTCAATGTGCATAACCATTCACCCCCCTAAAGTCAATACTTTGTAAAGCCACCTTTTGCGGCAATCACAGCTCCAAGTCGCTTTGGATAAGTCTCTATGAGCAGTCGCCACATCTTGCCACTGGGATTTTTGCCCATTCCTCCTTGCAAAACTGCTCCAGCTCCTTCAGATTTGATGGTTTGTGCTTGTGAACAGCAATCTTTAAGTCTGACCACAGATCTTCTATTGGATTGAGATCTGGGCTGTGACTAGGCCATTCCATCATATTTCCATGTTTTCCCTTAAACCACTCAAGTGTTGCTTTAGCCGTGTGTTTGGGGTCATTGTCCTGCTGGAAGGTGAACCTCCATCCTAGCCTCAGTTCACACACAGAGTGGGACAGGTTTTGCTCAAGAATATCCCTGTATTTAGCACTATCCATCTTTGCCTCAACTCTGACTAATTTCCCAGTCCCAGCTGCTGAAAAACATAGGGATGGTGTTATTTGGGTGATGTGATAGCGTTTTCTTTGATGGCTGAGAAGTTAAATTTTAGTCTCATAAGACCAGAGCACCTTCCTCCATACATTTTGGGAGTCTCCCACATGCCTTTTCGCAAACTCACAACGTGCCTTTTTGTTTTTAGCTGAAAGTAATGGCTTCGGGGTGTATTTATTTTAAATATAAGTACATCAATACACCCACCCTTGCTTCTGCGGTGAAATTACAGTCTGATACAACCAGTTTTGGGGTGTATTTAGTTGATACATAAGTACTTATATTCAACCTTGCTTCTTTGGTGAAATTATGGCCTGATAGTATTGTTTTTTTACCCATGCAGTTTTTTTTTAACTTACAGTATGTTAGTATGACAGACAGGTGACAGGCCCTTCTAAGGTAACGAGAAGTGGCTAAAATGTTTCTGGAGCTGGCAGAAGTAGCAGCAGAGGAAGGGGGAGGTGGGGTAGCAGCAGCTAGTGTCATCTAGCAGTTGTGTCTTGACCAGCAACCCAGCTGTCCTTGAATGGTTGAATCAGTCTTCTACTTCATCGCAAGTGACATCAGACAACCCCAGCCAAGAGTCGGTGGGTTCCTCTGACATGACGCTTAGTTGGCATGGCCCAGGAAGAAGCTCTGTGCCCTCACCTGTCCTCAACCTGCCTTTGTCATTTTCAGCTCCCTCAGGTCAAGAAGTATTATATGCCGTCGGCTCGGTTCCACTTTTCAGCGAGGACAAGCTAATAAAGGACAGTCAGCAGCTACTACCCAGACAAGATGTGGAGGAGACATCCACCGCTTCCTCCATTAGGCGGGCAAGTAGTGATCACAGGCAGTCAGCATGAATTGGTGGGTGGGAAATGCCAGCCGCCGGAGGAGGTGAACATGGCCATTTACTAATCTGTACTCAGAAGGTGAAGCATGACAAGTTTGTCAATGTTGGAACCACGGCCCTGCATCAACACATGCAGCATCCCCATAAAGTGGCCTGAGAAAACCATGGCTCCCGTATAGTGGTACAACCTGATGCAGCAACTGCTGCATCACCCTGCGACCCACACACCTTTTCCTGCAGTCAAGTCTCCACCACCTCAGCCGAAGGAAGCTGTATCATTACTTTGCAAAAAAGGCAGTACCGACCCTGCACACATATGTTAAACAGAAAGTGGGCCAGTCCTTTAGCCTGTCAGTGTCTGATAAAGTGCACAGCAGTGCTGACGTGTGGAGCTGTGACTACCTATGGTCAAGGACAATATATATCTTTTACGGCCCACTGGGTAAATGTGGTTCCTGCCCACCCACATCAGCAACTTGGCCAGGTGACACCACTGCCACATACACGTTCTCAAGCTGTGGGTCCTGCACCAATGTCCGCCTCTGCCTCCTCATCCTCCACCGTGTCTGAAAGTATCCTTTCCTTCTCAATGCACCTTGATTCCTTTCTTTGTCTCCGAAGACAGGCCTGGAGAACTATCATTGACAGTGTCCTCTGCCTTCACTGCAGGGACAATTCGGAGTGCTCCTCCAGAATACCACATGTGTAGGGCATGGTGGTGTCGCGCTGTTCTGCGCCTAGTTTGCCTGGACGAACGGAGTCACACAGGGGAGGAACTGCTCCTCATCTTCCATCAATAAATCAAATCTTGGCTGTCTCCATACCCACTGAAAATCAGAACCATGGTCACCGACAACGGGAAAAGCATGGTGTCAGCCTTGCGTCAAGGAGGGCTGAGCCATGAGCCCTGCACGGCACATTTGTTTAATCTGGTTGTAAAGCAGCTCCTGAAACCTTCCACCCATCTGCAACATATCCTAAAAATGGCCAGGAAACTGTGCATGCACTTCATCCCAATCTTTCATTACAAAGCACAAACTTCTTGAACTGCAAAATCAAAATTGCTTTCCCCAGCGTCGGCTGATATGCAACGTTTCCACCTGTTGATAATCCAGCATGGTAGTATGCAGTGAAAATGGAATCAGGGAGTCCCACCAAGTCACTTTTGCAAATGGCCCAATGCATGCTCAGTTACTTGTGTAGTGACAGCTGAATTGTCACCATTCGGAAGAGGGATGACTACTGGCTCTCCACCATTTTAGACCCTGCTAGCGGTCAAATATGGGGGCTTTTTTTCCACGGACTTACACAGACTTAGAGGGAGAATAAACTGACTACTATTGAGAAATCCTATGTAGTCAGTTGGCCGCTGCCTATGTGTGCCATCGCCTATCCTTACGAAGGTGTGACTGGAGGGGCCCTCTGCGCTCACGTTCCTCTGCCATGGCTGCTGGAGGGATTTTTTTTTTGGGGGGGGGGGGCAGAAGCAGTACCAGCTCCATCAGCAGCAACTTAAGTCTTGAGTCTCTGATAAGCAGGTTTCTTTACGCGCCTAGTGAAGAAACAACCCAGAAGCAGGAGCAGCAAGACATGGAGCAGAACCTGAACCAGTAGGTGGTGGCATACTTGGACTGCACACTGCCACACCACATCACTGCACACTGCCATTCCCCTGGAATACTGGGCAGCCAAACTTGATTTGTGGCAGTAACTGGCCGAGTTTTCCCTGGACAAGCTTTCATGCCTGGCCAGTATTGTGGCATCAGAGCAAGTGTTTAGCTCGGCCATAGTTACCCCAAGGAGAACTCTCCTTTCCACCCACACTGTGGAGAGACTGACCTTTGTGAAAATGAATCAGGTGTAGATCAGCCAGGATTTCCACACACCAGTGCCTGATGCATCAGACTAGATCATTTGGGGTGTTACACCGAAACTTTGTCAAAAGAGACCCGTTTGTTCTGGCTACCTGCTTCAGCTACTATTCTGATGCTGCCACCTGCCTGATGCCACACACCTGCTGCCATGTGCATGCTGTTGCCACCTCACCATTCTGTCACACTCCTCCTGCTGTTGCCTCCTCACTACTCTGTCACTGGGCCACTCTGTGGACTCCTCATGCTGTTGCCTCCTCACCACTCTATGATGGGGACGTTATTTGACATCATCATTTATTTTACCCTTCTTCTGATTTGTCAGAAGGACATAAAAATAAGACACACAACAGATCCTGTCTTTGGAGCAGCCGTAAGGCCTGTATCACATGGTCCCTATTCTGCATCAGGATTAGCTCATGATTTGGTAGCCAAAAGACTTCGCCTTAGCAATACTTATGGATTACTGACCAAATGCTGACCAAGTAAAGGAGAATGCTCAAAAGACAGGATCTGGTTTTTGGGGGTTGTTCTTATGACAGATCAGAATAACAGCAAAGTAATCAGTGATGTCAACACAGACTTACTGCTGACACCCTCTCTACTCTGGGGGGGGCTCTCCTTGTATAGAACAGGTTCTGTAGACATCTATGTGGAGTCAGCTGATAACGGTGTAAAAGGACTGCGCTCTTTCGCGCTATAGTAGAATCTTGGGCCGCTGCACGGTTCCTTATAACTGGAGCTAACATTGACCTGTAAGGCTGGGTTCACACTTGAGTTATTTGGTCAGTTTTGGCCCCTTGACTGACCATATAAGTGAAGTGTGCAGTGATTATAAGAGCGACGCCTGTCATCTGCATGTCATACTGACTCACAGTATTGTTTCACTACCACAGCAGACTCCCTATGCATGTTTCTGCTAGTGTTGAGCGCGAATATTCGAATATCGAATTTTTTTCGCGAATATCGGCACTTCGCTAATTTGCGAATATTTCGAATATAGTGATATAAATTCGATATTTCGAATATATATATATTTTTTTCTTTCCCACTTCCCTAAAGTTGTTCTTACCTGTCCTTTCGATTCCTGGCTTCCTGGCTGCTCCAGTCAGTGCCCGTTGCCGCTTCTGCCGACTTCCGTGCTCATGGAGCGTCCCCATCACCATGGGAACGTCTCCATATACTAGAATGTACTGTCGGATTTGAGAATTACGTTGAAATCGCAATTCGATTATTTCAAGTTATAATAATCGAATTTCGATTTTAACTTAGCACTGCTATATGCCATATTCGTTAATTCTAGCCTAATATGGAATATACCAGCGCTAAGTTAAAATCAAAATTCGATTATTATAACTTGAAATAATCGAATTGCGATTTCAATAGGAGAGTAGCCTTTAAGTTAAAATCGCAATACGCGATTATTTAAATTGCATATTAATCGCGATAACAAGAATAATGACGAATATTCGATTTCGACGAATATAAAACGAATATTCTATCGAATATTCGCGAATTTCGTCGATATCGAATATGGCACCTGCCGCTCATCACTAGTTTCTGCAATGCACAGTGTTCTACACCAGTATACAGGCACAGTGTTCTACACCACTATAATAGCACAGTGCTCTACACAGCTATGCAGGCACAGTGTTCTACACCACTATACGGGCACAGTGTTCTACACCGCTACACAGGCACAGTGTTCTACACCTCTATACAGGCACAGTGTTCTACACCGCTATACAGGCACAGTGTTCTACACCACTATACAGGCACAGTGCTCTACACCGCTATACAGGCACAGTGTTCTACACCGCTATACAGGCACAGTGTTCTACACCTCTATACAGGCACAGTGTTCTACACCACTATACAGGCACAGTGTTCTACACCACTATACAGGCACAGTGTTCTACACCACTATACGGGCACAGTGTTCTACACCGCTATACAGGCACAGTGCTCTACACCACTATACAGGCACAGTATTCT